>NW_023276806.1:159565804-159910179 GCF_003668045.3 Cricetulus griseus
AGTAAGCGCACTTTAGAAATCCTTGACATCACTCTCTGAGGTAGTCTTGCAGAACAGATGAGGGTTAGATTTGTTATTTCTACAGGAAGGAGGACTATGCGCTGCCCTCAAGGAAGAATGCTGTTTTTATGCAGATCATACAGGAATAGTTAGGGACAGCATGGCCAAACTTAGGGAAAGGCTAAAACAGAGACAACAGCTATTTGAGTCTCAACAAGGATAGTTCGAAGGATGGTTCGCTAAGTCCCCCTGGTTGACTACCCTTATATCCACGCTCATGGGACCTCTGGTTATTCTATTTTTGATCCTCATATTTGGTCCCTGCATTCTGAACAAAATGACTCAATTCATCAGAGAACGACTATCTGTTGTACAGGCCTTAGTCTTAACTCAACAATACCACCAGCTAAAGCAAATAGATCCAGAGTATCCAGAGACCTCTGAATGAAAGATTCCATTCAGTTACAAGAGAAATGGGGGAATGAAAGACCCCTGCCCCTTAGCCCTTTCTTTCTCAAGTTTGTCTCCTCTTCCTCCTGTCGGCGGCTTCCCCGATCCCCACCCCCGGCGGCCTTCCCCCGCCACCCGCCGCACGCCCGGCCCGAGGAGACGAGCACCAGGTGGGCCGGCACGAGAACGAACACCAAGTGAGCCGGCCTGGAGCCCTGCCCCTGAGCCCCCGCCCGATGAGAAACACTCCGTCCCAAGGTCTCCTCCCCCAAGGTCAGCCATCTGGACGCGGAAGGGGGGGGAATTGAGTCTGTTGTACCAGACACCAGACCTTGAGAATATGCTGATCTGGAATGGCTCTGTGTCTCATTTGAACCATCCAATAGAAATGATTCTGTATTTCGCCTCATTTGAAAGACTCTGTGTTTCACCTCATTTGAATAACTCTGTACTTCGCCTCATTTGAATAACCCTGTATAGCGCCTCATTTACATTGACCAATGAGAATAGCTCTGTACAATGTCTCATTAGAATTATCCAATAGAATCCCTGCACCTAGCTTGTGCCTTTTTCCCTATATAAGGACCCCTTTCCCTTGGCTCGGCGTGCTTAGCCACACAGAAGCTAAGTCACCCCGGGTACCCTCGTCTCTAGTAAAACCTCTTGCGGTTTTGCATCCAAGTCTGTGGTCTCGTTGATTCCTGGGTGCGGGTCTCCTTCTACGAAAGTACCTCTTCGGGGGTCTTTCACACTGAGAACATTAGCAGCAGTGGAGAGGAGCCAGCCAGAGCCTAGAAGACAAGCTCTGTGTGCTATAGAAGGCAGAGCCAGAGACGTGATCCAAGTCCTTTGGAGGAGTCTGGAAGATGGTGAGTGAATGGTTTTGCTTGGTTCAGATTGTGACAGTGCCCTGGTTCTTCCCCTTTGAAGAAAGTATTTAATTTTAATTTGTAAAGGAGCCCGCTGATGAAAGACTCGAACTTTCAAAGGAAATTAGATATTGAAGTAGAATGGTGCTGCCAGGAGCAGACATATCTCACTGTCATGAAAAGTCTTATACTACTGAAACATCTTAAGTCCATACTCAGGGAAGCTTGTTACAGGATATTTTAAAGAGACTGGAACCTTAATGTGTTTGAATTTGTTGTAAAGACTGGGAATTTGATCGGGCGTTGGTAGTGCACACCTTTAATCCCAGCACATGGGAGGCAGAAGCAGGCGGATCTCTGAGTTTGAGGCCAGCCTGGTCTCCAGAGTGAGTGCCAGGATAGTGCTACACAGAGAAACCCTGTCTCAAAATAAATAAATAAATAAATAAATAAATAAATAAATAAATAAGACTGGGAATTTTGAAGCTTTTGTTTGTTTGTTTTTTAGGAAGTTCACCATTTTTGTTATGTTCTAAAAAAAATGTATGGTAGAACAAACAATTAATGAAGCTATTCCATGTCTACACCACTATCTAGTTCATATTAATTTTACTCTTCAAACAGGAAGGAGGTGGCAATTTAGGGAACAAGAGAAAACCAAAAATTCTCTATAATTCTTGTATGTGTGTAAGCTGTTCTCCCAGAGACAGCTTCGTTACATCTGTGCAGGAATTCAGTTGTATATGAAGTTGAAGTGCTTGGCAGCCGAGGAAGGCTCGAAGTGATGGTCCATATCCCCCTGCATTGTCCCACATTTCAAACAATGGTGCAGCTGCCAGCTTGTAATTTTTCCGGACTGCAAGCAAACCAGGGTTTCTCTTGAAGCTGAACTAGAAACAACTTCTTGTGTCCCTTAGGCTGTGTAATATGCGCAGGAACATATGGATACTGAGGAGGTTCAAATTTTGGCCTCCACCAGTTAGCAGCGCAGTCACCGATGACCCAGCCTTGCAGGACTCCATCTTGATGACCCAGTATCTCTGTCATAAAGCATTTTAGTCCTTCAGCTTTATCTTCTCCTGGGTTAAGTTCACCACCAGTCAATGTGAAGAAAGTTGTTCCCAGCTATAGCAGTAACACATGGGGTAGCCGGTGCTCGTGTACAATCAGAACCCCTTCTACAGTCCTTCTCATCCCCACCTCCTGCATGCTGAAATCTGGCTGCAACACAACTGTCCTTCTCATAGAGGGCTCTTTTGTACCAAAGGTATAATTGGTAAGCGGGTACAGGTTAATGGTGTGCTCCAGGGTGAGGGGCTTGGTCTGCTGGATGTACTTATTGCTGAACTGGTTGAAAGCCCAGGGTAAGCCCATCTTCTAGTGATTCAGCAGTGCCACAGACATACTTAAGAGCACGGACACTGGTGGCATGCAGAAAGCAGGACCAACAGAGAAGTCTGAAGGGCCAGTTACCTGCATCGGGCTAATCAGCCACCACCGGCTATTAACAGTCGAGAGCAAGAAACTGAAGTTATTTATGATTTTAATGTGAGATCTTGGGAATGAATATGAAAGGAATGATTGTGGCTTAATGGTGATGTGTTTGTGTGTCAAAGTTGACGAGGGGTCCATTGTCCTGGCTAGTTTTGTGTGTCCACTTGACACAAGCTAGAGGCATCAGAGAAAGGAGCCTCAGTTGAGGAAATGCCTCCATGAGATCCAGCTGTACGGCATTTTCTCAATTAGTGATCAGTGGGCCCAAGAAAGCAGACTGAGCTAGCCATGAAGAACAAGTGGTAAGTGGCACCCCTCCATGGCCTCTGCATCAGCTCCTGCCTCCAGGTTCCTGCCTTGCCTAAGTTCCTGTCCTGACTTCCTTCAGCAATGGACTAAGATCTGGAAGTGTAAGCTGAATAAGCCCTTTCCTCCCCAACCTGCTTTTTGGTCATGGTGTTTCATTGAAGCACTAGAAACCCTAAGACAGACACCTGTTTTTAAATGCTGTAGTGAGTGTGCAAGTCTGCACGTTGGGCATTCTGCACACTGCTGACAACATGTCAGACGTCAAACCTTTGAGAAATGGTAGCTGCTTCCTCTCATACACCCACTGTCCTTTTCACCTTCCAATTTCTCCACATGGCTAAAGCTTAATATAGTTTCCAACAGAAATAAACCAGCAGAGCAAGCCTGCCACCAGTCCACTCTATATGTGCTTACGACTGGGCCTGTTTTAGTCAAAGAACTGCCTCTGGGTTTCTTTATGCTCATCTCTCTCAGAGTGCGTGGTTTGTGGCTCTGTTTACAAGGTGCATTAAATGTGCTGTTGTGCCCATGAATAATGTTGGGGAGAATGTAACCACACCCTCGTTTCTTTTGAAGTGAAATAGCCAAAACCGAATTCCTCCTCAAGGAGTACATGAAATACGGATTTTTCCTGCTGAAGTTATCTCCAAAACACTGGCAAGCGCAGCAATCACAAAAACGAGCTCAGGCATCAAGGAGTAACCCCATTCTCCCAAGACTCTTAGACAGTAAGTCACGGATCTTAATTCAAGCTAAGCCAAAACCCCAGATTCTAGAGAGTTCTGCTCAAAGTTTGTTTCACAGAACTTAAAAATCAAAACTTGGACAAGGACCCCTCCTAATTTTTTTTTAAGATTTGCTTATTTTTATGTGGTGTTTTGCCTGATGTATGTCTGTGTGAAGGTGTTACATCCCCTGGAACTGGAGTCACAGACAGTTGTAAGTTGTCATGTGGGTGCTGAGAATTGAACCCACATCCTCTGGAAAAACAGCCAGAGCTCTTAACTGCTTAGTCATCTCTCCAGCCCCCCCTTACTTTTATTATCATATGTAAAGATTTATTTATTATATAGTGTTCTGCCTACATGTATGTCTGCAGGCCAGAAGAGGACACCAGATCTCATTAGAGTTGTGAGATCATGTGGTTGCTGGGAATTGAACTCTGGTCCTCTGGAAGAGCAACTAGTTCTCTTAACCTCTGAGCCATCTCTCCAAACTTTTTGTCATATGTTATTAATTTGGAAACTCAAGTTAGCTTCAGATAAAGAACAACAAAAATAAACACATGAACACATAGAAAATCATTATTTGTAGATGATATAATGGTTTCTCAAAAACTATTTGGTATTATTAAAGGCCTCTATAGTAGTGTCAATAGATAGAAAGTCAATTATATTTTATTACCCTAATATACTAACTGGAATAAACTAAATTTACTGAAATGGTACAGATACTTTGAAAGCAGCAAAACAGCTTTAATGTGTGTGACCTGGAGATTTGGCAAATAGAAGAACTGATATTCTAAGTTACCAATTTTCTTGAAATAAATGTGTATTTGGCAAAATTATAGTAAAAATGTCACCACCAAGGGATTTTCAGGGAGTTGAGTTTCAGAGCAGAGAGGGCTTTGTACCAAGAGCCTGAGGCTCACCCAGAAAGATAAACCCTTTTGACTTAAGAAGGTATTGGGGGGGGAGGCTGGAGAGATGGCTCAGAGGTTAAGAGCACCAACTGCTCTTCCAGAGGTCCTGAGTTCAATTCCCAGCAACCACACAGTGGCTCACAACCATTTGTTATGAGATCTGGTGCCCTCTTCTGGTGTGCAGATATACATGGAAGCAGAATGTTGTATACATAATAAATAAAATCTAAAAACAAAAAGGAGGTAATGGGTGTGGGAGATCAATAATACTACTTTAAATGTTATGTATTTAAATATATTATAATTGTATATGCTAATGTGCCTCAGTAATTAGAATAAAGCTGTGCTGGTGTTAGGGTGTCAGTTAAGGAGCAGAGTTAGGGCCCATTATGTAAACACTTCATATCTGATCTAAGTAGAATCGCATCACAACAGAAGGTTTTCTTTCCTGCAACACTGGAGTAGCAAGAACAGGGTTCACTTCCTCCTGAAGAGAATCCTGAAATAGTGGATAGGCATTGGTCCCTGAGCACAGAGCAGTATTATGCCTAGGAGAGGGGAAAGAAATAAGGTAAGCACCAAGATTCTCAACTGCTCCCTGAAGCATTTCCAGGACAGGAAAGGAAGTCCAGAGGGAGCCCAGATGATCTGAACATTTACACTACAGAAATTGGCAAACTGAAAATCAGAATTCATTCTGCAGGGAGCTGGTTGTAAAGGGCATTGGTGATGGCACTTGATCAGAGCTCATTAAATGATGTTGAACAAGAGAAAAAAACTGGAATGAAAGCAGTGATGTTTTCATAGAGCAATTTAAGACTTAGTCGTTCTAGACTTCTAAATGGAGGATACTCAGGGCCTAGTAGGCCCCTCAGACGAATATCAATAGCTTCCATGAAAATTAGGAGCTATGATGGACTAATGTTGGAAATGGAGATCCCCTAAGCCCCAAACGGTCTGTTCTCATCTCTTCTCCCTATGTCAGAGAGCAGTCCTCACCATCTGCCAAATAAAATTGCAGATGACAGGCTCCCTATCCTGCATCTCCACAGAGGCATGGAAGCTTGGACAGTAACTCTGTCTTCACACTGAGGAAAAGCTCTCATTCTCAGGAATGAATCCCCCCTTCCACTTCTATCTCCCACACACTCACTCTTTCTCTTCTCTTTTCCATTTCTAGAATTTTCGTTAAGTTCAAGTAGAAAAGAGAACAGCGCCGAATCGGACAGCGTATCTTTCTCCGAAGACAAAAAAACGAGCCCAGGTGAGAGCCAAGGCCTATGACCATTCTAACCAGAGCCTCCAAGGTAAAGATGTGCTTACAAAGAAGCTCTGCTGGGAAGTGGGGGGGAGGGGGGTGGTGCCCATATCACCCCTGATTCCCTGGGCCAGCCATTCTGTTCTTTGTGATGTTATTGCAAAGACATGTCCAAGTGGACAAGATCTCATCCTAAATGTTCCCCTAGATAGGTTCCCCCAATCCTTTGGTTCAAGTCTGCTTCTGTAATAACAATTCCTTACCCTAGCCTGAGTGTGACCAATTGAGGATGCTCTACCACAATGAACCATGAGCATTGCCCACTACCACCACACACCAGGGATTTAGACCCAGCGTTTTAACATTGTTTGACCTGAAAATCAACACTTAAAACCATCAGATTCCATGAAAATATCTGAATCTCCATGTTCCCTTGAAACCCACCAGACTTGACGTCCTGGCTTGAAGTTTCCTGTGGGACAGTTGTCTTCCCGGGGACAGTCTTTCCTGTTAAGTGATCTAGCTCACGCAAGTTACCATCCCTCCTGCACCTGGCCCCTGTGGTCATCTGAGTTTGTGATCTCTAATCCAGGCTGACTCTTGGGATCCCTTTCCCCACCTGATCTTGTCACTAAGCAGCAAGTATATTTTGGAGTTAAGGCAAAAGCACCAAGATTTGTCTGCCCAGAAATAACCATGCTGTGTGAGCCTGCTGCCTGTGCATTCAGCCAGATAGTTAGAAGTGTTTTGTGTGTTTTGTTTTGTTTTAACTTCTGAGCCAATTGGAGCCTACACCCAACATATTACTTTGCCCAGTTGGGGATCTGTGGTAGTGTGTAGGGACGGAGAGGAGGGGTGCGTCTCAGTGCTGTCTTCTGAAATGGTGAATGTGAGTGTTACTGAGTTTAAGTTGCACTTAAAATTGGTTTTAGATACTATTCTAAAAGGAAAACAGTGTGTGATGAGATATCTCATCTTTCCCCTTCCCTCCCCTCCCCTCCATTCACTCCATACTGAAGGCATGCAATGAACTTTAGGCACAGGTAGGGGTTAGCATTGAGGGCTTTCTGGGAAAGGCCCAGCCTGTAACCTCTGCCAGGTCACAGTGGGACTAGGTTTTGAAGAATGCATAAGAGCCTGCCAGGTAGAAGTGGCAAGGGTGAGGCCCACTGTGGATTCCAAGTGGAACAGGAGGGACAACGGTGAACTGTAAGGTGTTGGTTGGTTCTTGGCAGGTGGATGATGATTCTCAGGGCCAACACTGGCCCAGGCGTTAGTTTTGGGTGAGGGCTGGACTTGATCTTGATGAGTTCAGAGATGTGGAGCAGTAGGTGAGGCCCATGGCTGGAAGGTTGGTCTCTTCATGTTAAGAGTGGAAATGGGCATCACTTTTGTGTTCTCCTTAGTTCTTTTAAACCCTGTGATTAGAAATAGGGATCAGTTGTATAAGGAAAACAGAACCATTGCTTGCACTTCATTTTTGTCCCGCATCTGTGACTTACAGTAGCAGTCAAGTCCCACTCGGCCACTGTGTTTTCAGTCTGACACTTAGGCTTGGAGTGCCATTTCAGTTGAATGAAAAAGCTCCGTTTTCCATATGGTTGCCGTTTTGATAAACAAACCGTGTTTTTAAAAACAACAGGCATACAGTACCTCACATCAAGTGACAAGGGCTCATCTCTAATAGCACTCTCCTTTTCTTCTCCCATCACCCATGGCACGAACCTCACCTGGACATTCTGAACAGGACGGATATCGAGGAAATCTAATCTCGGCACAGATTCTAGGAAGACTTCCTTCTTCAAGTACGGTACAAACTTATTAAACTCTGATGGAAACCATGAATGGCTTTTTAGACAGTGACTCTTTTTAGCCTTTCCTTAACGCAGAGACCTCATCTCCAAGCCTGTTGCCACACACAGTGGAGTCAGTGGTGGCCAAGTCTGCACTCTCGAGGTGCCCCTGAATTCTGCCCTTTGAATAGCACCCCAATCACAGAAGCCACCAGATCCCAGAGCCTTGGGACTCCCCTTCTAGCTATTCTGCCAGCCTGTGCACCTGCAGTTCCAGCCTTCATTTACCTGCTACAGTGGGGACCATAAAGCATTTTTATTTTCTCTTGTTTCTTCCCCAACTTGATTGTTAATTCATCTCACCAATTGATCATTGTCAACCCTAGATATCCAATAGGTGCTTTGAGGAGATAAATGACTGTCTGGGTCAGACATCCTGGCCTTGAGGAAGGAAGGTTCTGAGCTAAGACTGCCCTAACCATGACAATCCCTGAGGGCCACTGGGACATTTGATGCTGATTCCAGGGATCCCTGGGGTCACCCCACTTCTGTGGCATTCAGTTGGCCCTTGCTATTTTTTTTATTAAAATTTCATTGTTAACTAGAAGGTCCCCTTTGACTCTTGACCCAGTTTCTTGCGACAGGAATCCTGTGCCAAACTGTAGTGCAGTGCTACAGCCAGGATATTGGTGTCGGCCCAATCAGGTGCAAAAAATGTTACCGCTAGATTTTTTATGTCTTTGTATAGCCACACCCACTTCCCTCTTCCCCTGGCAGCCACTAACCTGTCCATTTCTGATTATGTCATTTCAAGAGTGTGATATAAGTAGGATCATGCAGTATGTAACCTTTGGGTTTTAATAATAACTCCCATGATCCACCTATGTTAGACCGTGAGTAGTTGGTTCTTTCGTTGGGTAGCACTCTGTGATCTGAACATTGTATACTTGAACTGTTCATCTACTGAAGAATATCCACCTGATTTCCAGTTTGGGGCTTTCTAGTTTGGGGCTGTAATGAATAAAGCCGCCGTATGTTTTATTCATTCAACTTAATTTTTTTTTTTTTTTTTTTTTTTTTTTTTGCCAGGCTGGGGAGCTGGCTCAGAGGTTAAGAACACTAGCTGGTCCAGCCAGAGGTTCTGAGTTCAAGTCCCATCAACCACATGGTGGCGGCTCACAACTATCTGTAATCAGATCTGGCGCCCTCTTCTGGCCTGCAGGCATACATGCAGGCAGAATACTGCATACATAATAAAACGTTTAAAAATATTTTACATATGAGGGCCTTTGGCCTGCACATTTGTTTGCCCCATGTGCATTCAAGATCCCCGAGGCCAGAAGAAGGCATTGCAACTGATGTTGGAGACAGTTGTGAGCCACCATGTGGGTGTTCTGCAAAAGCACAAGTACTAACTGCTGAGCCATCTCTTCAGCTCCTTGTACAGCATTCTGTATGAAGACATCTTATTTCTCTGGGTGAATGTCTAGAATGCAAAAGTGGGCTAGATGGTAGATGTCAGTTTGTTTCCACAGTGTCTGTACCATTTTACACTCCCACCAACAGTGCATATGACATGTAGTTTCTCAACAACTTCAGCCTTTGATCTATCGGGTGTGCTCTTGAGTGTGCACCGTCATGCATGCATGTTTTCAGTACCCATGAAGGTCAGAAGAGGGCAGTGGAGGGGGTGTACATGGAGGGGGGTGTACGTGGAGGGGGTGTACGTGGGGGGGTACGTGTGTGTGTGTGTGTGTGTGTGTGTGTGTGTGTGTGTGTGTATGTACCACATCACACATGTGGAGGTCAGAGGACAGCTTTCATGAGTCACTTCTCTTCCTTCCACCATGTGGGGTCTGAGGCTTGGCAGCAAGTGCCTTTACTCTCTGAGCCATCTTGTAGGTCCAACACCATTATTCTGTAAGGTTGTATCTTACTATCTGCCTACCTAATACTTACTTCCTCATATGATTAGGAACTATTACAAAAAGCCAGTCTCTGAAAGAGACAGGTCTTACTGAAAAACATTCTGAAGGTGGTAATCTTGAGTAAGCACTAGGGCCTGCATTTTAAAGTCATGTGTTGACCCTTTTTGGTATTGACAAAATAGACATGGCAAAGTAGATAGTCACATGTGTTTTTAGAGAAAGCAAGCTAATTTTTCGATGCCACTAAAAAAAAAATCTGTTCTGTGGAGCTTGGTGCTTCTGTGTGGTCTCCTTGCATGTTTGACTCTGTCTGAGACTAAATATGGTTTTCTTTTGTACAGTTGTAGAATTGTGGGGTGAGCAGTCCCCTAAAATAATAAGTAATCTAATGAAAAGAATCTGTAATAGGGGTTGATGAGGTAGCTCAATGGATAGAGCAATGGCCCTTGCAGAGGGTTTGATTCCCAGCAACCACATGTTAGCTCATAACTCCCTGTAACTCCCATCACAGGGCATCTGGCCCCCTCTTGTGGCTTCCACAGACACAGGTATGTATGTGATACATTGACACATGCAGCAAAACACTCACACACATAAGTAAAAATTAAATTAAAAAAAATTCTGTGATAGGGTTCAAAGTCAATTTAAGAGCAAAGGCAAACCTACTAATGGAAAATGACTCGGAAGTGATTTTTCTTTTACAGTCGGGCTGAAAGCGTAGCCTCAGAGGACAGTTTGGAGTTCTTTCTAGAAGACGAGCAGTTGGAATTCGATCTGGTAACCAGACTGTGTCTCTTGATTCCAGCTGTATGTGGTGTCCATGTTCATTTCTTCTGAAATACCCTATTCCAAACATATTACGTTTTCCAGAAGGAAATATGACTTGATGTTCTCAAATTCTGCCTATTACCCATCGTTGTCATCAAGCCATCTATAAGAAACATAAGAATGTGTGCCGGCCCTTTTGAGAGTGGGGCAGGGGAACCACAGATTTCAGGCCGAGAGGCTGGATGTGACAGAGCAGGCTTGTAGTCCCAGCACTTGGGAGGCAGAGGCAGGAGGCTTGGTGGCCCTGGGTTGTCCTCCATATATGGCAAGTGGGAGGCCAGCCTACAAAAGTTGTCTGACTCAATTAAACAAAACCAAAACAACAACAAAATTCAAGGCCACAGCTTGAGCTACATAGTGAGCCCCTGTCTCAAAAACAAAACACAATGGAAATAATTTGGAGCAGATATATAATCAAACCTGTCCTATTAAAAACTCCAACTCTTCGATTGCTTAGTGTGTGTGTTGTGTGTGTGTGTTAAGTTTGCCTGTATGTGAGCACATGTGTGCCTGTGCACGTGGAGGCCGCAGTTGACACTGGGGATATCCCTTAATTGCACTCGCTTTATTTACCGAGACAAGGTTCCTGGCTGAATCTGGTGCTCATTGATTTTGGCTACCTAGCCAGCTTGCCCTGGGAGACCCTCTGGCTCTACCTCTTAATGACTGTAATTACAAGGAGAGAGTTTGGGGGGACAGGGGGATGCCATGTTCACCCATCTTTTACACGTGCCCTTTACACCCTGGTTCTCATCCTTGCACGGCCAGCGCTTTTTTTTTTTTCTTCATTTTATTGGGTAAGCAGAACCATATAATCCTCCCTCAAAACACCCCATTATTGCTGCAAAACTGACTGTGAGCTTACCTCATTCTAAATGCAACTGATTTTAAAAAGAAAACAAGGGCTGGAGAGCTGGCTCAGAGGTTAAGCATACTGGCTGCTCTTCCAGAAGTTCTTAGTTCAATTCCTAGCATCCACATAGTGGCTCACAACCATCTATAGTGAGAGATGGTGTTTTCTTGTCATGCAGGTATACATGCAGATAGAGCACTCATATACATAAAATAAATCTTACAAAAAGAAAAGAAACCCACCAAACAGCACCCATTTTTACCCAGGGCATACTTTACCCGGGTCATCTTGCTTCTAAAACCGTGTACAAACACATGGTTGTCCATCTTCACATTTTCAATGTGCAGTGCAGCAGTGTTGACCACACACACCCAGTAGTGAGGCAGATTCTACATCTTCATCCGGCAAACCTGAAGCACTGTTCCTGTCCAACACTCTTCCAACCTCCAGCCCCCAGCAACTATCTTTCCACTTCCTGTTTCTAAGAGATTGGCTATTTAAATATTTAAATAAGTGGGTTATACACTATAGGTATTTGTGTGTATGTGTGACTGGGTTCTTTCACTTACCCTAATGATCCTCAAAGCTTATGTAAGCTGGGCAGTAGTGGCGGTGGCACACTCCTTTAATCCCAGCACTCAGAAGGTGGAGGCAGGTGGATCTCTGTGAGTTCAAGGCCATCCTGGTCTTCACATCAAGTTCTAAGACAGCCAAGATTGTTACACAGAGAAATCCTGTCTCAGGAAATCAAACAAAACAACAAAAAAACCCCACAAGACCCATTTAAGTGATAAGATAAGGTAATGGGGCTGGGGAATGGGCTCAGTAGGTACAGTGCTTGCCTTGCAAGCATGAGGACCTGATCTCCAGTCCCAGAACCCATTACAAAACAAAACACCAGGCTTGGCTGTGTGCTTATAAACCTAACACTTGGGAAGTAGAGACGGGCAGATCCCTTGGGCTTGCTGGCCAGTCAACCTATCCTACTTGGTAAATTTCAGAAATGCAAAAGATTTTGTCTCAAAGTGGGCAGTACCTGAGGAACCACATCTGAGGTACACATACCGGCACACACATGTTCATAACCACACAAATGTAGTGTAGAAAGAATTTCTCCTTTTTAAGGCTGAATATTGTTCAATTGTGTGTATATTATTTCCTTATTCACCCATCTATGAATGTTTTTGTTACTTTTGTGTCTTGGCTACTATAAATAATAACACATTATGTTAATATATGTCACTTTGAAAATGCTTAAGGGGGGCAGGTAGATCTCTGGAGAAATGGCTCAGAGGTTAAGAACACTGACTGATCTTCCAGAGGTCCTGAGTTCAATTCCCAGCAACCACATGGTGGCTCACAACCATCTGTAATGAGATCTGGTGGCATACATGCAAGCAGAACACTGAATATATAATAAATGAATACATCTTAAAACCAAAAAAAGAGAATGTTTACTTAAAACAATACATATTCTTAAAAAGCCAGAACATATCAAATAGTTAGCATTGAGAGGAGATGAACCTCCACCCGTTTTCCATCTTCCCTTTTCCCCCTTTCCTGCCCTCCCCCCTCTTCTGCTGTAGCCTTTCCTTTTGCTCCCCTTTTCCTCTCTCATAGTCCTCATCTCTCCCCATACCCCACATCATCTCTTGCAGTTTGCCATCTCACCCTGAGAACAAAGTGTGGCTCACAATTCTCTCTGCCTCTCTCATACTCCCTCCAGGCACTCTAGTATGAGATTCTGAACCCTTACAAAAGCATTTGTGTGGTCCCCAGTGCTGGGGAGGGTGGGGACACCACTGCAGGCCACGTGGTATCTGCAGAGATGTAACATCTTTGGGGAAGGGGCCTAATGGAAGGAAATTAGGTCTTAGGAAGTGTGTTCTTGAAAGGGAATTGGGACCCCCTACTCACTCGCTCGCTCTCAGTATTTTTTTTTCTTTGAGACAGGGTTTCTCTGTAGCTTTGGAGACTGTCCCAGAACTCACTCTGTAGACCAGGCTGGCCTTGAACTCAGATCCTCCTTTCTCTGCCTCCCTAATGCTGGGATTAAAGATGTGTGCCACCACTGCCTGGCATCTTCCTCTCTTTACCTCTTGGCTACTGTGAACAGGCCTCCACCAAGTGACCCTGCCACAATGTACTGTGCCATCATACATCTACAATAGCTTCCAAGCAAAAAATAAGTGGTTCCTCCTTGAAAGTTGATTTTCTCAAGGAGTTTGCTGCACACGTGGTGAGTGGAAGAGTGACAGCTCCCCTCCCTGTATTGTCTAGACAAGTCACACGCACATATCTGAGACATTTCTCTTCACTGTTGACTGCTTAGATGCCGGAGATTTACTTCAAAGAGCCAGAAGAGTTGCTCCAGGTCCTCACAGAGCTGGAGGAACAGAATCTCACTTTGGTCCAGTATTCCCAAGATGTGGATGAGAATCTCGACGATGTCAACAAAAGAGAAAAGTTTATCCAGGATAAGATGTGAGTGATTTCTCCTATTCAACAGTTACTAACCAGAGGTCACATCCAACTCACTCAGGGTATCTCTTCTCATGGTTCAGGCTGGGATTTTAATTAAAAGTGATTTACATGCTGGACACACAAAAAGATAGAACTTAACATTTGCACAAAATAGACTGGTTTTCACTTAATGTTCTTCCTGTTTCCTCTGACTTGCTAAAGTATTTTCCTAGCTGGAAGAGTTGAAATGACACCCACTGCCTTCATTCCATCTAGGACAGCTGTCAGCTGGCTAGCTGTCACTACATGGAATGAGGAAATGATGCAGGAGATAAAAAAAATTATTGAACAAGCATGAGGACTTGAATTTTCAACCCCAGAACCTGCATAAAGTCAAAGTCAGCTTCAGTAGCATACATCAGTAACCCCAGTGCTCCTAAGGCAAGGCGGGAGACTCCTGCAGAAGCCCAGGGGCCAGACAGCCTGGCATTTGCTTTGGTGAACAACAAAAGGACCATTGAGATGCTTCAGTCAGTGAAGGTGCTGGCTGCCAAGCCTGAGTTCAGGCCCTGGAATCCACATGGTGGTAGGAGAGAGCCAAGGTCTGCAAGTTTTCTCCGACTTCCATACGGGACCTTGAGTTACAAAGGTCCCCTCCTTCTTTTGCTACAGAAACAACAACATTGATTTCCTGATGGAACACAAGAAGATACTTAAAAACAACTGTGAGCGAGAGGAGGAAAAGGCAGCAGAGTTGGAGCTGAGGTCCAGGCTCTTCAGTTTTGGAGAATTCAATTCGGATGCTCAGGTACATTCTTGGCCTGTGGTGACTTTGCCTCCTGGTAATAATCTGGCCTCCCTGTGTACTGAGCACTTGATGGGGGAGTTAAGGCAATCCACAAACGCTGACAGAAATGGAAAACCAACTTGGAATTATTGTGCCAATATGAATCAATTTCCTAGATAGGAACCATCTATATTGACTTTGGGGTTCCTGTGAAATGTTGCTATAGTTATCTCAAACTGCATGTGTCAGTGTATATTTGTGTGAAGAAGTTCACTGCCTTTGACCCCTTTGGTGGCAACTTAAGTAAATAGTAACAGTGAATACACAGTGAAGCCATACACTTAATGCTGAATGGAAAATGTGCCCAGCACTGAGCCCAGAAAACGTGTCAATTTCTTTGGGCCTAAAAAGATTGGCTCATTTCCCAGCACCTGTGACACATCCTAACATCCTCAATCTGTTGACAAATTCATCTCTCCCAGCTGGATGCAAACCCCACCACACAGGGATTATCCTGTTAATGAGCTCAGTGTCCCATAGTGCCAATGCTCAATAAATGTTTGTTGAATGATCAGGGTAGTTTTCAGATCCACAAAAACTCTGACTACCACTGGTTTCTTGAAGACTCAAGTGAAATAAAAATCCAAAGCTTCTATGTGGGGCTAACACTACATTTAAGATTGTGAACTTGGACTTTTTAGAGAGAGCTAGATTTGGGAATGGGCTGCAATAGAAAACAGGTAGCTATCCTCCCCTGCCTCTTGTTACTCAAAGTGAAAGCTGTTTATGACTGCTAGGCACATCCATGTCCTCAGGTATGACAGCACAATGTCTTAGCATCTATGGCAGGAAGTGTGTTGACTCTTAACAGTTTAGTTGTTTTTATTTTTAACCAACCATTGTTTTTTTTTTTACTGTGATACAATATACATAAAAGTTACCATCTAACCATTTTAAGTGTGCAACTTGATGGCATTAAGCACATTCATGTAGCATAACTATTACCACAGTCTATTTCCAAAACTTCATCATTTAAGCGTAAGCTTCAATACCTTAACAATTTTTTGGATGTACAGTGTGGTGGTGTTAAATATGTTCACACTGCTCTGCAACCGGTCCTACAAAAGCGGCTTCCCCTCTAACCATGCGCTCTCTCTAACCACCGCCTATGTCTGCTTTTTGTCTCTGAATGTGACTCTTCTGGGTAGTTCATATAAGTGGATATGAACAATACCTGTCTTTTGTCTAGAGCTCATGTTACAAAGAATAATGTTCTTCGGACTCATCCAAATCATGGCTGAATAATATTGCATCTTATGTCTTGAAAAAACAAACATTTTTTCCACCTTATGTACCATACTTCGTTTACTAATTCACCTACTGGCAGACACTTGGGTTGTTTTTATCCTTCAACTCTTCAATAATTCTGAAGCTGACTACCCTGTAAAGTAAAAGATAAATTATTTGTGATATCTAATGGGATCCACCCCTCCTCCAAAGCCCTCTAGTCTCAGGGTAGGGAACTATGAGAAAAATACTTTTAAACATTGAATCAACTAAGAGAAGGGAGACCCTAGTTGTGAAAGGCCCAGGGCTCAATGCCCAGATGGTAAGGGAACTGAGAATTGGTTTGAAAATTCCTTCTTAAGATTATCCACAAAATAAGAGTCGCAAGAGTAAAATTGGCATTCATGCACAATTTGCAGGTGCACTCTGGAGCATGGGCTAGTAACACATGGTCTTCCAAAAATATGAAGTGTGGTATGGAAGGAGAGGGAAAAAATTGAAAAATCAGAAGTGGGTTTTGTTTTGTTTTTAAGATAGGGTCTCATAATCTAATGCTGGCCTCAAACTATGCAGCTGAGGATGTCTGTTTCTCCTCCTACACTTCCCTCTTAAGATCACTATACCCAGTTTGATGAAGTTCTTGGGTGCCTCTCATGCATGCACTGGACCAAAGCTATACCCCCTAGATCCATGGATGAGGTATTATATTCTTAGTTTTCCAGTTTCCTCAAATCCTTCCAATCTTAAAGTATACAAACATGGACCTTTATGAAGAAACATCCATCATTCCTAATTTAAGTCGTCCCCCCCAGATTTATTGAGGCCAATGTGGCACACCTAATTGTGGTATCCATAGAGACTTCAAAACTGCCACTCTTAACAAATGACAATTCCTTAAAATTGTTTTCCTCAGTATTTTTATTTTTTTAATTTTTATTTATTTTTATATGCATTGGTGTTTTGCCTGCATGTTTGTCTATATGATAGTCTCAGGTCCCCTGGAACTGGAGTTGCAGACAGTTGTGAGCTGCCATGTGGGTGCTGGGAATTGAACCTATGTCCTCTGGAAGAGCAGCCAGTGCTCTTAACCCCTGAGCCATTTCTCCAGCCAGCACTTCTCAGTATTTTTTAAATAAAAATTTAAACTCCAGAATAACATTAGCATTGAAAAATTAAAATTAAAAAATTAAAAAGAGGTAAATAATGTTTACCTCTTAAGGAATTTTCTCAAGTGAACACAGCCCCCTGCAGCCCACAAATGGGGGACTAAATACTAGAACTTCATCCTGGATCTCTCTGTACCTCACAGGTGATCACTGTTCTGACTTCTCACCATTGCTTCACTTTGCTGTTTTGAACTCTGTAGAGACAGAACATTGGCCTGTGTCTTTTTTCCTTTCATCATGTTTGTGGGGCTCACCCTCACAGTTTTCAGTAGCAGCGGCTAGTGGCCTCGGGGAGGAAAGTTTGCTGGCCCGTTGTTCAGTTTGCTGAATGTGGTATCTCTGGTTTTATGTGTGCACACAAGGAGCTCACAAAGTTCAGCTGGGAGGTGTATACTCAGTCTACCATGGAAACAGACATGGATTAGAAGTATGGACTTGGAAGGAACATGTCCTGGCATTCAGACAGCTGTCCTGTTTGAAATACTGCTCTGGTCCCAACAGGTCCCATTCACTGTTGACAGGTACTTTGTTGTCTGGGTATCCAGCTTTGATCCATCTTCCTGCCCACTGGCCCTGGTGAAGGTTTAGCACCTGCTGCCAAGGCAGCCAATTTGAGCAGCTGCTCCTCCCACAGGCTCTGGTCTGAGTCTGCCCTCTAGTGGTAGTTTAAAAGTATGATGTCACCAGTTGGCCTCAGCCTGGAACAGTTTCCTTGGCCCTTTAGCTACCCAGGACCAGAGAGTCAATCTCATTTTCATAAGCTGACTTCTTTCATTTCCTTCGTAGTTGTTCATCTGTCCTCATCTTGTTTAAAGAAAGTACCTCATCTTGTATTTCCCTCTCCTGTTCGATTAGGGAACGTAAAAAAACAAAAACACCATGGAAAGTCACCATCTGTCCATCCCCAACTCTGTGTTCAAGGAGCCTTCAGAAACATCCATCAAAATGAACACCTTCCTATCAGTTTTTCTAAAAACCAGAATACATTAAATTCCCATGTACATTAGAGTTAGAACTTTTTTTCCTGTTTCTTCAAGACAGGATCCTATTGATTGACCCAAACTCATGGCAATAGTGTGCCTCAGTCTAGGTGCTAGGATTATAGACACGAACCACAATTAGACCTTGGGCAATTTTTTTTTTCTTTTAATCTGTCATGTGTTGCCCGCCCTCTTGGTGGGGTACTTCCACTTTTTCCCTTTATACTTTCTGCCTTTTAGCTGTCTCCAAGGTTTCTGAAAAGAATATGTGCATCTATAAACAGGAAACAAAGTTAAGTGTGGTGGGAACAGATGGACGGGGCTTCATGGTAAATAGGATTTATGGTTTTCTTTTGTCTTGTATTTCCCTAAGTTAAAAAAAAATGACTATTCTTTTAGTATAAATGGAAATACAGTGTTTACAAAGTGAGACACTAGGAGCTTTGCAATATACAGGGTCTTCAGCACATTTGTTAAAGCAGGAGATGGGAGCAACAAGCTGTTGGAAGCCACAGACCTTGGCTTTAAGTGATGGTGACTGAGGCATTTATGGTTCCAGGATGGTCTCCCCAGCAATGGGAGTCACATCAGCCTCGGGTGGGTTTCTCTTGACTGTATGGTGATTCTCATCTTCTTGAGCAGAAGTTCGCAGCCCTGAGGCAGGAACGTGCATGGAAAACGCTTTACTTTGCTGAGAAGTTTATTGAGTCCCTCTTGGCGAATATCAGCTAGCCACTGGAGATAAAGGATGATCTCTTACATATCCCGAGTTACTACCAGCTCAAGAGACTGCAACATCAAGTTAAACAGCGCAGTAGCGAGGTACAGGGATTGGCGGGCTTCGGCCTAAATTCTCTTTAGGCTAGAATACAGCAGTGGCTTCCCCATGGAGAGCTCTAAAACTCAACTCCTAAAAGGCTGTTTGGACAGCCTAGCAATCTGTTTGCTTGAACACACATTTCTCTGAAAGAATGCATTCATTTATTCAGCAAACATTTATTAAGTATGTAGCTATGTGTAAGACACTGTCTCAGGTGTGCATGGTATCAAAAGCAGTAGTCCCTGCCCTCCAGCTCCCATCCCCCTCAAGGGGACTGGGCACCTATGCAAATAACTATCATGCAGCATTATAGACTTTCAGTGAGTAGAACACAGTAATAAAAGAAAGGGGAGGAACATACATTATGCCACTGGTGGCACGAAGTGATTTTAAATGTGTATTTTATCTGCTCTCGGAACACTTAAGGAATCTGGTACACAATAACATTTGAGTCAAACGATACTGTATAAATACTTTTTAAGACATACTTGTACTTATTGTATATACTCTAATATAAGCCAAGGTGTCACTGTAATAATGATCTGACTATAAATACAACACAAATATTCCCTGCTGCATGTTCTCGCTGATCTGTCTTTTAAAGAAGCATTTAGGGGGTTGGAGGTGTAGCTCAGTGGTAGAACATTTGCTTACCATGCAGTAGGCCCTGCACTGAATAATAATGACACTTACAGGACTTTTCATTGTAACACTGTAGAATGGAATTTTGGATTTACTGACAGTGAGTCACTGTATAGTGATGGAATGTTTTCTGCTTTCTCCTTGAGCTCAGGAAAAGCTGATAGACTCACTTAGTAAAAAGATCAATCAAGTATACAGAGTCTGCATCGGAGATGCTGAGGTTGGCAGCTTGAATGCAGTTCAAAAACTGGTCAAAGTAGAGTCTCGCCTGGTGGAACTCAGTGACCTCATTGAATCTATTCCTAAAGAAAACGTGGAAGCAATTGAAAGGATCAAACAGAAGGAACGACGGCAAAAGTAATGACAGTCTCCTCAGTAGAGTCAATGGCTTAAGTGGCTGCTTTTGCGTAAATCCCATCCCACTGCTAGCAATCTCTATGTGGTAGGCATTGCAGTGTGGGGATGCAGTGAAGGGGGCCAACTCATGCCCGCCCTCGGCAAAGAATGTTCTTGGGAAATGAATGTGTTGTTGTCACTGTAATGAGCACTCTGAACCAAAGGAGCTGGGAAAGTACAGTTCACCAGGGACAAGTGACCTAGCTAGGATGGCCGTGGGGAAGGTGTCTCAAGTACTATGAACATTGCTCAAGGGCTGTCATGTGCAGGAACTGCACTATGGGGAAAGGGTCTCTCGTTAGAAGATCACAGGCAACTTGGTATATGAAGGGAATGGCTTGAGGTTCAGAGCTATTGGATGAGGGGTTTCCCTTGACAACACTTAGCTGGCACTTACACCCCACTCATTTCTTCCCACAGGCAACCTTATAGGACTGTCTTCCCTGAAACCTCACCCTTAAACTTCTGCAAGTTAAAGTTTTCATAGGCATTTTTTTGTTGTTTTTGTTTTTTCGAGACAGGGTTTCTCTGTGTAGCTTTTGGAGCCTATCCTGGCACTCACTCTGGAGACCAGGCTGGCCTTGAACTCAGAGATCCGCCTGCCTCTGCCTCCCGAGTGCTGGGATTAAAGGCGTGCACCACCAACGCCCAACTGTTCATAGGCATTTTGTTCAGAACTATTATCAATATAACGTGGTTGCGACATTATATTCACATGGGGAATGCTGATTAAGTAGTCACAATATTCACGTTCTAGCCAAGGGAAACTAGGAGAGGCAGATGAGCACTGTGGTCCCAGGTGTGCCAGGTATAGGCATGGAGCCTGCCTCCTGCCCTTTTAGCTACCAACTACTATGACCTAAAGTAGGAAGCATCTGTCTGGTCTATTTCATTTTTTTTTTTTTTAAAGGCAGAAGCTGTGATATTTACTTCATAAGGTTGATGTATCAAATAACCAATGTAAAAACACTGAGCATGTTTGATATACTAGCCATTGATATTGCTAATATTACTGATGCACAGAGGATATCATTTCTTTGATGTAAAAATGAAGGTGACTCAAGTGGCTCTTTACAGAATATAAAGCAACTTAATCTAAGGGGAGGACGACTCCTGCCAGATGGTCTCTGGTTATTTTTATAATAGCAGTCTTGTGAATACAACTTATTTTCAAATAGTAAATATGCATACAGTTGTAGTTTCCAAAAACCATGGTTTAGATCAATTCTCAACCTTCCTAATGCTGTGACCCTTTAATAGTTGATATTTTCGTTCCTACTTCATAACTAATTTTGTTACTGTTATGGATTGTAATTAAATATCTGATGTTCAAGGTATCTGATATGTGACCCCTGTGGAAGGGTTGTTTGACCACTCCCCCACCTCCCACCCCCGGTTGAGAACTGCTGCACTAGTGCACATTTAAAGAAACTTTAAAGGCAGGCCAGGAAGGTAGCTGGGAGCTAAAGTGTCTGTGGTATAAAGTACTTTGGTGGGATGGAGAGAAGACGACATGGCCTTACTACTGACCAAACTGGGAAGAGGTCCTTCTCCAAAATGGTGAAATTAAATCTTACCAGGGCCCCAATATATTCCAAAGTCTTCATTATGGGGATCTTACACTTGGATAGTTTGTTACCAAACAATACAAATGGAGGAGATGTTTTACTTTTTAAGAATTAGAGAATTTCTAGTAAGAATGTTCCTTCTCCCCTACAACAGGTTGCGTGACGAGAAGATGAAAGAGAAGCAAAGACACCAGGAGGAGCGGCTAAAAGCTGCTCTGGAAAGAGCAGTAGCACAACCCAAGAAGAAGGTTTGTGTTCTGCCCTAACAGGTCCCTGTTCCAGTTCCACATGCGAACTGTCCAGTCAGCCAGGTTGTGTCCCTTCTGAGGCACACTGGGGATTCAGATCTCATGTCTCATGAAATATAGTAGTCCCCTCACCCATACCCTTAAGTTACAAAAATTCACCTGTAATTTCAAAACAGAAGAGAGGTATGAATCACAGGTTTCCTTAAGCCCTACTCATGCAAGCAACTTCCAAGACCCAACAAGAACACTGATGTTTAAAATGGTTTTCTCAAAATTGGCTTAACAAAGCAACCTCTTGCAGCCACGGAGGAAAGACCAGGTACAGCACTAAATAATGCAACATTAGTGTCCAAAAGGGTTTAGACATTAGCCAGCCATATTTGAGATGCCTGCTCCTTAATGACTTTCTGTAAATCAGGCCACTGACCATGAAAGCCACTTGCTGTCTTCTGTTATTCTTGAGTGCTCAACTTGCCAAGCATGTTGGACATCTATTAGGTTATATCAATTTCCTGTAACTTATTTTACTATTTTAAACCATTTTAATCATGTAAATATTCAAGTTAATAGTGACATACATAGTGCAATAGAAAAGTTATGCCAAAGAAAATTGTTTTTCCTGTTTCAGCTGGGAAGACGACTGGTGTACCGTTCAAAACCTCCATCTGCTACCAAGCATGAGCTACTTTTAGTCGGTGATACAAGAACAAAATCACTGGAGGAAGAGTATTTTTTTAGTTGAACAGGAGCATGAAGACATTTAATTAGCAAATGTTTTATGTGAATGTTGGCATTCAGTGATGGAATACTGTCCTAACAAATTCCAGGAAGGCAGACCTTTATCCTGAGGTTTATAGGAGTATGAATGGCAATTGTTTTCTTCTGCTAAAACTAGTACTCATTGGTATTACTCCATGAGCTAAACAATACTGTATTTTAAGTTGTCCCCTTTGGAGCCACACATCCAAAGTCAATGTATTGATGACTTAGAGCACAATGGTCTCCCTCAAAGCATGGGAATTTTAATCGTATTTTCTAAAGCAATTAAGGAAGTTCTTGGCTACAAATATACATTTTAACAATGTACTGTTCTTAGAATAACAGGACAGGTTTAAACATACAAAAAACAGACTACAGTCTTGGATCATGAGACTGGTTATTTCATAGTAAGCTCTGAAATCCTCATCAGAAAACCACATACCTTTAGCCTAAATGTCAGTTTGTATTATGCTCTGTCTGCATAATTATTTCATGTTTTGACTTAGCTACAATATGTACATTATTTAATCTTTATTGATATATAATTTATTAATACTATAAATACTAAGCAAGTATTTTACTTTATGCATGTTACAAGTAATTTGAAAACCTTAAACAGCTGCTTTTAAGTCTCAGTTAATATAATTACAATGGCTGAAACTCACCTTCAAAAAATTCTAAAGCATAAGCTTATTTATCCTTTATAGAAAAAAAATGAAAATAGCAGAGGGCTTATAAAAAATTGGGTGGCTTTTAAAGCATTAGTTCTATGAATTATCCGTCCATTGTTCCAACATGTGCGCTCTGCATACAAATAGTTCACAAGTCAAGTTGAAAAAAACCCAAATCTTTATTGTATAGAAATACATATATATATATAAAAAAAACAAAACCCCAAAGATGCTATTCTCTCATTTCCCCATCTTCCTCCTCTTCTTCAACACCTCTGATATAAAGGACATTATTACACCTGTAACAGAAAAAAATGGTCCATTTTGATGTTTCACTCAAGCCATACATGACCTCACCACTGCTCCATTTTTAGATTAAACTTAAAGCTTGCCATACAGATGGTGTTTAAAAGCACATGGCACATGTTTTTACCACCCTCATCACAATTACACCTTTACAACTTATCAGAATGTAGGTGGTTACTCATACTAGAAAATGAATACAACAGAAATCCTTAGCAGTTAGACTCAACTAAAATACAAATCCAAGCTCCATAACCCAGGACACTGAAACGGGTTACAGCTAAGGACCAGGAAATGTAATCAATAATAGGAAAACCTGGAGGATGGATGAAGTAAAATCTCCCAACAAATTCAGTAATTTTGAAGGCTTCTGAAGTCTAGATGTAGAGTACTGTTAAGTCTTTTTTTTTTTCTTTAATCCCCCAGATGAAGGACTAAGTTATTTAAGCAGATTGTTTGAGGTTCACCAGTAACTCCCCCCACACAAATGTGCTTATTACCTTATTAGAACTTCACCCAGATGTCCAGACAACGCGCCATCTATGTATTCTTCCGTATTTGCAAGCTTTAGATAAAAAGAAAGATGATAGTTAATGTGCATATTAACTGAGACCACTCTACACCAACAACTCAGACTGTATCTGTAATTAGTAAGTAGAAGGTTAGCTTTCTATTACTCTTGTATCTCTGGATCTTCTGTATTCATTAAGACATGCATGGTACAAAACTAATGTATAATAAAGCTTGTTTCAAAGCTGTGAAGCCTCCTAGATGTTATTTCTAGCTGATATCAAAGTGGCTCAAAGAAAGCTTTGAGTTACAGCTTTTCAATTTTCTAAAAATTCAATTCCAAGGAATCAGACATTAACTTTCTCAGAGCAAAACATTATGAATCATATTAAGTTATTCAAATGTGTGTACAAAAGATTTTGAAAATTTCATGTACTGGGGGAGGGGGTGTCAAGAATGATCTGTAGAATTACTTGAGCAAACTCTTAATTTTAAATTAAAAATGTTTAGCCATCTTTCTTAATAAAAACAAACCCACCACCAAAGCCAGAATAAAATGGCTCTTCCTTCATAAGCAGGTGGTGGACAAGGAAAGAAAAACCGGGAGATGAAGTGCAAAGCATTTCAAACCTGCTACATGTTTCTTTTCTGTAGGAAACAAAACTCCCAGAGAACATATCACCAAAGTCATTTGTAAGACTATTCATTTTGTAAATAACTGCTATCAGAAGTAATCTACTAAGAGCCAATAATTTTATAAGTAATTATTTTTGAAGTGTCCCTCAACTGGCTTCTAAATTACCTACAATAATGCCCAAAGCCTTCACTATTGCTGAAAAGGCTCTCAGTGACTTCCATTTTTAACACCAATCTGGCCGCCTGTACCTGAACACACCAAGCACACCCCTGTGGATGAGGCTTTGCATCTTCTGCTCTTTCCAACAGAGACCATTTCTCCCACATGGTTGTGGTCTCTTTAGAGAGGCTAGACTATCCTGTATTACTGAACACTCTATCGCCTCATTTTATGTCATACTGTGTATCATGCCTAATTAACTCTGTTACATTATCATCTCCCACCACTGAAACGAGCTCAAGCTCATTGTTACAGTCATAGTATCAAACAGTAAGTTTTGGCTAACTAGGGTCACTCAGAGATACATCTTGTAACTCGGGGAAGCTACAAACTGGAAAACCGAATTATGTTGCCCAGGGGTGGAACAAAACTAACTTTAAGCCAGGTGTTGGTGGCACAGGTCTTTAATCCCAGCACTCGGAAGGCAGAGGCAGGCGAATCTCTGAGTTGGAGGCCAGCCTGGTCTGCAGAGTGAGTGCCAGGATAGGCTCCAAAGTTACACAGAGAAATCCTGTCTAGAAAAAAAAAAACTTTTAAATCATAATTCTGTGGTTTTTTCAGCACATTCATAAAATTGAACTTTAATCACTAATTCCACAGTATTTTCCACCATGACTTTTCTATAGCTTTTGTGAATGATTCACTTCAAGAATTTCCCAGAACAAGAATTTCTGTATTCTTGTTACCTGGATTTCTGGTCAAGCTAGCCACATAAGTAATCTTTAAAACCTGGCAGAAACTACAACTAAACCAACACACACACAAATAAAAAGTAGGCAAAGATACCATGCATGGTAGCGTATGCCTTTAATCTCAGTACTTGGGAGGTAGAGCAGGCAGATCTCTCTGAGTACAAGACCAGCCAGGGCTACACAAGGAGACTCAAAAACTACAAATAAGTAAATATAAAAGCAGGCAAAGGATGTGAACACGCATTTCTCCAAAGATGATAAGCACATGGCTAGTAACACATGAAAAGGTCCTCACGGTCACAGAGGAAGCGCAGACCAAAAGGACACACCATTTCTAATCCAAGAGAATAATATTTTATTTATTTATTAATTATGTATGCAGTTTTCTGGCCTGTAGATGGTTGTGAGCCACCATGTGGTTGCTGGGAATTGAACTCAGGGCCTCTGGAAGAGCATCCAGTACTCTTAACCACTGAGCCATCTCTCCCAACCGAGAATAATATTTTATACATGTAAAAGAGAGAGGGAAACCTCACAGAGAACAAGTGTCAGTGCATATGTGGGCAAATGTAAACCCTTGGGCACCACTTGAAGGCATTAAAACCATGCAGGTGCTATGCAAAACAGTATGACAGGTACTCCAAGACATTAAACATGGGTAATCTCAAGAGTTAAAAGCATACTTTTAAAGAAAAAAAAAAAAACTTATTTGGGGCTGAAGAGTTGGGTCGGGGTAAGAACATTTGCTTTTCTTCCAAAGGCCCTGAGTTCAATTCCTAGCACCCACATCATGGCCCACAGCATCTGTGACTCCTGTACTAGGGTGTCCAATGTGTTCTTTGTGTACATACATGCATGCTGGCAAACATCTGCACACAGAAACAGAAATGAGTGAATAGGCTGAGAATGAACTCAGTGGTGGACCGTTTGTGCAGCATGTACAAACCCTGGGTTTGACCTCCAATACTTAGGCAACTGATGCAGTATGCCCATACAATGGCACGTTACTCAGTCCTAAGAAGCTATAAATCCTGACATTTTATAACACCAATGAATGGTCACACCAGACCAAAGACCAAAATGTCTGCCTGGAGGCATTCATGGGGAGTTGGTTCCAGAGCTTCTCAGATAGCCAAGGATGTTTGAGCTCTTTATCTCAAATAGCTGAGTATTTGCATTTAACCTAATGTCCTAGGTCACTCATAACCCAGTTTGGTATATTACATATATAGTTGTTATACCATATTGTTTATGGGGTTAACAAAATCTTTTGATCTGGAGTTAACTGAATCTGTAATATATTCCACTTACATGAGGAGCTGAGAACAGACAAAGTTTATGAGGGACTAGACTGGAGGAGGTAGGTAACAGAGAATTTTCTAGTGGTTCCAGAGTTTTCCACTTTTGAATGAAGAAAACATTCTAGAAATGAGTAATGGTGATGGCCACATAGCAATGTGACTGTACTAAAGCCACTGAATTATAGCCCTAAGTGCTGAAATAGACACATTTTAGGAGAGAAAGACTGGCCGAATCATTGACAGAAACTATCAGTTCTTTTGTTCCATCTGTCTGTCCCAAGAAAAAAATGCTTTCAGCAAACTACTTTCATGCTGTGTCTCTAAAATTCATTAAAACAGTTTAAAAATTCCCCTTAAAAACTCTTTGAAGAAGGAAGTGCTGGGCAGTTTGCTTTCTGTAATAAACTACTTTTTCCCTTGTGGGGTTAGAAACCAAATGCCAAAGCTCTCCTTTCTTTGGCTGCCATAGTATAAGGACAATGACAGGGTTCTTGTTTAATACTGGAACTTAGCACCACTAAGTTCATCACAGTTTCAACATCGTCCCTGGAGTATACTTCAATCCTGAATTCTGCTTTATGTTTGTCAATTTAATTGTGTATATTATCAGTCAGAGTAAAACTGAGGAGTCCCGTAAAACAACACAAACACAGTTTTACAGCTCTTAGAACTCTTAGCTTACCTGCATGTTCATGTAGCCATCTACAGAGACCAGGTAGCCCTTATATTCCATTCCCCACTTGAGTTTCACCATAACTGGCTTTCCTGTCAGGCCATTGAGGAAAGGCTTGGGATTGAGGGGTAAACTCTGTATATAAAAAAAAGCAAAACAAAAAAGCAGCATTCAATAATTTTTGCTTAGGTCAGGCTCTACCACTCATCCTCTACCCAAACACCAATCAAGACTTCATGGCATCTAATTAGGGGAAACTCTTGATTCCACGGCACTCTACATCTTGCAGAGTGTCTCCAAGTACCCATTTACTCAACCTCACACTCAACTCACTGAAACAAAGTATAAATCATGAAATTAAACACTGACCACCAGGTGGGGGTGACTCAAGTGTATAATGCAACGGCAGAGTACTGGCCTACTGTGTACGAGGCCACTGGTTCTAACCCAAGCACTGCTGAAACAATAAATCCCTGGATAGTGGACCTAAAACACTACCTACTATTCTAAAGAAAAAAAGGTAATGGTCTGAGATGATTTCTGCAGACATGATAATCAATTCAGTATCATCAGCGAGAGTGCCAAACGCAAAGCTACAGAAAGATGCAGAGGACAGGCTTTCATTGTGGGAGGTAGGGATGGATCTCCTCCTTTTTTTTTTTTAATCCTGAGTAGTGTCTCTTAATGCAACCGTACCAAGCTTATTCTACAAAATCTGCAAAAAAAAACAATATTCCCTTTAAATTCAGGACACATACCTCCACACCAATATACTCATCCATCATTCCAAATAAAACAAGAAACTTGGCTCTAAACTCGAAGAAGGGGTGATCTTGGAGGCCACTGTCTATAATCTATCATCCACAGAGCAACTACTATTTTTAAGGCATCTATCAAGCCATATTAATATCTTAGCTTACAAATGTTCCCGGTGGTCTCCAGCTGCACTAGAGGTAGAAAACTTCCTAAGAGGTGTTGAGAGACCTGGAAATGGAATCCAGGTTGCTCTGCAAGAGCAAGAAGAGCTCTCCACCGCGGGGCCAACACTCCAACACGTGTCAGCACGCAGAGGTCCCAGTCTTCTTTCAAAACCACTATTCTTGCAATTTAATTCCTGTCCATTTCCACTAGTCAACCTACTTTCTAGTTGGGGCTCACGTGTGTAACCCTCTTTCACCTGCTCTTTCTGGCACTTAGGTTTCCGGTTAAACGCCACCTTTTAGAGAGGGTGCTCCTCCACACAGCGCTCTGACTTACCAACGCGCCTCTCAGATCTCAGGGCATCCTGGCAGCTTCCTGCCTAGCGATCACCACTACTTTCACTGCTTACTTCTGCTATTACCTGGCCGTCGCCTGCCTCCCTCCCACACCTGAGGAAATGCGGGTCTGCATTTGTCTTTGCACTCCGTAGTCAGTCCCCGCGCCTGAGAACAGTAGCGAATGAATCAAAGGGTGGCCTGGGCCTTCTGTCCCCGAGGACAATGAGCTTGGGTTGTCAGCACCAAGGAACGAGGAAAGCACACTGTGGAGCGTGCTGGGCGGAAGGAGAACACCCGCTTCGGTTTACCCCTTCCCAAGTCAGGCTCCAACCTCAGGCTGGAGGCAAACAAAAACGGGACGAGGCGGCAGGGGAGCTCGGGGCGGGGAAAGGCTGTGAGCGCGCGCTGCAGCGCCCCCTCCCTCTCCCCCGAGCGGGCGAGCGGCCGGCGCTTCATGCGGATGAATGGGGGGCGCTGCAGGCGGCGGGCCCCGCGAGGCCGCCCGTCCCCTCGCCCCGCAGGGCTGGTCCTCCTTACCATCGCGAACACCCGCGAGCGCTGCACCCCACTAGCCGCCGACCTCGCCGCTGCAAGCCCCTCGTGACCGGAGCAGCCGCCGCCGAGCCGAACCGCTCACTGCTCAGAGAAATGGCCGCCAAAAAGGAAGCGTCACCTTTCACCTCCAGCCTCGTTCTCTCGGCTTCTGTGATTGGACCCAAAGACGCGCTTGCTGATTGGACGAGGTGGCGGGTCTTGTCTCCTGGCAACCGCAGTGCCCCAGCCAGCCCCTACGCAAGGTATGACGCGAAGGCAACGGGACGGTCCGGGTGTCTCTGCTGTGCTACAAGGATTTGCTCTGCTTCTCCCTGGAAAGCAGACGTGGGTTTTTTTTGTTGTTGTTGTTTTATGGGGTTTTTTGTTTGTTTTTGATAATGCTAGCTTACTGTGTCCTTCAGCTGAGAATGAGTTCGGGTTCTGGAGGCCCCGGGTCATCCTGCCACAGACCTAGCCCGTGGAAAGCGCCCCCGGCGTGGTCCCCCTGGATGCGAGTGTACTCTTGTGTAGAATGCCCACTTGCCGGTTTTTAATAGAAGCCAGGGAAGGTGAGATGCCGAGTGCCCAAGCGAAAGGCACCGAAGTGGGTCAGAACAGAAATTGAGACCGGGTCAAGTTGAGTCTGGGATTCTCTGTTGTTGTGTACCCAGAACCAGAGGCCAGGAGCGGTCCCTTTACGTGGGTTTGTAAATAAGGATGTAGGGAATTGACCCAGCACGGGTTAACCTCTCTGATGGAAAGATATTGATCAGAATCCCATTCAATTTTCCCATAGTCTCAATGTTTCAGATAGCGGTTCTTTTGTGATATGAAACCTGTATAAAAAGAGTACTTTTTTCTTTTTTTCGGGAAACCTAGCCCTATATGAACCTAAAATTTGTTTTGCATGGATTTCCCAGACTGGCCTAGACCTAAAGACTGTCAATTATATTATTTAAGTATGCTGACACATACTGGAGTGTTGACTCCGCGATGGAGTGTACTTCTCACTACTGCCCTAGGTTCGATTCCCAGTACCCACTTGGTGATTCACAACTGTCCAAAATTTCAACTCCAGGGGATTCAACTCTCTCTTTTGACTTCTGTGGGCACCAGACACACGGGTGGTGTGCTATATGCATGCAAAATAAGATTTAAAGACAAATCTAAAAAATAAGAAAAAGTATGCTGATAGTCTTAGAGAGAGACATTTTGAGCAGACAGCAATCTTAGCCCTGATTTTTACATGGTAATAGTTACTGGTCCTGGCACTCAAATATACTCTAATTATTAGGTCTGAATTGACAAATCCATAAGTTTTAAACTCAAAACCCTGGAGTTGCCTAGTCTAACTTCTGATTTAATTCTGTAGGTGGTGAAATACTGGGAATTAGACTCATAACAGATTCCTGTTATTATTTTTCTCAGTCCATTAAGCTATCTGCTGTCATCTGCAAAGGACTTTGAGTGCATGGCAAAACACACAAGGAGAAGTAAGAAACAAAAGCAAAGACAGCACATCTGTTTCCAGCTTTATGGGGAAAACAAAAGTTACAAGATTACAGGGTGGGGCTGGAGAGATGGCTCAGAGGTTAAGAGCACTGTCTGCTCTTCCAGAGGTCCTGAGTTCAATTCCCAGCAACCACATGGTGGCTCACAAACATCTGTAATGAGATCTGGTGCCCTCTTCTGGCTTGCAGGGATACATGTAGACAGAAAACTGTGTACATAGTAAATAAATAAATAAATAAATAAATAAACTTAAAAAAAAAGTCATTTCACTTCTCATGGTCTCATTTTCTTCACTTACACAGTAGAAAGTTTAGACTAGATCATAGTTTTCAATCTCATTGCTATTATTTTGAACCAGATAATATTTATTTTGTGTGTGTGTGTGTGTGTGTGTGTGTGTGTGTGTGTGTGTGTGTGTGTTTTATGGGTGTAGGTACACACATAGGTGGGTCCAGTGCACACATGTGGAGACAAGACAAGCTCATTTGGGAATTCTCTTTCACTCTCCACCTATTCCTTTGAAACGGCTCTCTCTCTCTCTCAGCCTGGAGCTAGACCAGGAGCCAGGAAGCTCCAGAGGCCTCCAGTTACCACAGCCCTGGGGTTTCCAGACTTTTTACAAGGATGCTGAAGATTTGTGGTGAAACTTCCCAATCCCTCTCTAATGATTCTTATTGTGGCTGTTGTTTTGCATACTGTTCAGCAGTGTTCCCAACCTCTCTAGAAAATGCCAGTTAGCAATTTCTTTCCCTCTTGTAAAAAAACAAAAGTGTCAGATGTTCCCTAGGGGATTCCGTTGTCCCGATTTGCAAACCACTGGAGATAGTTTATAAATAAAGACCCATTTTAGGTTTACAGAGAAATCAGGCACTAGGGAAATGTCTGGAGATCTACAAAGATGATACCAGCTAACAATCTAAGCAACAGAGGAGAGGCTACCTTAAATGCCCTCCCCTAAGAATGAGATGGATGATTGACTTATATGCCACTCAATAGCCCTCATCCAGCGGCTGGTGGAAGTAGAAGCAGACACCCACAGCTAAACATTGAACTGAACTGGAATCCAGATGCAGAGAAGGACGAGTGAAGAGCACAGGTGTCCAGACCAGGCTGGTGAAACCCACAGAAACAGCTGACCTGAACATTGGGGAACTCTTGCTCCCCAGACTGATAGCTGGGATACCAGCATGGGACTGATCCAGACCCCAGGAACATGGATTTCATTGAGGAAACCTCAGAAATCTACAGGACCTCCTATAGTAGTTCAGTACTTATCCCTAGCATAGGTGTGGACTTTGGGATCCCATTCCACATAGAGAATACTCCCTAAGCCAAGACACACGGGGGGGGGGGGGGAGTCTAGGCCCTATCCCAAAGGATACGATAGATTCTTATGACACCCTATGGAAGGCCTCACCCTCCAGGGGGAGCAGAAAGGATATGTGATAGGTAGGGTTTTAGTTGGGGGGAGTGGTAGGGAAAGATGGGAGGGAGAAGGGAACTGGGATTGTCATGTAAAACAATTGTTTCTAATTCAAATAAAAAAATCTGCAAAAAAAGCAAAAAGCTGGCACACTGCATGTTTATTTTAGTAGACATTGTGTACACTCAGGATGCATCTTTGCTTTTTATTAGAATAACATGGACTCAAAATAGAAATACTGGTTATCATGGGTCTGGTCATAAATTTTGGTAGCATCTAGCTGATTTACAAATATGGAAGAACAAATTATCAATCGTTTCTATTTTGTAAGTTACAGATAACGTTTAGGAAGACTGTAGCTAATGCACTTGGGCATAAAGAGATCTGGAACCACTTAGCTGAAATGTCAACTTTGAGCTCAGTTGGGCTCTTTGCCTGGTTTCCACAGGGTGGCAGTGCTGAGTTTGGAGTAAAATGACACTTGGATATTGGGAAGGTCAATCATCTAATTGAGAACTTGCCCTGCACTTAAAACACAGCACAACTTAACACAACACCCCATATAAGCTTTCCCACAGTCCCTATACTAAAGTCTCCCTACCTTAAATGTCTCCAATGAATATGATTTTTAATAACAAACCTTTTGATTCTATTTCTTCATCCATCACCCATTGCTATTTTCTACCTCCCTGACTGCAAAACAAAGTGAGTATCTGGATCTGTCTCGATGTTGGTTCTTAGCAACCTTGACCTATTACCAGCAGCCTGAAATGAGTGTTCCATTCTGTCCCACAGACTGCAAGGTCTGCCCTTGCCCCATTAGCCTTTTTATCCACACTTCCATCACTTACACATGGTATTCTGTCTATCAAGTGATCCCTTTCTTGTTCTTTTTTCTCTGCCTGGAAAATTCTTCCCATTTTGCCTCCATATTTCACTTAAATGAGCCTCCCCAGCTCTGGAGTTACAAACATGAGTCCCTGTAAGGAGCGTTGTAACCGGGCAGGCAAAGGCCTGGCTGAAGGGAGATTAAAAGAAAGGGAGTATAGGCCCACTATAAATGCCAGGTCTGGAAAGTACAGTCCCCATACCTGGCATTTATATATGGGTTCTGGAGATCAAACTCAGGCCTTCATGTTTGTGAGTTGAGCACTTTACCTGAGCTCCCTACCTGGCCCTGGACATTTTTCTATCTGCACTGGCAAGGCTTCTCAGTCTTCAGCTCTGTTATACAGGTACTACATGATCAAAATCACTATACTCCATTTTAGTGTTCCACAGCACATAGCAGATAATCCTCACCCCCACCCCAGCTCTCCTCTCTACACAGCACATAGACCAGAATGGCAGCAAATTCTTGCCTCAGCCACCCAGGTGCTCAGATTATACTCTCCATTGTGTAGCAATATATTAATGGTTGACTAATATTTGTTATTAGGATTACACCTTATTGCTGGACATTTAGGTTGTGTCTTGACTTACCACCTTCAGCACCAGTCTGGAAATACTAAATATGTGTGTATTTGTTTCCTATTCATCAGTCCATCTCTGTGTGAGTCTTTCAGAAACATGGATAGCTGTGTTCTATAAGGGGTGGCTGAATATTATGGTTAAACGTAGGAGCCCAGAATCCTGACGATCTGCTCCCAAATAACTGATACTGATGCTTATATTAATTGTAAATGCTTGGACAATATCTCAGGCTTATTACTAACTAGCTCTTACTTTTTTTTTTTTTTTTTTTTTTTTTTTTGGTTTTTCGAGACAGGGTTTCTCTGTGGCTTTGGATACTGTCCTGGAAGTAGCTCTTGTAGACCAGGCTGGTCTCGAACTCACAGAGATCTACCTGCCTCTGCCTCCCGAGTGCTGGGATTAAAGGCATGAGCCACCAACGCCCGGCTTAGCTCTTACATTTTAAGTTAACCCATATTCCTTATTCAGACTCTGCCACGTGGTGGTACCTTTATCAGCATGGCACATTCATCTCCTGCTCCCTTAGCATGTGGCTGATGACACGTCTGACTCCATCCCTTCCTCATCCCATTATTCTCAGTTTGGCTTTTCCACCTAACTGTATCCTGCTCAGCTATTGGCCAGTCAGCTTGTTTATTAAACCAACCACAGCAACATATATTCACACAGTGTGAAGGAATATTCCACAGCAGACTGAGCTCCTCATTCATAAAGATAGGCTAACAACACTTTCTACCTCCCAAAGTCTAAACAGATTTAATCAGTTACAGCATTCCTATTCAAAGCCCCAAAATAGCCGGGCATTGGTGGCGCACGCCTTTAATCCCAGCACTCGGGAGGCAAAGGCAGGCGGATCTCTGTGAGTTCGAGGCCAGCCTGGTCTCTAGAGAGAATGCCAGGATAGGCTCCAAAGCTACACAGAGAAACCCTGTCTCGAAGAACCAAAAAACAAAAACAAAACAAAACAAAAACAAAAAAACAAAGGCCCCAAATAAGTTGTTTCTTCCTTGAATCCTTCATTTATTCAACAAGTATTATTCTTCCAATGCCACCATGTCCCAGTCACTGTTGTAGCGATTGTACACAGTTCCAAAAGGAAGGGATGATACATAAACTGTCTCTTGATACAATGTTGACTGAATGTGGTGAGAGAAACAGAAATGTCTGCTGGATGACCCGTCTAGATCTCCCGGGGTGTCTTGGCAACAAGCTGACTGGGGTTGTGGCTTCTTCTTGTCCTCTGCAAGGATTCCAAGACTTGCAGTTCCGGGCAGCTGCTGTTCCCAGCACTGGAATGTGACTCTGAGCAACTGGCAGCCGTGTGCAGACTGTTCCTCCTCCATTCACAAAATTCCTTCCACGTGGATGAGGCAGGCAAGGCCAGTTCCAGAAAAGAGTCTTTGAAGTTCATGCCCCTCCCAGGAGGGGCCAGGCCTGTGGTGAACTTGTCTGCCTGTAGATTCCTGACTGATTCGTGTGGCCTTCTGCTCAGTTGGGTGGTGGTAGCCAAGATAATGTTATACCTTACCAATATGGAGTGAATGGATAAACGTAGAAAAAACAATAACTAGACTCAGCTCTGATCTAGATTGTTCAATAGACATGCTAGAGAGTAGAATTTGTAAGTGGAAAAAACAAAACCCTCTCTCTGCCTTCTTACCATAGCTCTCCTTGCAGTCCAGGAGCTTGAAAACAGATGCTGCCTTTTGCTGGACACCAAGATCACTTGCTTTGTTGTCCTCTTGATTTAGATTCCATGATGCTTTCAGGGGACCATAACCCGTTTCTTTTTGCCTTTACCTATAATAAACAAAAAACCCCATCCATTCCCGATCCCTTACAAAAGGAATGAGGTAACATTCATAGAGGTGACATTATTTTGATTTTAAAATCATTTCAAACTCATATTAGCCGGGCGTTGGTGGTGCACGCCTTTAATCCCAGCACTCGGGAGGCAGAGGCAGGCAGATCTCTGTGAGGCCAGCCTGGTCTCCAGAGCGAGTGCCAGGATAGGCTCCAAAGCTACACAGAGAAACCCTGTCTCGAAAAAACAAAAAAACAAAAAAACAAAACAAAACAACAACAACAAAAACCCTCATAATAACGTTCCAAGTATAGTACCTAAAACTCTTATTTGTCCTGAGGCATTTAAGAGTAAGATGTCAATAGGATGCTCTGCCATCCCCAAATGCTGCATTTCATCTGTGATATAGACCTGTGTTATTCTACCAATGGTCCATCATCAAGATTCCCATTTAATTATTTTGTCACTTTAGTGTCACTCAACAAGAAAGAGTTCCTTGATGTTGCCTTGGCTTTCGTTACTTCGTTACATTGTTGAACATCTCTCTGCTTGGGTTTACTAGATATTTCCTTATGATTGTATTCCAAATGTGTTCTTAACTGGAACACCATGGAAGTAGTGCTGCATTCCTATCTTGTACCCAATCGAGTGACATACTTTTTAAATTAAAAATAAGTTTTTCTTTCAACATGTTCTGATCATGGTTTCTCTCCCCGAAATCCTCCCAGAATCTCCTGTGTTCTACCCATCCAACTCTAAGCTTATCTCTCTCTTTAGAAAATAGAAAGACAAAAATAAACAAACAAATGAATAAGTGAATATTTTAAAAAAACAACAAAGAAAAATTACAGGAAACACAGAGACACATGCAAAACCAAAATCCGTTAAAAACACAAAATCAGAAACCATGATGCACAAGCAAAAGACCAGGAAGAGCACTTATACCGGCATTGCTCACAGAGGCCAGAAGAGGGCACCAGATCCCTGGAACTGGAGCTATAGTTGTGAGCAGCCGGATGTAGGCGCTGAGAACTAAATGACGTCTTCTAAAAGAGCAGTTAAGTGGGGGGCAGGAGAAATGGCTCAGTACTGGCCTTCCTTCCAGAGGACCCAGGATTGAGTCCCGGGTCCTACATGGCAGCTCACAACAAGCGAAGACAGAATTTCAGAAGAGAACATGAGCTGTTGGGACACAGGCTGCTGCTAAGTCAAGACAGATAGGGACTCACTCTGTCCATTGGATTAGGCAATGTCGAGGCCCTTGGTCATTTTTATAGGAACATTCCAGTGAAGTGTTGACAATGAAAGTTTGATCAATATGGTTTATGATGTATCGGGTGTTCGGTTCATGGGGGTCCATGGAAGAATCGCTCACTCCAGGATGGTTTTTAGCCCTTGTGGCTACACGAGGGCCAGCTTCTGGTAGCTTTCCAAAGGTTTTTTTTATTGTTATACAATTTACACCTTAGAAGTCAATCTCCGCATACCAAACTTCTTATGTGAAGCTCCCCCAGAGAAACAAATGCCACAGCAATTCCTAGTCTCAGGACTTCTCAGCTTTCTGAGTCCTCCCACTGTTAGACCCCCGAAAACTCAAGTATCCGGGGTCTCAGGCCAGGTTCGCGGTCACCCCAATCACCAGGCGGATTCGAGAGCTTGCTGCAAACTGCACGAGGCTTTATTGTAATTTAACGAACTAACCCCATGTTAGCTCGGGTCTTTCACCCACCCGCCATGGCAGACGGCTAGAAAAAGACGGCTCCTTGGGTCTCCCAAAAGATCTTATAGGGCAGCGTAAGGGGAGTGTCTAGGGGTACGCACAGGCTCACGATTGGTGTGCCTCCAGGCTTGGAGGGCTTGCCCTGTGTTGATTGGTCAACTGGTTGTTATGGCCCATAGGCCCTCCCAGGGTGGTTGCTATGCTCTCTACGTCATTGCTGTGCGCTTGTCCGTAAAGCACACCCAGGGTCGTAAAGCATAGCGCCACCAGCTAACTTCTGATTGGTTCCTTGTCACGAGACAGGCATCTGACTTTCTAGTGACTAACTTCTGATGGGTTCCTTGTCACGAGACAGACATCTGACCTCTAAGTGACCAAGGCAGGTTTATGGCAAGCACGTGTTCGGCTGTTATGGCTGCCAAAAGGGAAGCCGGTTCCTTCACCACAACCAAGTTTTGCATAGGCTTTGAGCCTTTTAGGAAACACTTGGGTAAGATTTACATACTTCCAACAGACCCAGAGACTGATATTTGGGTTCAAGCTTCAAGCGGAAGACCAGAGGAGCAAAGCAGCCAAGGCAGTAGATCTCACCTCTACCCAGCTGAAATGGCAATCCTGTCTCCACAACGCCTCAGAGGCAAAAGCTCTGAATTCCTGTCTCCTCCTCCTCCTCATAGTCCTTTCTCGGCCCAGCCACAGATAGCCTCCTGTCTCCACCTCTCTAGTGCTGGGATTAAAAGCATGTGATACCAGGTGTTGAGATCACCTTTGTGTGAGCTCTTTCTTTAGGACTGGATCAATTCCATGTAGTCAGTGTGGCCTTGAACTAACAGAGATCTGTCTACCTCTACCTCCCAAGTACATCCTGTCAGGTTTGGTTTACCATTGCTTTGTTTGGGGGATTCTTATCGATTCAGCCACACAAGGATAATGACATTTTGGTTAACAGTGGGCCACATTAATGGCAGTTGTCCCATGAGATTATAATAGAGCTGAAATATTACAATTGCTCAGTATCTTCAATGTGCTCTTCCTGTGTTTGGATCATGTCCTAACTGTTCACAGTCTTTGATCCAAGAATATGCCATACAGGTTTTAGCCTAGTGATCTGAGAATGGAGTAGATACTACAGTATGAAGGGACCAGCTCCCCATTTCGACATCCATAACAACCAAACACGTATTTGTCTGACCTTGTCTTAGTCACTAAGGTCAGATGCCTGCCCCTTTCGGCAGCCATGACAGTAACTCTTGCTTTTCTGATCTTGCCTTGGTCACTAGAGGTTAGGTGCCTGCCTCGTGGCAAGGAACCAATCAGAAGTTAGCTGGTGGTGGTATGCTTTATGGCTCTGGGTGTGCTTTACAGACAAGCGCACAGCAATGACTCGAAGAGCATAGCAATCACCCTGGGAGGGCCCATGGGCCATAACAACCAGTTGGCCAATTAACACAGGGCAAGCCCTCCAAGCCTGGAGCACACCAATCCTGAGCCTGTGCGTACCCCTAGAAACTCCCCTTACGCTGCCCTACAAGATCTCTATGCAGCCCCTTCGAGCTGTCTTTGCCAGCCATCCACCAAGGCGGGTGGGTGAAAGACCCGAGCTAAAATGGGGTTAGCTCATTAAACAACAATAAAGCCTCATGCTGTTTACATCAAGCTTTCAAATCTGCCTGGTGATTGGGGTGACTGCGGTCCTGGGCTGAGACCCCGGAGGCCTGAGTTTTCTGGGGGGGTCTAACAAGTATAGGATTGTGGAGTGTGCTCTATGTTTCCACATAATACTCATTAATATCGGGCCGGAGAGATAGCTCAGCGGTTAAGAGCACTGACTGTTTACTGTTCTTCCGGAGGTCCTGAGTTCAATTCCCAGCAACCACCTGGTAGCTCACAACCACCTTGAATGAGATCTGGTGCCCTCTGCTGGCATGCAGGCAGAAGACTGTATACATAATAAATAAATAAAATAAAAAAAATACTCATTAATATCTGTGCCTATAGCTCTTTTCCCAATGTTATGTTCCATACAATGATCCACCATAGAATGTCATAATTTAATTCTCTTGCACATACAGCCATCTTCACTTACACATGGAGCTTCTCACTGAAGACTGCATCCATAGAAGGGGCTAGCCAGTGACTCCCTGAGAAGTTCATTCATTCTTCAGGTTAGCACTAGTGTGTCTACAGTATGTCTGTCGTCCCAGCTCTAGAGAAGCTGAGACAGGTGGAATCACACATTTTGGCCAGCCCTTGTCCACATAGAAAGGCCCAGGCCAGCCAGGACTCTAGAGTGGGGCCCTGTTTCAAGAGAAAGAAGTTAGCACTAGTAATAGTATAATAACAAAAAAAATCTAGGGCTTTCTAAGCAATTAACATTACCTTCAAATTGTTCTTACCTTCAAAATGATCATGCAGATGGCTAGGTGGGTAAAGGTGCCTGCTGCCAAGCCTGGCAACCTAAGTCAGATCCCCGGAACCTACAGGGAGGAAGGAGAGAATAGATCCCTGAAATTTGTCCTTTGAGCCCACATACATACTGTGATCCAAATATCTGAGCAGAGGTGAACTCCAGGCCAGCAGGGCCACATACTTGTTTTATGAGCAATTTTGACTTTGGTAGTATGTGAGCAAATATTGACAAATACAAGAATGTGACATCAAAGGAAGGGTTTCTTCATAAGACGATTTTCCACGCTCTCGGTCTCCTGTGGGGAAGGGGGTCCTCTGCTCTACACACTCGCCCTGGATTGTGACCCCACCCACATCAATGCAAACATGACTAATTTGGAATTTATGGGAATTCCATTGGAGCTGAACTTAGCCATTGTTCTCTGAAAATAAAAACGTATTAAGAGAATTACTTGCATAAAATAGGATGCTAAATGACTCCCTAGCAAGCTACAGAGACTTTCTGACTTCGACATCCAGGATACCATCAAAAAGGTGCAAATGTAAACAAAGGCCACAGCTTCCAGGAAGATCACCTGGCAAACACATCAGTACCTATTTTCTATTCCTGGAGCAGCACTTGGTAATCCAAGTTTATTCCATGTGTAAACAATGAAGTGAGGTTTGTGTTTTTTAATAGGCTACCTTTATCTTCCAACAGCTTCACCTCATGTAAACAGGGTCTTGATCTTATCCAAACCAAATCTCCCCTCTCCTTCCCCCAAAGCACCCTCAGCAGGTCCCTTCCCATTTCATGTCCTCTCCTTAAAAATAAATAAATAAATAATATAACACACTGAGTTCAATCGGTGCTTCCCGTTGGGATGCTGACTGATCTTGTACAGGAAACTAGAGCTCAGTAAGATAAGTACAATGGCCATGGCTTATCCAGAAGATGGCATTGTATAGCACTCCTCCCTATCCACCAGCTCTTACAGTCTTTCCACACACCCCTCCCTGCTCCTAGAGTGACTGTTGAGCTTGGTGGTGGGAGGGTGAGGTCCCATTTAGGGACTGAGGCTTACTAGTCACTGAGTCTCAGCACTTTTTGATCAACTAGCTATGTCTGCATTAACTGCTGACCCACGGAGAGGGCAGTGGCCAACAGTGAGGGCAACACTAATCCATGTACATATATACATGCATACATATATGTGTGCACACCACACACACACATGAGCAACACGCCTATTTAGCAAAACAATAGTAGCAGGTTCCCCACCGGAGGGCCTGTGACCTCCTTAGCTGTGATGGATATTTTACCACATTTATAAGACCAAGCATGAATTCTCTCCTGTGACAGGCCTCAAACCACACAACCTAGGTTTGTTTCCCAAGACCCAATGATGGAAGAAGATATATACACACATGCTACAAAATGAATAAATAAAAATATAACTAAAATTCATATTAAAGAATTATTATTTTCTAGAACTGGAGAGGCTGAAGAAGGAGGGGTTTGAGGCTAACCTGGACCCTATAGTGTGTTCCAGGCTAGCCTGGGCTACAGAGAGAGATCTTGTCTCAAAAATCCAAAACAGAAAAAAGAATTAATATAATCATGACCTATATATAGTGCAGTAGCAGTGAACAAGACATTATAGACGCATACTTGATGGATATACTCACTGCAAGACAGGAAGCCTGTGGAGTGTCCTAGAGCCAAATATTACTCCAGTGCAACTCCTCAAGTTATCTCACCTGAGGGAGCCTGGGTGGTGGTGTTTACCGTCCAAGACACCAGAGAATATGGCAGCATGAACTGCAGAAATGATACGAGGAACTGCTGAGGCAGCATTTGATCTTAACTGCAATGTTTCAAAGATCTGATATTGGTCCTTGGGTGTTGAGAACCAGTTAAGATAGCAAAAGTAGCTGTCACTCCATGCCAATCTTAGTTCTGCCATTAGTTTCTATCAGCCTCCAGGCTGCATTATTATTTTTTTTAATTAGCTTTTAAGGCAGCATGCAAAGTGATAGGTTCCCTTCTGCTGGTTTTGTAAATACCTTGGTTGTTTAAAGATTTATTTATTTATTTTTAAAGATTTTATTTATTATGTATACAGCATTCTGCTTCCATGTATATTGCACACCAGAAAAGGGCACCAGATCTCATAACGGATGGTTGTGAGCCACCATGTGGTTGCTGGGAATTGAACTCAGGACCTCTGGAAGAGCAGTCAGTGCTCTTAACTGCTGAGCCATCTCTCCAGTCCCTATAGATTTATTTTTAAACACTTATGTGTAGGTACACATGCCACGAATGTCCGTGTTTCTACGGAGGCCAAAAGAGGACATCAAGATCCTTGGAGCTGTAGTTACAGGCTGTGGTGAATCGCATGATATGGCTGATTGGAAGCAAACCCCGATACTATGGAAGAACAGCCAGTGCTCTTAACCACTGAATATCTCTCCACACACTTTACTCTTAGTGTCCCTTCCCCCACTCTCATCTCCTGTCCCCAGCCCTGTCTTTCTGGTCCTCTTCCTCTCTCCAATAATCCCCACTTCTCCTTTCCTGTTATATGTATTCCATTATCTTCTTAATTATTTATAATTACAGCAATTCTGGGAACAATTAAACTTGGTACTATCACCACTTTATAAGGTCCTTCACCTCTCCAGGACTTTCTGTTGTATTATCAAATGAAGGGATGAAACATATAATCCTAGAGACCTTTCCAGCTTTCATATAATATTATTTTATGATCATTTAAGTTAATAACTAAAAATAAAGATTAAAATGGAGAATAACCCTTAATTTGTAGCTATGCTTTTTTTTTAATCCCAGCACTCTTTTTTTTTTTAGATTTATTTATTATGTATACAGTGTTCTGCCTACATGTATACTTGCAGGCCAGGGAGGGCACCAGATCGCATTACAGATGGTTGTGAGCCACCATGTGGTTGCTGGGAATTGAACTCAGGACCTCTAGAAGAGCAGTCAGTGCTCTTAACCTCTGAGCCATCTCTCCATCCCTGTAGCTATGCTTTTTAATTATACAAGTAGCTTACACAAAGGTCCTACAATAAGCTACCATTTCAGTTAAAATACCCAAATTTTCTTTTGCTTTTTTACGGATAATACTTTCACTTTTCTATAACTACGAGTGGTAAGGAGGGTAGACACAGTTTTCTCACACGGGACACCGTGAAGCAGGATTTTGCAACCCTGTCACACTTGCATGCAGCTAATATAGTCGAATAACTGGAAATGCAATCCATTAAGGAGGCAACAAGAACTAGTGAAGACAGCAGACTTTATTCCTGATCGCATTAATTAGTACATTCTATACCTGATTATAGCTAGCGGGCTAGATTGTACTATTGCCATTACAAAAGACAAGGAACATTTTATAAAATGATTTCAATTCCTGATCCATGGTTACTTGGATTTAATGAAAGTTTTCTCCTCCATATAGGTACACTTCTGTGGAAAGCCTAGACTATTCTTGGAAGGTCACAGTAATGATACTCAGCTTACGTGTCACTGCAGTGGCCTGTGATCACAGTTTGCATTGTTTAGTCCTCATAGTCAGTTTGTGAAGTAGGTGATATTGTCCAGAATGTAATTTGCTCAAAGGGTCCACAGGGGACAAGCTACAGAACCAGGGTCTGTCGCCCTCCAAATGCTATTCCTTAGATCTCTTAACACAAATTATAAGAACTTAAGGGGTGGGGCCAACCCCACTCCAAACCTTTAATTATAAATGTTACACATAGTTAAATAGCCTCTCTAAGTCAATGGCATCCCTATGTGGCAGCCCAATTTCAGATTATTTTGAAATATATAACAGTGGGCATCGACGCCCAGACAGGTGACCTTCCGTTCAGTATCTTTCGTACAGATCATGGAAATTAAGTCTGCTAGGCTTAATTTCGCTCGCTGTATGCAAGCAGACAGGGTCCCACAGGAGCTTCTGGAACTTAAAACTGCGGCAAGACTCTGAGTTTCGAGTTGCTCACCCCTCCTTTGAACATCAGTCCATCAAACAAGGCTTGAAGGATAGGCGGTTTCCCACAGCCCCCTGCCGATCCTGAATGCCCAGATTCTAGGCTTCCTGCTGACTGGTGAATATGTTGCTTAACCCCATCCCTGGGCTTTACTGACAACCTTCATAAAAACTCGCTCGCATGACAAAACGGCAGCCGGCAGAACCTCTGACAGCTCCTTAATGAAGGGCACCGTGGGCAAAGCATCCCTGCCATTTTAAGGTGACCCAACAACAGTTTTGTTGTGTTAGGACAAGCAAAGGGCGCTGCTAACTGCAGCCTTTGGCAGCCTTTGGTCTGAAATAGTATAATGTCTGTGTGCACTGTTCTCCAGGAGTAAGCTAGTAGAGACTCAGGCACAGACTAGCTGTAGAACATGCCTTTTTTTTTTTTTTTAAGATTTTATTTATTTATTATCTATACAACATTCTGCTTCCATGTATATCTGTACACCAGAAGAAGACACCAGATCTCATAATTGTGAGCCACCATGTGGTTGCTGGGAATTGAACTAAGGACCTTTGGAAGAGCAGCCGGTGCTCTTAATCCCTGAGCCATCTCTCCAGCCTAGCACACGCCTTTTAACACTTGTTTTCTCTGCACTGAACACCTCCTCTATCTCCCCTGCCTACTTACCAGAGCCAGCTCTGAGGGGTCATCAAACACAAGCCTGTCTCCCAAGGAATCACCTCTTTCCCTGTGTGCCAACACAGTAATTTATATTTTGCCCACAAATTATGAATATCTTATCATAACTTACTTTAGGCCAAAGACATTGTGTGAAACAAATAAGGTTGTTGAATAAACCTTTAAATTATGATCACAGGGGCTGGAGAGATGGCTCAGTGGTTAAGAGTACTTGCTGCTCTTGTGAAAGACATGGGCTCGATTTCCAGCCACCACGTAATGAATCACACCTGTAACTCCAGCTCCATGGGTATCTTCTGCCCTCTTCTGGCCTCTGTTGGCACTGCATTCACACGGGGCACATGGGCGCATGCAGGCCAAACACACATTAACTAAATACAGAAATTATGATGCCAATAATAGTGTGACAGATGTGCTGTCCCTTAGATGAACTATTGAACTGAATCCTCACAATGACCCTGCAGATTCTGCTAACATCCACCCCTTATTGAGGTTAACATAGGTTATGAAACGTACTTTACAGTCACAAGCTCGAAAATTACTTGGCCAGAATTTGATCCAATTGTCAGGAGGCAGAGTTTGGGTTTCTGATCTTGAAACTGAAAAGCAATTTTTTTTGATGGTTGAATAACTGGATAAAATTTCATGTTCAGAAATTTCACTTATTTTTTTTTATCAGTATTCTTCAGGAAGAAAAGATCTCTGCATCTACAAGTTTCTTCCTAATAGAGGCACTACTACAGTGCCTGTGAGATTTATTTTATTCTATTTCAAAGGTGCAGCATTTCATGTATTAACTATGTGTTGATTATAATTGCAGACACTATTGATTGCAAAATCCCAAATTTTAGAGATATTAAAATACGTGCCTTAGCATAGGTAATATATGAAAGGTGTGAATACACAGATTTTCTGGATGGCAGCATTAATTTCTCTACAAGGTCTGAGTCTACTGCAGTAGGTAAGCACACAAACTAGAGAGCCAGTTTACTTGATACCAAGTAGCGCTGGGGAAATAACTTAATTCCTCCAATTTTAGATATCTCACCTACAAAATGGGAACAATACTAATACACTTATCAGAGTTATTCAAGATACACTTATGAGATATAGCTAGATATTTTAATTCAGTTTCTAGATCCTTTTGCAAAAGATGGATCAGAGAGATTGTTTCTAACATCTATCAGTTGCTGCAAAACTGCTCAGCTCAGGGGTAGGGTGCTTGCTTAGATGTGCAAGGCCTTGGTTTTGATTCCCTAACAGTGAGAGAAACATACATGCGCACGAGCTCACACACACACACACACAATCTACCAGCCATCAAAGGGCAGCTGAGCAACTGAGGAGCAATTTAATTTAGAATTGACAACACATATTTCTGCTTACATTTTGTTTTCAAAGACTGCATTTTATTTTGATTTGTTTTGTCTGGGAGTCTAATGTATCCCAGGAGGGCCTCCAACTTGCTAGGCAAAAGAAGACCACCTTGAACTCCTGATCCTTGGCCTCCACCACCCAGATGCTAGAATTACAGGTGTGTACAACCACATACCTAGTTTATGCAGTGTTGGGAATTAAACCCAGGGCTCTCAGGCAAGCTGCCAACTGCACTGCACCCCCAGCTCCTCAAAGGCTGCCTTTTAGTTAAAAGGTTTTAAATTGTCTTCAGTAGCCATTTGAAGGCTATCCTACAAACTACCATCTTGCTGGGCTATTGACAGTGACTGAACTTACAATTGGGGTGTGGCGTTGGGAAGACACACTTCCAGGCATTCATGCTCACAGGAAGCCTGCTAAGCTTACATTAGGAAAAGTTCCAATTTGTAGCTAGAGCCTGCAGCTCTCATTAAACCTCTCGGCCATGCTTGCTTCCCATGCCTTTGAGACAGGAAGGTAAACAGCATCAGTATTCTCTTGTCTGAGCTTCCACTTCGCTGGTTAGCCTTTATGCAAATAAGTGTCTTAGTTCTATTCACATAGCAAACAAATACAACTCCTTTCTGTAGGACGGACCTGGCCCACATCCCGGTGTACCTGTCTGGAATCTGAACTAATTGTGAACCGAGGTAACCCTGTAGCACATTCTTGGGGAGAAATAAGAAGGTTTCTTTCATGGTAAGATGTGGTTTGGGTTTTGTTTGGTTCTGCTGCGGCCAACTCTAAAGGTTATGAAAGAACGAAGATGCTGATGGAGGTTACATCTGGACGGAGAGTGGAAGAGGGCCTGTTTTCTGTTTTGTATTCTCCTTCACTGAAAACATTTCTCTTGGGAAGAGAGGTTTAACCCCCCCCCCACCTTTCCATGAGAAGGTTGGAGGCCACACACTGAAAGTCTTATTTTGCCATCTTCTTTCAGTGATCCTAACTCTGATTTCTCATTCCGATCATACATACAAAAAAACAAAACAAAACAAAACAAAACAAAACAAAACAAAACAAAAAACCAACCAACCAACCTTCTTTAAAAATGTCATGCCTGGAGCGGAACACAAAACTTCAAATTTCACATTCTTCAGTGAGACCTGAGCACTGGGAGCATTTGGATGCAATCCCACAGCATTCTAATTTGCAGCCAGGAGTGGATGACATCAACTGAGTCTTAGCTACACAGTTCCCCCACTCTCTTAGTAAGCTCCATGGGGGATAGACCTTGTTCTAACATTTCATTCTGTTTCTAATGAAACATCTGATCAATATTTGTGTCTGAGAATAAGAAGGAAAACCAGCAGACATGACCCAGACTTCCCAACTCAATACATTACACGCCGTTGTTACCAGCCAACTGGCTGAGTCCTCTCTAATTTTTTTTAAAGATTTTATTTATTTATTATGTATCCAACGTTCTGCTTCCATGTATATTGCACACCAGAAGAGGGCACCAGATCTCATAATGGATGGTTGTGAGCCACCAACTGGGAATTGAACTCAGGACCTCTGGAAGAGCAGCCAGTGTTCTTAACCTCTGAGCCATCCCTCCAGCCCCCTTTAATTTTTTTAAATTTTAACTTATGCAGATTGGGGTTTTGCCTGCATCTATGTCTGTGTGCTACGTGTGTGCCAAGTTCCTTTAGAGGCCAGAAGAGGGCATCAGATCCCTGTAGCAGGCTATTTCTTTGGGGGCCACTAACCAGTTCTCAAATTATGGCAGGGAGGCTTCTTATTAGTTGTGAATGCTGGCTTTAGCTTAGCTCTCTTTTCTTGCTCTTATAACTTAGCCTGTTTCTCTTCATCTACGTTTTGCCTCAGGGCTTTTTACCTTTCTTTCTGTATGTCCTACTCTGTGCCTGGTAGCTGGCCCCAGACATCACCCCTTTTTATTCTCCCTGGTTCTCTCCCCCTCTTCTCCTCATTTTTCTCATGAGCCTAGATTTCTCCTCTTAATTATCATTCTCTCTGCCTGCCAGCACTGCCCCCATTCCTCTCCTACCTAGCTATTGACCATCCGGCTTTTATTAGACCAATCAGTTGCCTTAGGCAGGCAAGGTGAACCAGCAACACATCTTTACATTATTAAACAAATGCAGGAAAAACAAATGTAACACAGCTTTGCCTAGTTAAAATAATATTCCACAGCAGATCCCCTAGGACTGGAGTTACAGCTAGTTATAAGGGGCCATGTGGTTGCTAGGAACTGAACTCATATCTTCCAGAAAAGCAGCCAGTGCTTTTAACCTGTGGGCTGTCTTTCAGCACCCTGGCTGGGTCCTTTTGTTCTGTCTGGGTAGACATCATGAGTAGGGGAGAAAAATGTCTAATGCTAGTAGCACCAGGTTTCTGAGTGCCTCGACCTAGGGGTGATGCATTTATCTAATTTTTTTTAAGATTTTATTTTATTTTATTTTATTATTATTTTTTTATGTATACAGTCTTCTGCCTGCATGCCAGCAGAGGGCACCAGATCTCATTCAAGGTGGTTGTGAGCCCACCATGTGGTTGCCGGGAATTGAACTCAGGACCTCTGGAAGAACAGCCGGAGCTCTTAACCACTGAGCCATCTCTCCAACCCTATTTATTTTTTTAATCAATAAAAAATCAGGAGTCAGACACCAGGGTAAGAACCTGAAAGATCAGAAAAGCAGCCGAGCAGCCACCAGCGACCTCCTATCTCTTCCATTCCTCCATCCAAAAGGCTGAGATCCTCTCTCCACCCGTCTTATTACTTCCTGTCTCGATATCTGTCCTCAGTCCTCCAAAACCTCTATGGTTAATTTTGATCACTAGTGGCTATCTCTACCCTCTGACTCAAAACAAACTTTATTGTCAGAATGCCATCAAAATGTCTCACAACAAAGGGATGACTGACAGACCTTGGTGGTTTAAGCTCCAAGGCCTGACAGTTATCAGGCTTTAGAATTCATACTTATAACTGTAGGTAGTTGGGTTGGAGGCCTGCTCTGGCCTCTAGTCCCAGAGGTTCTCACACTTAGCAGCAGTACTAATACCAGGCTTCCAGGAGCAGGATCCCCTAGGGGTGTCATTGCTCCTGGGTAGGCCTGAGGGGTTGGTACCCCTCTTGCTCCTATAGCATCCAGTGTACAGCTATCAGGGCTAGGTGCCAGGATCCTGCCCTTAAGGTTTGGCAGTTCACTCAAACTCTTCCAGCAACCCTGCCCAACAGTTTTTCATTTCTGGCTACTCTCACAGCTTTCTTTCTTTCTTCATTCATGGCTCTCTGTTCTCTCTTACCATCTCTATGCTGCCACCATCCTGAGCTGCTGCCTCAAAGGTCTATAGAACTCTCAGAACAACAGTTGTTTGGTGTCTACCTGTTGCTGCTCTCCGGAGCTCTTCAGCACCCTCTCACCACTATGCCACGGCTTCTACACTACCATGCTGTCTTTCCACTGTTAACCCGAGCCATTGCTTCCACACTTTCCTCTTTGGGTCCTGGGTTCAGCCTTCTCTGGTAACAATAAAGCTCAAACTCAAGGGCAAAAGCCCAGGTGGATGTGGGGGTTCAGGCCTGTAATCCCTGTGCTTGGGAAAGTGAGTCTAAAACTAGCCTGAGCTACATTGTGAGTTGCTGGCCAGCCTGGGCTACAGAGTAAGACCCTATTTCAGAAAGAACGGAAAGACCACAGTGGGAACGCCTTTCAGTGGGTTCAATAGTGCCACACCAGAGGACAGTGCAGAAGAGTTCCTTCAGGTTGAAGCCAGAAAGCCTGCTAATCTAGCCAGAAGATACAAAAGGCAAGGGTGTTTGCACCAATCTCAGCCTGGCCCTTCACAAAGAGGTGTGGTCGCCATCACTCACAAGTATTCTGCCAGGATGCTGGGATAAGTTACTCCGCCTCTGCCTTTCGGAAGCTGTTAGAGGGGTCACAGAGAGTTCGATGAGACTCATGACAGAAAGCTGCCTGAAGCAGCCATGACTTGTGTGGTGCCTCCTGGAGCCAAAGTTGTGCTTCAGCAGCAAGTAGCTGTGGTTGCTGCACAGCTGCCTCAGGACATCTCCTGGAGTGTTCACTGGAGATGACTCCTGGAGCAGTCAGGCTGCCACGAGGGCAGTCCAGTTGCCTGCCCAAGATAGGTGGTTTGACCTAAAGTCCTCTGTTCTGGGTGGCTGGTCGTCCAGGGAACAGTCTAACAGCTCTCAGTTTGGGAGTCAAGTCTTGCTGGGGTCCCAACATCTTAGCTTATTTGAAGGAACACTGAGAGAAATACCTATAATAAGGGCCTGTCAGTGACAGTATTTAACTGTGAGTCACTCTTAGCCAAATACCTCTAAAGAAAGTAGGCTTATTTTTGTCTCTTACAATTGCAGTCAGAAACTTAAGGGCTTATTTTAAGTATATTTCATCACCAGACATTTATTTCATTGCCATTATTCAACTAAATCTAATACCTATCTCTTCTGTAAGAAACAGAAAATTTATATATCTAACTTACTAATAACAGACGATGTCAAAGGTCCCTCAGTAAACCAATCAATTAACAAGTGCGTGACCACAAGCCAAGGGAATCTGCTGCCCTCTAGAGGATACTGTGCTGTATACGCCAAGGCCCATGAGAAGGTAAAAAAAAAAAAAAAAAAAGTTTTTTTTTTGTTTTTGTTTTTTTCATGGTCAAGGAAAAAGCATGGAAATCAATGAATGTAAACATACAAGATTTTAATTTATGTTCCAAGCTGATATGCTCACTCTCTTGTTCCTCATTTAATTTCTGCAATATTTGGGGAACTAATATCCAACAAGTAATATTTTATGACCATTGCCTACAAATAATATTTGGGACACAGCAAGAATAAAAGAGAGAAACTTGAGGGTTTCTTAACTATGCTATAGAAAGGTGGGTGAAAAGGAAAAGCTCACCCTGGGTGTGGAGTTCTAAATGGGGTACAATCAGGTGTGGAAGTGTACCACTACACTGTACTTGTCTGTCTCCCCTAGATTTTGTTCAAATGAGACACTGGGTAGCTCACACTGTCACAAGCAGATGGAACAGTGACCCGAGCAAGCTTTATAACATACAAACTCCACTGCATGTCCATCATATGTACCAGAAATATTATTAAAACAAAAATGTCTGAAGGCCTGTGAGAGGCCAGGCACCATGGGCTTTGTCAGAAGTTCAGTTAGTGCAGATGTAAGTCCTGTATGTGCAATTACAGCAATGTTCACCACAGTAGAAATGAAAAAATATATATATAGTTAAGAGGCATGAGTTTAATTGTTTTATGTAAGAAATTTCATGACCCTAGCCAATTAAATAAGCATCTTCCCTCCCCCAGGCTTCAGAAGAGTCATCCACAAAGCTGTACCTGTCCATCGACGTATATGAAGGGGCTGGGGAGATGGCTCACTGGGTAGGAGTGCTCCCTGTGTAAGCATGAGGACCTGTGTTCAAATCCCTAGCACCCACATAAAAGCTGAGCTTGGTCAAACATGTCTGTAAGCCCAGTATTGAGGGGTAGAGACAGGGGGATCCCAGGAGCCTCTTGGCCAGCGGTCCACCTAAAACAACAAGCTGAAGGTTTGAAGAGAGGCCCTACCTCAAGGGAACGAGTCAGACAGCAATAGAAGATAGCCAATCGTCTCTTCTGGGCGCCACATGCATGTCCATGGAGACATACATGCATAGTGTTCCCATATACACATATACACCACATAACTTACATACACATAACAAAGAAAGTTTATAGAAACACAGCATTTGACATATAGTAGTTGCTCAACAAGCGTGAGTCGATGATTAATGAGCCCAGAGTCATTAGGTCAGAAGAACACTATGGAAGGCAGCTCAAAGTGGAGGTCAAAGTAAGAAGTGACAATCCGCCGGGTGTTGGTGGTGCACGCCTTTAATCCCAGCACTTGGGAGGCAGAGGCAGGTGGATCTCAGTGAGTTCAAGGCCAGCCTGGTCTCCAGCTCGAGTGCCAGGACAGCCTCCAAAGCCACACAGAGAAACCCTGTCTTGAAAAACCAAAAGAAAAAAAAAGTGACAATCCATCCCTGCCCAGCTTATTAGGCACATCAGCTTGGGACTTTTCAGAAATCTTCCTTTATCATCTTGGGAAACCCTTTAGTCCAGGGGGAATAGGAATGGCTAGTCACTGTAGCTTAGAACCCAGAATAAGAGACTGGACGCATCCTAAATGTTCATTGGCTTAACGTGGACACTGTGATATCATTCATCCAGTGAGCAACTGCCATGCAGTGGCTAAGCCACCAGAACTAGATGGCCAATGTCACCAAACTTCAGAAGCATGTTGAATTAAAGGAAGCAAGCTGCAGGAGGATTTGTACAGTAGCATTTAAATTAAGTAAAACCACAGCATTGTGAGCATCTGTATGCAAATATATAACACAATACAAAAACAGTCATGGGGATGAAATCAAGAGAGAGTTCATATGGCGTCAGATATGCTGGCTTTGTTCTATTGCTTACACATCTGAAGAAATAAATCAACGCATTAAGATTTGCCCAATCCGGAGGACAGATACACAGATACACAGGGGGAGGAAGGGAGATACACAGGGGGACAGGTACACAGGGGGACAGGCACACAGGGGGACAGGCACACAGGGGGACAGGCACACAGGGAGACAGGTACACAGGGGGACAGGCACACAGGGGGACAGATTCACAGGGGGACAGACACACAGGGGGACAGATTCACAGGGGGACAGGCACACAGGGGAACAGGTATATAGAGGGACAGTTACACAGGGGGACAGGCACACAGGGGGACAGGCACACAGGGGGACAGATTCACAGGGGGACAGGCATACAGGGGGATAGGCACACAGGGGGACAGTTACACAGGGGACAGGCACACACAGGTGTTACACAGGGGGACAGGCACACAGGGGGACAGGTACACAGGGGGACAGGCACACAGGGGGACAAGCACACAGGGGGACAGGCACACAGGGGGACAGGCACACAGGGGGACAGGTACACAGGGGGACAGATACACAGGGGGACAGTTACATAGGGGGACAGGTATACTGGGGGACAGTTACATAGGGAAACAAGTTGATGACATAGGGGGATGGGTACAGAAACACTTTATTCTCCATGTTATTTATTACTTTGAGTGTTTTCCTTTGGTTAAAATAATCAAAACAGTGGCATTAACATTTAAATTGAAATGGCTTCAAAATCACTCTAAACATACAAAAAACCAAACAAAGAAACCCTACCGTTTTTTAAGAATTGACCATTTAACAAAGCCAAACAACAGTACTTAAAACAAACAAACAAACAAAAAAAACAAAACAAAAAAAAAGACAAACAAAAAAACTACTGTCCACTGGTGGCGGAGGTCACTGACACCTCACCAACACTAGGTGTCGTCTTTGCTCAAGCATTTGATTTAGCCTGAGCCTGGTATAAATGAACTGGGCTGGGCTGTTGTTTATCATTTTCTCTATTTGGTACAGAAAATGAAACTTCAGATTTCACCAGGTTGTGTGTAAAGACACGAGGAACCACTAGGACATTTAAGACTTACTTAATGTATTCACTTCAGATTCTGTATTAAAAAGAAAGCGACTATCCTAAAACCTCCTGGTTTTGTCTGCCATTCCCTCACATGTGGGACAGGCACACAGGGGGACAGGTATATGCTGCTCAGGCCATAGTTACAATAGAGATATTGGGAATTGGGGTTTTTTGTTTGTTTTGTTTTGTTTTGGTTGTTGTTTTATTGTTACTGTTTTGGTCTGAGTTTTTGAGACAGGGTTTCTCTGTGTTGTCCTGGAATTCTCTCTGTTGACCAGGCTGTCCTTGAACTCATAGAGATCCACCTGCCTCTGCCTCCTGAGTGCTGGGATTAAAGGTGTGTACCACCATCACATGGTGAACATTTTGTTTTATGTTTTGACAGGACTTACTCTGTAGCCCAGGTAGGTCCCTAACTTGAGATTCTCTTCCCATATCCCAATTGCTAAAGTAAGTATTGTTTCAGTCAGTATTGTTACACAAATGCAGGAGTCATACGGGGCTTAAGAAGCATGCTTGCATGTCTCCTATACCAATGTGGCCACACGCCCACACTGAATCACCCTGACAATGGGTGCTTCTTTGATAAAATGTTTTGTCTGCGTATGTTAACTCCAAATGTCATATGTAAGAGAGTTCATCTTGCCATTACTCTTGACGGTTGGAAAGTCATTACCATTTAGAATTACTCACTTGGGGAGAAGTTCAGTGTGGCCTGCGGTGGATACTAACCAGACTAGAGCAGACTGAAGGCGCCCTCCACTTCTTGGGGCTGCTCTTGAAGCCACTGCTGGGATCCATGGATTTTCTTTATCCTTTCACTAATGATTGTAAATACATGAAGATTATGTGGCTTTTTCTCTCTACCCCCCTTTAAAGGAGACAGAATGTCTTCCTATTGCTCAGGCTATCTTGAAATTCCCTACGTAGCCCAGAGTGGCCTCAAAGTCACAGCAGTCCTCCTGCCTCAGCTCTTAAATTCTGAGATTATAGACATAAGTCACCATGCCAGTCACTGTCTCCTTAGAAACACAATAGAAATAACTGGGATCAGGACAGTGTAATTTTAGGAACCTAAAATACATAATATTCATGATTAAGTTCCACCCCTCCCTCAAGGAATGTGGGTGTTGAGTTAGTGGGAGCTTAGGCTGTTCCATTCGCCAGGAAATCGGCAGTGCCTGAACCCATGGTTAACAGGGGCCTTGGGAAGATCTCAGTCAGTACTGACTGACTGACTGACTGACTGACTGAATGAATGAATGAATGAATGAATGAATGAATGAATGAGAAAATCCAATACTTAGGAATATGCTATTTTGGCTTTGGGATAAGAAACTTATCACACTCCTGTTGGTTTTCTTTCCTTTTCTTTTGTGGGGAGGGCAGGGTTTATCTGTGGAACTCTGGAGCCCTGGTTGTCCTGGAACTAGCTCTGTAGACCAGGTGGGCCTCAAACACATAGAGATCCGCCTGCCTCTGCCTCTTGAGTGCTGGGATTAAAGACATGTATCACCACTGCCTGCCCCTGTTGGTTTTCACTCTCCAGAAAGCATTGTGGCTTTTAAATACGAAGAGGAATTCTTGATTACAAACATTTTGACATTTGTGCAGAAAATTCTGTCTCAAAAGAAACCCCATGTGTTTTACAATAATCTGAGCCACTGGGGGGTCCAAAACTTTTACAAATGATTAGAATAAATGTATGTGCCTTTACATACAGAATTACTGAATCTGCCAACTTAAATTCATTTTATGTGCTTAGAGAATTTGTTTCTATTTTGTTTTTGTGTTTGTTTTTGTTCAGTCAAGGTCTCACCATGCAGCCTAGGCTGGCCTGGAATTTGCTATGTGGGTCAGACTAGGCTCAAACTGATAATTGTCCCATCTCTGAATGCTGGGGTTATAGGCATCCATCACCACACCTGACTGTAAGAGAATTAAAGGCCTGGACAAGACTGTTTTTCATATTAAGCATGAACTAGGTAACAGTATGTTGTGACAGTTTTAACTTACTGAGATCCAACTCCTTAAGGTAGTTCAGCAGTATTTGCATGAAACCAATTTGTATGCCAGGCAGTGGTGGACCACATATTTAATCTTACCACTTGAGGGGCAGAGGCAGTCATATCTCTGTGAGTTTGAGGCCAACCTGGTCTACATAGCAAGTTCCAGGATAGTCTCCAAAGCCACAGAGAAACCCTGTCTCTGAAAAACAAACAAAAACCCCAATTTGCACAATGAACATACACACCACTTATAACACTGAAGAGCCAGAGAATTTTCAACAGTTTTCCAATTCTATCTGATATCGGAGCTGGTATCTGGTATCTGGTAGAGGAGCCATTGGCTCCAGAAAATGGTGAGTGCCTGGGGCAGATTGTGGGCTCAATCACTAGAGCATCTGCAGAGAGACCTGGAGTCACCACTCAGAAGCTCCATGGCCTGGGCGCATCACTGCAACCTCACTGTTCCTCATTTGTAAAGTGGGAACAAGAACAACATTTCTGTGGTAAGGTTCTTGTGGGAACAACCATCCCAAGTCAGTGTTTGTTCAGACTACAGCAGTACCTGGAAGATGGCATTTGACAGTAGATATTAAAATTAGCCTAGGAGGCCTTTAGGGCTAAATTCTATTATTATGCTCATTTCCATAAGACAGGACTACCAGATGTACCCTAAACTTCCCATACTCTTACACCTTTGTGAAAGGTGTTTCTTGACACTCTTTAGCCTATTCAAAAATTTAAAAGCCATCTTATCTACCCACCCTCTTCCCCTAGGCACTCTAGTCTCAGTGTATTTTGCTTTATAGGCAAAAGGTTTTATTTGTTCTTGTTTGAGGGGTTGTTTTCTTTTGTTTTGGTGAGACAATGTCTAACTATATATCCCAGGCCAGTCTTCAAACTGACAATTTTCCTACTTCAGCCTCCTTGAGTGAAGGGAGAGCAGGCGTGTGTCACCATAGCCTGTGGTAGTATATCATAAAGCATATAACAGTAAACCAACCTCTTAGCAGGCCTCTAAAGAACAGTCACGTTTCCTACACACTTACCAACACCGAATGAATAAAGACCACAGGAGAAATTAAAATGGAAATCACTCTAAATTATAGTTGACTGCAAGTTAAGTAGGTGAAATATTTGACATTCACACTGTTAGTAAGCAGTCTCTGCTTCTAAAGAAATTTGGGGGTTCTATTCCCCCCTTCTACTACTGTAGGCAAAGCGTTTGTAGATTAGCTGGTTCCCCTTCATTCCTTCTCTTCTGAAATGAGTGGCAAAGCAAGACTGCCTCAAGCGATCATTTGTGGATGGGTGGTGGTGGGGGGAACAGCTGCACATGAAAAATAATTGATGTGGTTTAAAAATGACTCGGAGGTGGAAAGTCAAATGCCCTTTCCAACTGATGCTCTAACAAACAGTGCAAAGCTAATTCCTTATAAATCCCAGCTGGGAAGCAGAGCATGACACATTTTTGGAGAGTTACTTGATTTTCAACAAGTGAGGCTTTAAAATTTGGTCTAAAAATTAGAAAATATTCAGTCTGCTGAGAAGTCATAGTTGGGGTTTAAAACGGCATCCTTGGCAAACTGAGTTTAATGTAAATAGGAAAGCTCATCTCTTTGGCTTCTTTTTATTGCTGCTGCTGTTGATTTTGTTTTATAAACCAGGGTCTTTCTGTGTGACTCCAACCGTCCTCACACACACCCCCTTCCTGCCTCAGCCTCACAGGGCCTGGGAGTACAGGAGTGCCCCACCATGCTGGGTATGATACTTCTTTCTAAAGTAATCCTTTTGGAAGACACTTTTGTATTTGCAATCCTGTTTTTCTATTATGCCTCTGAAGTTTTCCTGGAAGTGAACCAAATGGCATTCTTCATTGTATTTCCCAAGGAACTGTTATCACTGATGTGTGGCCCTAATGCCACATACACCTGCTGTGCAGGCATGTGTTTGATACCAGATATTGGATCCAACAAAATATTATTGCTATATTTCAACAAAGGTGATGTTTGATTTTTTCTCCCATGTAAGTCCATATATATATATACTATATATATATATATAGTATATATATATATGTATACATACATACATACATATATATCTCCTTGTCTTATCTTCCTTTTCTTTTTGTTTTGAGACTGAGTCTTGCTATACAGCCCAGGCTGGCCTTGAATTTGTGATCATTCTTCCCCAGTCTTTTCAGTGTTAGGATCACAGGTATATGCTAACATATCCTGGTGTTTTTTCCTTTTGGGTTTGCTTTAAGTTCAGAGATGTTGTAGTTATTTGTGTCCACCTGCTATGCCATGGATTCTCAGGGAGTCTGTACACATCAGCTCGGGCTTCTTTCCACTAGTTCTCACAAATCATGCTTTTCCTGGGCAGAACACTCCAGGACCTTAATAGAACTCAGGTACCTTCCTCTCTGGCTTTCCTCCTTTGTGTAATCACTCTTCATGTATTTGAGGAAGCTGTTTCTGCTCTCAAAATGTTCAGTGTGTTCAAAGCACATTTAGTTCTGTTGGTGAGAGGCTCATGCTTCTCTTGTTTCCTTATGACAATGCCAACAGCATTCTGGGTAACACTCAAGCCTCCACTTTTGTCATCATGACATTGGTGGGTATTCCTTTCTGAATAACACCATTTCCTCTATGTTACATCCCAATCTTTGGATTTGTATCGAAGAGCACAACACCATGTTTCCTTAAAGATGTACAGAACATACATGTACAGTGGGTGCTTCTCCTCTTTCCCTTTCTACATGTCATCTTGGTTAATTACTGTGAGGTGGTGTTGCCGGCTCAAAAGGCCCACCTCACCCATTCTTAACTTAAAAAGTGGTTCCATGCTGAACTCTTGTATACTTACAATCTTAACTCTACAACAGTAGCTCTCAATGTGTGGGTTGAAACCTCTTTGGGAGTTAACAGCCCTTTTAAAGGGATCACATATTAGATATCCTGCATATCAGATATTTACATTACGACTCATAACAGTAGCAAAATTACAGTTATGAAGTAGTAACAAAAAAATCTTATGGTTGGGGGTCACCACAACATGAGGAACTGTATTAAAGGATCACAGCACCAGGAAGGTTATCTTATATGTTTATTAAGGTCATTCTGATTCCTTTGTTTTCTTTATACAAAGTGTGAGTAATCTTTTCTTAAAAACACTTTGCTTTAAACAGGCATTTGAGCAGGAAATAGAGAAGAATTTAGTCATTATTCTTTAAAAATTGCCGTATCTCTCAGCTAATTCACACAGGAAGCATATGAATTAAGCAGCATTAGAATGTGATGAGTCACTGTCACCCTTCTCTGCTTGGGTTTAGCCTGTTGTTAATTCCAGAACTTCATAAACAATAGTTACACAGAGAGACTAAAAACACACGCATATCTTAACCTCTATTATTTATGATGTTCAGCAATGTCTGTAGAAAAAGAAAGATAAAAATATTCTAAGAATATACTACGATTGCTATGGTTTAACAGTTTTCTTTTGTTAGTTTGGGAATCAGCTTCTAAATTGTACACACACTGACATTTCAGCCTGTGTCTGGGTTTTAAGAGAGGTAGAAGACTGGGACAATGAAGGATAGTGAGTGATCCTAAATATATGAGGATTAAAACGGATTTAAGCGATGGCTCTGTGGTTAAGAGCACTTGCTGCTCTTGCAGAGGATCCAGGTTCTGGTACCAGTACCCACATCATGGCTCACAAACATCTGTCACTACAGTTCCAGGGTATCCATGCCCTCTTCGGGACTCTGAGGGCTCCTGTACACATTTGCTACACATAAACTCACAAGAGCATACATACATATATGCGCTTTTTTAAAATTAAAAAACACAATATACTCAAAATAGGCAGGTAGACAAGCTTGAATTTCAATTATCAAATATATTTGAGGCACTCATAGTGAGAAAATACAAATTTTTCTCTATGAACGTTTTAGCAATAAATTTGGAAAATTCCATTGGCAAAGTATATTTTTCAACTATATGTAGAAAATATAAGACAGTTCACTTAAGTACATACCATGTGCAGGGCATATTCCCAGACCTTTACATATATATTATTTATTTCTCATTAAAAAAAACTATGTGATTGACACATGCTTGAAGATGGCAGACATATAGAAGGGTGATAGTCTTCCCAAAGTCACTGTGGTAGTGAGTGGGTGTTACAGTTTGGATCTGAGGTGGCCAGCAAAGCTCCTATGTTGAATACTCAGTTTGCAGTGCAACAGTGTTGAGAGATGGAGCCATGACATTAGATCATGAGGTCACTGGCCTTATGCATGGATTAATCAATGTATAGATCCATAACTTAATGGGTATTGGAAAATGCTGAGGACTTCAGAAGGTAAGTCTTTGGAGGAGGTAGGTCAGTGAGAGCAGGATCTTGAAGGTTATACTTGTCCCCAGCAGCAACAACAACAAACTATCGTCTTTTCTTCTTACTTTCTTCTTCTTCTTCTTCTTCTTCTTCTTCTTCTTCTTCTTCTTCTTCTTCTTCTTCTTCTTCTTCTTCCTTCTTCTCCTCCTCCTCCTTTTCTTCTCCTTCTTTTCTTCTCCTCTTCCTCCTTCCCCTCCTCTCCCTTCCCTCCCCCCTCACTTCCTGTTCACTATGACATGAGCAACTTTGTCTCCTCACATGCTCCCTGCCATGATGTTCAGTCTCACCGAAGGCCCAAAGCATGAAGCTAAGTGGCCATGGAGTGAAGGCTCTGAAACCGTGAGTCCAGAGAAAACATGCCTGCTCCAAGAATTCATTGTCTCAGGTGTTTTTCACAGCAGTGACAAGTTGGCTAATATATATTGTTATCTAAAGTTAGAGCATGTGAGTTTTCTCATCCTATTTCCCAACGCAATCAATAACCTCTTGATTCGTTTTTGTTTCAGCAATTAGAATGTCTGGCTAAAAGAGCAAGTTGGACCTCCAAAGCAATGCAGAAAAACCCTGTCTAGAAAAACCAAAAAAAAAAAAAAGAACAAGTTGGTATTCTAATATAGCATACAAATGTGTTGTATATAGAATATACAAAAAATATTAGTACCATCAGTTATCACATACTTTGTTCAGGAACTAAAGACCCAATAAAATTCCAATACTGAAAACTCCTATAGTGCAACAAGCTGAGAGACAGAGAGATGAGAGAGTGAGAGAGATTCCACTCTACTTGATAGAAAAAGTTAGTTATTAACTTTTATTACACATGCTTACTAGGATCCAGGCATTATTCTAAATGCTTTGATTAATGGTATTTAATCTTACCACAATCTGAAAAGATACTAGTATTATTTCCACTTTACAAGTGCGATTAAATGGGAGACAACGCGCTCACCCTGTCTATTTGTCCATGGCTTTCCTGGACCTTTATTATTTCTTGTTTTACATGGGTGAGTGATTTTGGAACTTCAAGTTGACTACTTCTGGTAAAGAAGGTAGAGGTGTCTGACTTCCAAATGGTTCAGAGGATAATTTGGAAGAAGAACCAAAACACAGCTCTGGAGGCCTTTGTGTGCAGTCACCACTAACTAGCACATGGTAGACTTTAATGGGAAGATTGTGGCCAGCTATCTCGGCCTCCCTCCTCCTCTGTCTTAACCTGTTTTCACTGTGGTGTCCAAGTAAGCCAGGCTAGGTGATTTATATACAACATGAATCTGTTTCTCCGAGTTCTGGAGACTAGGATGCAGGTGCCAGTGGAATCATTGTTTGCTGGTGAGGGCTTGCTCTTTGCTTCAAAGGTGGCACCTTCTCATGGTGTCTTTGGGTGACAGAGGGGTAAAATGGAAAACAGGCTTTCCAGGTCCTTCTATAAGGGGCACTAATCCCATCCAGAAGGTGAATGGGATTCACTTTGAAGTTATATCACCTTGGACATTAGGTTTAGTCATGAACTTTTGAGAAACCCAGGCACCCATGTAATAATGGTTTCTTCTGAGGAGATCTTGTGCAAGTTCACTTCCAAAGATAGTGTCTTTGGGTGCATAGGGAATACCTCTGCCTTGTTTGTGCTCCTGAGGAGAGAGGGGAAGAGGTCACCGTGAGGGGAAATAGAGAGGTAGTATCTAAAAATGCTTTCCTATCCCCATCTGGCATTTCCCATTACCTGTTTGATGGTTCTATTTGTATGGTGGTGAAGGCAGACTTCTGTCAGCATCTTCTAAGCATGTAAGAACTTTCTAGAATGAATGTGCTTGCATGAGAACTGACCTCCAGGCCCACCCAAGCTGTTATGGTGAGGTCACTTGAAGCCCTTGTTCTGGGTCTGTTTGCTGTCTTTTCCTGATGCGTCACCAAAGCTGTCTGGGAGCCACACCCACAAAAACAACTCAGAGGCAGATTTTTTTCCTTAACCACTAAGGGCACTGGTGGAACGGGATATTTTTAACTAGGTCACATAGCTATCTAATTGATCATTCTTCCTCTATTTTCAACAGATATTTACCAAGAATTGATCCCCAGTACCCTCTTTAATGGACCTGGTAGATGAGTTAATCCTAGTAGATTTTCCTTGGTCATCCTTGGTCACATCATGGTATCAGCAAGCCTGGTGCCTTACTCACAGCTGGGAAGACTGCTTTAAAGCATCTTTACAAACCTTTATTCATCTTATGACATCTTATGACCCTGGGACTCTCCATTTAGCTCATGTGCTAACAACATTGTCACTTGCAAATATCTCAGAGCATCCAAACTTCATCCCCGTTTATCTTGATTTGTACTCTGGCTCCATCCTATAATAGAGTTGCATATTTGCATATTCTACTAGACCCTTTGTGATGTCATCTCCTGTGAGGACAAAGTCTGTGCTATCTAGTTCCAAATTCATGAGTGAACAAAATAATATACCTCTCTCTCTCTCTCTCTCTCTCTCTCTCTCTCCTCTGTTTGTGTGTATGTGTATGAGAGAGAGAGAGACAGACAGACAGACAGACAGACAGACTGACAGACTAAGCTTTAGATGAGTAGCTATAAGGATAGATTGCCATATTCCTTGCTAACTAACCTCAGTTATGACTTATGGATTGCCTTTCTGATTGGTCTGAAAAAAATTAATTTTGACACAGAGTGGACATGGAATAGAAGTTTTCTTTATTTTACACTATTTGTTTTTTTGGGGGGGGGCGTTACACGTGTGGAAATTGGAGGCCAACTTAGGGAGTTGGTTCTCTCTTTTCACTATATCTATCCATCCTGGGTATTGAACTCAGATCTTCAGTCTTGGCAGCAAGCAAACTTACCCACTGAGCCATCCCACCAGCCCAGAATGATAGTTTTAAAAGTTATAATTGAAGCAGTTATACTGTATATACAGCAACACTGAAGAGTGGCATATCTTACCACAAAAGAAGTATTGTTAGTCCCCCAGTGTTTTTATAGGAAAAGGAAAAAGAATCTACCATCACACTTATTTAAACTTAGAGCTGGGCCAAAACAATTAGGATCTGTGGGCATGCCATCATCACCATTTGCCATCACAACTCATCAAAAAACGTTTTCAATACCATTAGTGAGAATTATTAATTGTAGGGTTTTTGCTTATTTATTTGCTTGTTTTTAAGACCTGGTTTCACTTTGTAACCCTGACTGTCCTAGAACTCGATTTCTGTAGACCAGGTTGGCTTTGAACTCAGAAATATACCTGCCTCTACCTCTTGAGTGCTGTTTTTAAGCCGTGTACCACCACTGCCCAGCTAACTGTAGTATTCTTATATTGTTTCTTTTCTCTAAAGAATATCTCCATTCTTTGTTTCCTTTCCAATCCTTGTTGCTCTGATATTAAATGAAGCAAAGCTTTTTCTTAATTACATAATATATCCCAGATATTTTCCTCTTGCAGCTGGCAATATAAGCCTTCTTGACACACAATTAGGAGCGCTTTGGGAATCAGGCTTTAGCAGATTGTCATTGCTTGCTTGCAAGAGGCCCCACAGTATTAACTAGAGATGTGAGCCACACAGGGCAGGTTACAGCGTTCAGCCCCATGGATTGTGTCCAGTAACATTCCAGGTCACACCCCTCACAAAGACATAAACATCAACAGCGTTCCCAATGTGGTACAACAGGACTCGTTTTCATGGAGATACACCATTAGACGTGAGAAAAGTAGAAGTGAACCACCAGTTCAGGAGACATGGACTCTGACAGTAGGGAAGGTCAAGATGCAGGCTCCCTTAAGAAGGAATCAACTCAAGCAATTGCATGGTTGACATCTGAATCCTATCAGTGCGAAACACTGGGAGCTGGGTAGAAATAAGCATAATTTTAAGCACTCTGTTTACCTCACAAGACAATATGAGAAACCAGAAGTCCCCCAGGATGTGACTTTTCTAAACACACTAAATGTTCTAGCCAATGTAGTTAGGAAAGAAAAACAAACAGGTTTTAAGACATCTTTAAAAGTCTTTATAGGGCTGGAGAGATGGATCCGAGGTTAAGAGCACTGCCTACTCTTCCAGAGGTCCTGAGTTCAAATCCCAAAAACCACATGGTGGCTCACAGCTATCTATAATGAGATCTGGTACCCTCTTCTGGTAGGCAGGTATATGTGGAGGCAGAATGCTATACACATAATAAAAAAAAATAAATCTTTTTTAAAAAGTCTTTGTAAACTGGGAAAGGCAAACTAGTTAATTACACATGACATTGTTTATACAGAAAAAAATCAAGACTGGACAGATGATTAGAACTAAAATTTTTGATGGCTGCTAGATGTAAGAGGAATGTACAAAACCCAGTAATTTCCATGTATCAAGAAAAAAGAGTTAGACAGTATTAGTTTCTAAGATGGCTCAGTGGGTAAAGATGCTGGCGGCCAAGCCCAACAAGCTAAGTTTGAACCCTGGAACCCATACAGTGGAAATAGAGAACTGATTTCTGTAACCTCCATTGTGGCACACTCCTTCCCAATACAAAATAAATCAATAACTATAAAATTAAACATATATCATTCATGAAAAACAATCCAAAGTAGGTCTAAAGCCAATCTAATGAAACATCCATACTACTTTTATGAAGAAAAGCTTACAAAACTACTGAAATATTTTAGAAAGGGCCTAATGGTACACTCATAAATGTACAAATCCAAGTTCCTCAGCATATAAGTCCTCCTGAAACTAACTGCAAATATAGTACAATCCCAATTCAACCCGACCCATGTGACTAGGTGAACTAGAAATGATCTGCTGATGTGGGAAGTTAATCTTGACTTCTCTGGAAAGCCTCGTTGAATTTATGTATTGCTTGTAGAAAGTTATTCCCTGTAAATTCTGTTACAAAAAGGATGACTGTTAAGATATACTGTGCAAAAAGAAAAAAATATATATATATATACATATATATATGTATATATATATATATCTTGCTTATCAAGATCCAGTATATTTATGCCGACATTGGAAAATTAGTGTGATTACTTGGCAAAGATAGCATTACTTGCAAAGATAGCATTCTCCATCCACCACTTGGAAGGAGAAGTCTTGAATCACTGCCCAATGCCCAGTATGGATATGGACCTTAGGCTTCCAGATCTAGAGAAGAATGTTGTAGGGTTCACACTGCCACACATGAGAGCATCCCGGGGTATCTAAGTGACGGAACCTCACCCAAAGGCTCCTTGTTAAAGTGTAACAGGCATGCCACCTGTCCCGTCAGAGGCCAATAAGTGATCTTTGAACAGGGTCGGAGTTAAAGAGTAAACCCAAGCCTCACGCTTCTGCATTGTTAGAGCTGAAAGGCTCGGAACAGTGACGTGATGTGAGTGTTTGCTCCTGAGATCCGTGCACTGTTTACATTTTGATGGCAGCACACATTAGCTTTGAAAAAGGCTTTCCAAATAGCCTGGTTGCTTTTGAAGCAGCTCTTAAAACTGTACCACTATACAACCAGACAAACTTCTGTAACACCAATAACACCGAGGCTGGGGTGTTTTAGAGTGCAGAGGGGAAACAACATAAAACGTTACAATTGCTCTGGGTCTTGTTATTATTTTCCCATTAGGAATTATCAAGGGCACAGGTAAAAATCTTCAGTTGCATGAGATTGACATAAAAGCATCATGTAGACTATGGAAAAACCCAATTGGTGATGTGACTCGCCCTTTTACCCTGATGGTCCTCAAGCACATCCTTTTCATTGTTGGAGAGAGTTGTCAGACACAAACTGAAAACTTGATGGAGAATGTGTCTGTCTTTGTTTCACATTTTAAGTGCAAAGTGAGTTTTCTTTGCCTTTCCTTGCCTTGTTTACTAGCTACTAAAAATGCTGTTTGAAAAGGATGATCAGAATAAAGCTGTATAGGACTTAAGCAGATAGATCAAATTTGGTCTACCTGAGCTTTCTAGAACACTCCACCCTACAACAGTGTAATGATGCTGATTGTTCTCAAACTCACAGGGAATATACAGCAAGATAGGCCATGTTTGCAGGAACAGGAAACATACAGATTTTATTCTGAAACCACAATAGAATTAAACCAGAAAAAAGTTTTGAAAACAGCTGAAGGATCCTCAAATATGAAAATTAACATGAAACACAACATGCTGTCGAGTAACCCATGGGCTAAGAGAAGTCTCAAGAGCAACAATCATATTTTGAGTTAGCTGATCATGATGGCTCACACCTATAATGCCAGCCCTCTGGAGGCCGAAGCAAGAAGATCTGTCTTAGGTTTTCTATTGCTGTGACGAAACACCATGACCAAAAGGCAAGTTGAGGAGGAAAGGGTTTAACTTCAGCCTTGCTGCTCATCACTAAGGGAAGTCAGGACAGGAACTCGAACTTAAACAGAGCAGGATCCTGGAGACAGGAGCTGACACAGAGGCCATGGAAGTGTGCTGCTTACTGACTTGAGTCCCATGGCTTGCTTGCTCAGCTTTCTTTCTTTCTTTCTTTCTTTCTTTCTTTCTTTCTTTCTTCTTCCTTTCCTTCTTTTTTCTTCCTTCCTTCCTTCCTTCCTCCCTCCCTCCCTCCCCTCCCCTTCCCTCCCCCCCCTGTTTCCTTTTTTTTTTTTTTTTCAGAAAGGATTTCTCTGTGTACCTTTGTAGACCAGGCTGGTCTTGAACTCACAGAGATTTGCCTGCCTCTGCCTCCCAAGTGCTGGGATTAAAAGTATATGCCACCACCACCACCCGGCTCAACCTGCTTTCTTAGAGAACCCAGGACCAGCAGTTCAGGGATGGCACCATTCACCATGGGCTTGGTCTCCCCCATTGATCATTAAATGAGAAAATGCCTTACAGCTGGATCTCATTCAGGCATTTTCTCAAGTGAGGCTCCTTCCTCTGGTGACTGGAGCTTGTGTTAACTTGATACACAAAACCAGGCAGTACAACCTGCATGAGTTCCAGACCAGCCTGAGATACAGAATGAGACCCTGCCTCCAAAATTCTTGAAGTTAAGTGAAAATGCAACTTAAAGTTGTGGAACATAACAAGAGCAGTCATCAGAGGGAAGCTGGGAGCATTTAGTGCTTACTTTAGACCAGTGGTTCTCAACCTTCCTAACAATGCAACCGCATGTCCTGGTGCCCCCAAAGGTAAAATTATTTTCATTGCTACTTCATAACTGTAATGTTGCTACTGTTATGTAATGTCGTATTGGAAATATCTGATATGCAACCTCCAAGAGGCCATGACCCCCCCAGTTGAGAAATGCTGCTTTAGACCATGGGTGCCCAGCCTCCCCAGCAAGTCAGGAAATTTTGTCTTCAGAGGCTAATGAAAATGAGAGAGAAGACTAATTAGCAAGCACAGGAAAAGAAGTTCTGCTTCAAGTACAATTCAATCATATGTGAATAAAAATATCTTTTTTTCTCATATTGATTTAGGGAAGATACTTTAAACTTACTTTTATTTCCTGTACATTGGTGTTTTGCCATGGGTGTTGGATTCCCAGGAACTGGAGTTACAGACAGTTGTGAGTTGTCATGTGGGTGCTGGGAATTAAACCAGGGTCCTCTGGAAGAGCAGTCAGTGCCCTTAACTGCTGAGCCATCTCTCTAGCCCCTATTTTAAAGCATAATAATTATGCTGATATGGATAAGGTAAAAACAAACACCATGCTTTAGTGGTGACTGTACAAATGTATTGGTACAAATGCATTTCAATAACTGTGCAAATGTATCGGTAACTATAAATTTGCAAAGATTGTAAAGGGTATAACCTTCTTAGAAGTTTTGGAATGTAGCCTAAATATAGTTTGACCTGGTATTTCCAATTTAGTGGATTATAAGGAAACAATCCCAGACTGAGAAAATATTTAGTTCACACAGGCAAATATTAAAGTATTATTAATAAACTGAAAATAGTCCAGGTCCAAATAACTACAGTATTAATGAGAATGAGACTCACACATTAGAACAGCAGATAGCCATGAAAATTGATTTTTTTAAAAAAAGATTTTATTTATTTATTATGTATACAACATTCTGCTTCCATGTATATCTGCACACCAGAAGAGGGCACCAGATCTCATAACGGATGGTTGTGAACCACCATGTGGTTGCTGGGAATTGAACTCAGGACTTCTGGAAGAGCAGTCAGTGCCCTTAACCTTTGAGCCATCTCAGGACTTCTGGAAGAGCAGTTAGTGCTCTTAACCTCTGAGCCATCTCTCCAGCCCCAAAAATTAATCTTATGACAATATTTCTCAATCTATGGGTCTCGACCCCTCTGGGGGTCAAGCAACCATTTCACAGGGGTCATGTGTCAGACATCCTGCATATCAGATATTTACATTATGATTCATAACAGTATCAAAATTACAGTTGTGAAGTAACAATGAAAATGATTTTACAGTTGGGGGCCATCACAACATGATTAACTGAGTTAAAGGGTTGCAGCAATAGGAAGGTTGAGAAGGTTAAGAATTATTAGTAACTTTACCATATAGGGGAAAGTAGCATGGAGGAGATATACCAAAAGAAAATGTTTCTCTGTTTAATGGGTCTTCCTTTTACGGCTATTCTGATTCCCTTAAGCCCACAGTGAGAACAATAGGTTTGCTCATGATCTCTGGAGTCTGGATGGGACCTCTCCTCTGATACCCACTTTGTCATCCATTTTCATGTGTAAAATGAGGATGACTAAAGTATCTCCCCAGGTGATTGTCAGGTCCAGAAGTTCTGCTCCTGTGGGCCTAGTGTAGGGCTTGCTGGGCACCATGGCCACATTAAAGGCTAGCTATTGTCATTGGTTATACCGAGAGAGAAAGTTCCATCAACAGTAGGTACCCGAGGACAAGTTCATCCAGATTTGCCCAGGCTTGGCTCTCCCAGGACTTTGTTTATTTAATCCTCTAACTGATCTGCAAATGTGAGGCTTTAGATAGCGATTGCAGGGCATGCTGTGTCCATAAAGGGGCAATTAAATTTTATATACATATAAAGTACACACTGGGAAAACATAAGCATCTGTGACTCTCTTTGTGTACTTTAAAGGTGCTGTGCCCCAAACTCCTGGGACATGGAGAGAACTCAGAGCTACTGATTGTGGCTACTTATTACCTCAAAGCTGCTAGTCCTGATTTCTTTTTTCAGAGCAAGAGATAACAATCTCTGTCTCCTTTATCCTGTGGGTGGGTGAGAGGCCATAAAATACAGTTTTCCACAGAACAAAATCTCCACAAGGTCATTAGTAGACTAGGAAATCCCCTGGTGAGTCAGGACTCTTGTCAATATAAAATTTAATTTTATTTAAAAAGTGTTAAAATAGCTCCATCTAACTTTGTGCTCCAAACCACAGTTCTGGCACTCATAAATATGACATTCATGCTCACTGTAACATTTTGGAGCAGGGGTTATTTGGAGCAGGGGTAATTCCTGATCACAGTCCATCATTGAGGGAAGCCAAGGCTTGAACCCAAAGCAGGCACCTGGAGGCAGAAACAGATAGGGACCATGACTGACTTCTTCCCCATGGCTTACTCAGCCTGCTTTCTTATATAACCTAGAACCAGCTGCCTAAGAGTGGCACTGCCCATAGTGGGCTGGGCCCTCCCACATCAATTGTTAATCAAGAAAATTCTACAGGCAAATCTTACAGAGCATTTTCTCAATTGGAAGTCCCTCTTTCCAAATGACTCTAGGTTGTATCCAGTTGGCATAAAGCTAAGTAACATTGAGAACCTATGACTTCAAAATTGCCTAAGGTATTTGTGTTTGAAATGACTACTGATGAGAAAAGGCAGGAAGTGAATGTATAACGACAGAATTCAGACATCACCGAGGAACAGTCTCCTCCCTAGCATCCTTGAATAACATACATAACTGCTCATCACCATAGAAATTCCTCTACAGTGTTGAGATGACATGGGAGCCACTGCAGGACAGGAAATAGGCAATGTGAAAGACTTAAGGTTTCAATTCTAAGGCCCACCCCCACCTTCAAATAATTCCACTTGTTTCATTTGGGGATTTATACCCAAGATTTCCTTGGGCAAAAGTGTTATGAAGCTAACATGGATTGAAAGTCCATGTCATTATTTAACTCACAGCAAGGCACTTTTTTTTTCTTCACTGTTTCTGCAAAACTTGTCCACTTACATGTGTGTTTGTCAGCAAGTCAGAGTTGCCCATCTCTACTAAGGACCCAAGGTGAGAAAATCAAAACACAGGGTGCACAGCACAGTTCCTCTCCTTGGTTCTTACAGATCCTGATGATGTGGTGGGAGGCTTCGCATTCCCCCCTCCCCTTTGTTCCAGTCTTTTTTAGAACCCTAAATCAAGATCCTTATCACTCAAAAACGCGCTAGGAGACTGTTAGAAGTAAAAGTCAAAATATATAGTTTATACTTGTTGATTTATGGGCTGTCCTTTTTTTGTCACTGGGTAAGCAGAGCAAACTATCAGGATACAACATTTGCATTCTCAAAGCCGAGGCAGCAGGAGCTGCCACAGTCTCAAATCCCCAAAACAGTTTGTCTGATGCCAGAGAAACACACAAGCCAAAGACATGCAATTCCAAAATGAACATGGTTCTCACACACTTTATTATTTTATAATTTTACTGGTATGATCTCACTGGAAATCCACAGCCATCCTGGGACTTATGAGAACTGGTATTCCTTACACTCCCCCACAGATGGGCTCAGAGCCTGAAGAGAAAGCTCAGAGAAGGCTCTGGGGCCTGAGCCCAGTTATTGAGTGGAGAGCTCAGGCTTCCTCTGTTTGCTGATTCCTCAGAGATGAGTGAAGGGTGTCCCCAGCTCCTCCTTTCTGTTTTAAAGAGGGTTCTAGTGGAGAAAGCTTAAACATGGGAGACCTACTTTATTTCCACTGCTTCTACCCCTGAAAGCTTAAATCACTCTCCAATTTTGTCTTTGTGATAAGCAACAAGTTCCCTGAAACAAATAACAAATACCACTGTCAATTCTAGGGTTCGGGTGGGGGTGGGAAACAACTTCAGTTAAGCATTCGAATCTCAAATTATTCTTCAAATCACAATAGCTATTCACCAACCAACACTCTGCCTTTGGAACAGCCACCACAGAGCACCCTGATCGACAAGGAACATCTGTTTAGGTAGGTGGGCTGACACTTACCCCCGGGTTTCTTCTTTCCTCCTACCCCTTGACATCCTTCATTTCAAGTTCCAGGTTGGGGTGAGTACCTTGAAGGGGATAGAGAGAAGAGTGTGGACCAGCCGGTTAAAGGACAGCAAAGCATTTTGAAGTAATACAAGCTTCTGAAATCAAGGACAGGTACTTGGTATCTTAAGGAAGAAAAAGCACCTGGTTCAAGTCCAGGCTCCCAGCTTGGGTCTTCGAGTCCTTTGCAAAGTGGCTCATGGGACAGCAGGCTGTGTGGTGAGACTTCCCACTTTCCAAACGCAGATCTCCCTGGAACATTTTTAAAGATTCCTGGGACTGCAGAGGTGGCTCAGGAATTAAGTGCACTGGCTTCTCTTCTGGAGGACCTGGGTTTGGTTTCTGCATCTGCACGGTAGCTTACAACTGTCTATTACTCTAGTTTCAGAAGATCCAAGATGCTCCGATCTCTATAGCTACATGTGGGCAAAACACCACATGCATAAAAAAATGATGAATGAAGAAGAAGGGGAAGAAGAAAAACAGGTGGGGGAGGAGGAAGAAAAAGAGAGGGAGGAGGAAGAGGAAGAAGAGAACAGGAAGAGGAGGAAGATTGCCTCTTCCTTGTTTGTAGTAAAAACCAGGATTCATTCAAACATCCCTGAAATGCAACAGGGAGAGAGGAAATGACAAATTCTTCCTCTGTGAGGAAGAAAGTTTTTACATTAGAGGGACTAACCACGTGCAGGAAAACTTGCTGGTGTTCAAGAGCAATAAACATCATGTTCACTTTGGATTTAGGGGTTCGTTTCCACAAATCCAATGAGAAATCTTTGTATAGCTACGCAGAATCCCTGAGTAGAAGCGCTCTTACCATAGACTAGGAAAGGTATTGTTAGAAGCATGAGAAATACAAGGGAACTGATTTTTATATGAGCTGGAGTGGCTATGGCCTCGGTGTCCCTTACAGCTCATTCACAGATTTTTCAAAGTATATCAGCGTGAGTAACCATTCATGTAAGCAGTGAGGATGGTGTTAGGGTTTGACATCATTTAGTGAGGTTCTTCATATGTTTCTGGGACCTGAATTCCTATCTACAAAGAGGTCTGTTCTGGAAATTTGGGGACTAAAGAAAACTAATAATTTGCCTTCTAAATTTCATTGTAATCTTCTGAAATTTTACACAAAAAAATTCAGGTAAGTGCTTGTTTGAAACTTCACCACAAGTTTAGAATTGGAGAATAGTTAGATTTGTGTGTTTGTTTTGAGACATTGCCTCACTATGTAGACCAGGTTGGCCTTGAACTCACAGTGATCTGCTGCCTCTGCCTCCTGAGTGGTGGCACTAAAGGTGTGCACCTCCACACCTGGTATATCCAGGGCTATTGAGACGTAAAGGTAGAAGTGAGCTGGAAGCAGAGCTGGCTTGGCTAACAGCTTGCATATAGTGTTATATCACCTATCCTGAAATTCCTCTTGCAGTGTCTTTAACCCTTCTTCCAGGGTCTCTCTTTTCTAACCTAATATACACTATTTCTCAGCAACAACAGGTAGAACAATGTAACTTTCCAATAACCCCAGCAGCCTGGCAGGCTGCAGTCATCACTTTACCTTTTCTTTCCAGTTGCCATGAATCCAATGTACATTCTTCCCCCCATAATTTATGTTCACTTTTCAGAGCCTCTTCCTTTATTTTGTTTTGTTCTATTTGAGACGGTCTTACTCTGTATCCCAGGCTAGCCTTGAACTCAAGGCAATCCTTCTGCCTCAGCCAACCAAGCACTGAAAATTCGGGCTACTGGACCCAACTCCCAGGAGTCCTGACTTTACCACCCAGCAGGGCTCATCCACCCCCACCACATAGCCATCCATACCTGCCCAGTTGTTGGGTTTGGCTGAAATTCTCAATCTCATGTAGCTCTTCTACCTCCCACAGCCACAGATTTCTGCCCACTGCTAATGTCCTTCTATATACTCTACTCTTCAGACACCTCTTTATGTATTTTGGTGTTGTTTAAGTGTGTGTGTGTGTGTGTGTGTGTGTGTGTGTGTGCAAGCACGCGTGCATGCATGTGTGTGAAAGTGTGCAGGGGTGTATGCACATGTAGATGCCTGCATGGCTTCATGGGTACTATCTATGTGCAAGCAACCCAGATGTTAAAAGAGTACATTGAATCCCCAAGAACTGGAGAAATAGATGCTTGTGAGCCACCACGTGAATACTAGGAACTGAACCCTGGTCTTCTGCAAGGACAGTAAGAGCTCTTAACCACTGAGCCATCTGTTTAGCCCCCATTTTATGCTTTTTTGAGAAGCCTGCCTTAAATAGCTGTAGTTCTTAAATGAAGTGTAATTTCAAGAAGTATATGGCGGGCTGGAGAGATGGCTCAGAGGTTAAGAGCACTGACTGCTCTTCCAAAAGTCCTGAGTTCAATTCCCAGCAACCACATGGTGGCTCACAACCATCCGTTATGAGATCTGGTGCCCTCTTCTGGTGTGCAGATATACATGGAAGCAGAATGTTGTATACATAATAAATAAATAAATAATCGTAAAAAAAAAGAAGTATATGGCATTGTTAAAGGAGAAGGCTATCTGTAATTTGTTACATGTATATCTCTTTCCATGCTTTTTCATTCATCCATCTATTCATTCATTCATTCATTCATTTTTCAGTACTAGGGGTTAAACCTAGGGCCTTAGACACACAAGACAAGACTTCTACCATTGAACTACACCTTAGTCCTTTGCCCGTTTCCTAGGTGTGTTTCCCATCATTATAATTAAAGCATGTATTCAATATTGCTTCCTGTTTTCATTCAATATAGAGGAGGGAAGCATATGTGAGAATAATGATATGACATGTGTGTGCTTGAGCAAGCAGAGGGGCAGACAGCCATTCGGGAAGAGAGGAAGAAAGAGGTCACAGCAGTTATTATCAGGACTGTATTTCCAAGGACCTGCCAGAGTCAGCCAGAAGGAGAGGAGACACTGCAGGAAGCTCACTACGGGTGGCAAGGAGCCCATGGCACAAACCGGTCCGGCATAGAAAGCTTGAATGCCAAGCCAAGCAGGATAAATCCATCTGCCAAGGGGCAGGGAGCCATGGGATATGCTAATTTGGGTGAAATTGCTAACTTTTGATGACATGCACAGACCCATGTTTTCCTGACATCCAACTTTCCCATTTTTTTAATAGAATCCTGGCTTGGCTGAAGGTCCCTGTGTGCCCGGATGGAAATCTTAGCTTCTCTTAGGGCCCCAGACTTTGTTTTAGACTGGAGAAACTAACTGACCCAGCTCTGGGTACATAGACATAAAGAAGTGGACAAGGCTGCTAGGAGAAAGTGTCTTAAGGTCAGTCAGGCGGGAGAGATGGCTCAGGAAGCAAAGGTGCTTGCTACCAAACCTGATGGCCTGGGATTGATGCTCTGGACCTGCATAGTAGGAGGAGATGATGGAAGGAGGGAACCAGTTGTGCTCTAACCTCCATAACCAAACATAAATAAGTGTAACTATAAAAAAATAGATTGCGGCTTAGAGCAGTGGTTCTCAACCTGCCTAATGCTGTGACCCTTTAATACAGTCCCCCATGTTGTGATGGCCCCCAACTATAACATTATTTCATTGCTACTGTTAATGAATCATAATGTTGACATCTGATATGCAACCCCTGCAAAAATGTCATTGGAGCCCCAAGGGCTTGTGACCCACAGGTTGAGAACCACCGCCTTAGTGGTTAAGAGTACTAGCTGCTTTTGTAGAAGACCTGGATTTCATTCCCAGTACCCACATGGTGGTTCACAACCACCTGTAACTCCAATATCTCCTGATCTCTGAGCGTAGCAGGCACACACATGGTGCATATACACACGTGTGGGCAAATGCCTGAATGAATAGACTTCTTCTAAGAGTCGTTTGGTATACACCCTGTCATATTCTCTTTTTCCATTTATCTTCCCTGTAGATGGGCAGCCATACTGTGCCCACGAGGAAGAAAACTGTACAAACCTGATGACTTCCTTGAACAGCGACACTGCTTGACTCTACCGTTCCTGACTTCTTATCATGTGAGGAAAATCAACCCCAATTTTGGTAAGATAAACAGCTTAGTCTCCCATTTATGCAACTAACTGCCATCCTATCAAATATAATAGTGTATCCATTTGGAAGGGAGATTCACAATGGAACATAGAGTATTAAAATGTCTGAGAAATCCTATTTAACTTAGTCTGGCCTAATTAAAATTTCCTGACTGCTGAATTGTTCTTCCACAGAAAATGTAGACCATCTTGCTGAATCTGAGTGTTCTATAGACATTTGAAAAAGGGCACCTTTTAAAATTTCAATCAAGGTGGAGAGAAAGTTAACTCCATGAACCCCCATCTCTCCCATGAACCCCAGCTAACTGTAGCAGCTTGATGAATCAGGCCTATGCAATAGCAAGTTCTAAATGTGTGATTTCAGTAGGCTTCAGTTTTCCCATGAGAGAAACAGGGACTGTGTAAATGATTTATTTCCACCATCTTTTTCTCTGCTGGTGTGTGTGTGTGTGTGTGTGTGTGTGTGTGTGTGTGTGTGTGTGTGTGCTGAGGGGTGCACACAGGTATATGTGTGGAGATGTTGGGGGCTTCCTCAACCACTGCACTCTACCTTGTGTTTTTGAGACAGGGTCTCATCACTGAACCTGGAGATCATCGATGGATACCATCATATGTGGTTTTTATATGGGAGTGGGGATCCGAACTCAGGTGCTTTACCTGCAGAAATTGCCCCAGCCTCAATGTTGACACTCTACTGTGAAATTATTAATGATGTACAATGATAATACTAATGGTAAGTATTCAGAAGCTCCCATTTCTTAGAGATAATAGATGAGATGGTAGTTCTATGAAGATGAATAATAAAGTCTACTAAGATAGGCTGCAGGAGGAACACACTGAAGGAGAAAGACGATATGCTTAGTTTGGGGGTTGAAGTGAATTCAGTTCAGTGTTGAATTTAAGGTATCTAGCTAGACTTACCTGTAGACAGCTAGAGATAAAGCCCCCAAATGAAGTGAGATCTGGGGGTGAGCAAGATAAATGGTGGTTAAACCCATGGGCTTGGTGGGGTAAACTGTCATTGCTAAGGTTTAAACACTCTCTGAATATGTTTATCAAAGGGGAAGCTGGCAGACCAATCCCCTTAAAAGAGACTAAGCAGGGAAAGCTCTGCCAGACACACAAGAGTTCAAACCCTGAATTCTGACTGAGAAGACAGTTGAGTTAGTAAAGTGCCCACTGTGATGCCACAGTTAGATGCCCAGTGCCCATGTAAAAAGCCTGGTATGATGGTACACACTTGACTTCTCAGGCTGGGGACACACGGACAGGAGGATCTTTCGAGCTAGCCTGTACCCTCACCCCAGATCCCAGTGAGAGATCTTACTTCAAAAAACAAGGTGGACAGCTGCTCCACCTAATGATCCCTAAGTTTGATCTCTGGTCTCTGCACACACACACACACACACACACACACACACACACACACACACACACACACACATATGTGTCCTTGCACACACATGTACACACTTGTACATCTACACAAAATCCCAACTTGTCCATTTTCCCAACTGTGGAGAACTTGGCTCAGTTATTCAGCTTTTCTAATGCCTCATCTAATGGAAGCTTGCCTTAAAGAGTCACTCTGCTAACAAAGGGCTGAGAATAAGTGATGGTTGAGTGTTCTGCCCCAAACAAGATTTTTATATCAACCTCTCCAAGACTCATGGAATACTGTGGAAGAAGGAGTGAAAAGATTACAAAAGCCAGAAGCTGAGGATGACAGATGTAAAATATCATATTCTGGGAAACAGACAGTCATTAAAATTACGGACTCTCAACAATTATGAATGACCTTACTGGGTCTGCATAACAATGAACAAGGATGGAGAACTGGGTCCCTATCCCTCACTATTGAACTATTTCCTAAGGATAGATTCAGGGGGTGCGGAGGGGACTAGAGTGATGGCTTAGTGGTTAAGAGCATTGGCTGTTCTTCCAGAGGACACAGGCTCAGTTTCCAGCACTCACATGGCAGCTCATAACTGTCTGTAATTTCAGTTCCAGGGGATCTGATACCCTCACACAGACATACATGCAGGCACAACACCAACAGACATAAAATAAGTATAAGTAAATCATAAAGAAAAGATTAGATTAAAAAGATTTAGGGAAAGAAGGAGTCAATACCTCAGTCATATCTACTGTAACCCCACCAGGGTCCAGTGGATAGTTCCAATCCAACCGTCACACAGATGGCGCTCATTATTTATGACGATCACTTAATGCCAATTCCTTCAGCCCTCCAGCTGGGGGTTGGCTTTATCTCATGGTTTTATCTCATGTCTCATAGAAAGAAAGCCATTTTTAAAACTAAGCCAGGGCCACTATTTACCTTCCCCTACTGACTCCCTGTGTATAACTCAAAAATGATATTTCAAGTCAGGTCAAGAGTATATGATGGACTAACATTTTTATATTTTGTATTTAAATACAAAATTATGTCTTGTGCTTTTCTGAATGCTAACTCACATGGTGTTCATAACATCCTTATGAATTAGACACTGTTATCATCCCCATATAGAAATGTTGGAAGGACACACACAACCATCAACTAACTTGCCCATGCTCAAACAGTAAGCCAAAGACCCAGGAACATCAGAGTCCATATTTCATGTTCCTAACCACTACACTACTATATCAAAGATATAAACAAAAGGAATCCCCCTATTTACTAGTCTTTCCTCCTCACGAGGCCTTTAGTGGTTGTTTGTTCTCTTTATCCCCCTGAATTAAAATATAAAGTAATAGCTGACAGCACACATCTGTAACTCCAGATTACTCAAGAGGCCAAGGCAGGAGGATTACCAGTTGAAATGTTGAACTCAGGACCATCCTGGATAACTTAAAGAAATCTTGTCTCAAAATTATAAAAAAAAAAAAAAAAGGAAGGTGTAGGCAGTCAGTTCCCAAATAACCACATAGAGACTTAATATTAATTATAAATGCTTGGCCAATAGCTCAGGCTTATCTCCAGCCAGTTCATACAACTTCAAGTAACCCAATTCTATCAATCTATGTGCTGCTCCAAGGTTCATTTATCTCATCTATGAACTTCCGGAGTTGCTTCTTTCTCATGTGGCTGGAGGCTCCTCAGATACTACCCTTCTTCCCAGCATTCTCTCTGCCCAGAAAATCCCACCTAGCTATCGCCAATCAGCTTTTTACTAACAATGGGAGCAACACATTTTCACGTGTACAGAAGGATTATTCCACAGCGGGAAGGTGTGTGTGTGTGTGAGGGAGGGATGTATCTCATTGGAAGAGCTCTTACCTAAGGTGATTGGAGCTAACAGTCTTTGAGCAGCAAATGACTCCCGGCATTTGTGGATGCCGCACCTTTGGTAGTGGCCATCTCTGCATTAGTAACAGAGGTGTGAGCTTGTTGCTTTACATTTTCTCAGCTCCATCTCATTCATTAGAACACAAGAGAGCAGGTGAGCATGTTTTGTAAAGAAAGGTACCGGTTACCTTCCTGGAAGAGCTGGTGTGTTTTCAACAGTCTCCCTCCTCCTCCCTGGGAACAAGCAGCTGTGGCCAGGGAACACGTGAAATAAGAAACGGTGCCATTGGCGAGAGGCTTAGATTAAAGCTTGAGGAAATTCCTAAAGTGATGTTCCTAAAGGACAACTGAAGGGCAGAGGCCAGGAAGAAAGCAGAAAGGGAAATGATTTCAGTGGGAACATCTCTCCATCCAGCCTTCACCACAAGCTCTCCCAGCTCCAAAGAGAGAGAAGGTTGTAGCCACAGAAGACTGACTAGCGATGAGATTCTGGTCTACAAACCTAGGCCCCATTACATTCATCAGGCATTTACCGGCGTTTACATACTTACGATCTAAGTTTAATGGTGACATCTCTCCTGTCACTTTCTCTTTGTACAGTTCTCTATGGGTTAGAACACACACACACACACACACACACACACACACACACACACACAGAGAGAGAGAGAGAGAGAGAGAGAGAGAGAGAGAGAGAGAGAGAGAACTTGTATTTTACTTTGTATAGTTGCAAATGCCTATAAGAAGGTAAATGCCACAGTTACATAAAAGAGTCCTGAAAACAGAAGGGTTGCTTTGAGTCTTTTACTTATTGGAATGCTCAGAAGGAAAATTGCATGGCCAATGGGCAAAGTTTTCATGGTGAAAGCAGAGCTCCTGGTGGGGCAAGAAGTTGGGGCCCAGGCTTCAGTCATCAGGTTTTGTCCTGAGTTTTTATAGAGCAGTCTCTTCATCACCCTGTGATGCTTTATCTCTGGGCTAACAGGCCCTCAACTGCTGGGGGGACTTCTATTAGGGGGGGATAGATATTGTTGCTTATGCGTTTGTCTTCATGTCTACTGTTCCAATTTCACTATCCTCTTGATTACTACTCAGCCTTGGTTCATTCCTTCTCCTTAACAGGATCCTGCTGCATTTGAGCATGTTATCCTAACACACTGAGCCCCCAAAAGTACCCCAAGGAGACACACTGAGATTGGGGGAAAAATTTAAATATGGCTCAGGGTCACTCGTGAGTAAGTACTTTGGTGTGTGAGTTTTTTGCCATCTATTTTAGATATTAGAGGCCCTTTTTAACATCTTTCCAAGTTGTGAGGAATAATCTCAATTAAATTTATCAAGACAAGGGGCTGGAGAGATGGCTGAGCAGTTAAAAGCACTGGTTGCTCTTCCAGAGGCCCTGGGTTCAATTCCCATCACCCACATGGCAGCTCATACCTGTCTGTAACTCCACTTCCTTGGCAAAATACCAACACACATAAAAATAAAAATAAACTTAAAAATTGTCAAGACATTTGGAAACTTGCTGTTGAAATTCTGTGATTTCTTCAACCCCCCCCCCCATGTAATCCACGACACTTAGAAAATTCTGAATCAGTTCTTGCAAATTTCATAACACAAAATCATAATCAGTAATGTCCTCACCCCTGAGATTTACTTACATTGATCAACTCTCTTGAGTCCTTTCCTCAAAATGAAAATATAATTTGTGACAACTTAGAATAGATAAGCATTTTTTAAGTAGTTGTGGCTAGCCTCAAACTCGTTATGTAGCCAAAGCTGGCCCTGAGAGCTTGATCCTCCTGCCTCACCATCAAGTGGGAGGATTCCAGGCAGGAACCATCACATGGCATCCTAATAGCATTTGTTAGAATACTCACTACCTTTTCTTTTTGAGCTAGTACACACATGAAGCATTGGTGCAGAGAGCACACATTCCACTAGAATGCTGGAAGTCACTCTTATTTAGCTGGTTTTCACCTCGGTTTCTATTCTTAGCATATAACAATAGTTTTGAGATAACTCAGTCAAAACATTCAGTGAACATTTATTGCATGCATGACAAGTGTCTTCAGTTAAGAATAACGAGCAAAGGAAGAGAAAACATAATTGTGTCTTGCATAGACTAAGTGTCTAGCTGCCATTTAAGGAGCTTGAAGTTTTCTTAAAGGAGCAAAAAACCAGTTACAAAGCAACCAGGGAAGTTCACAGCATTGGTGCAGAATGAAAATGTTTCAGAAATTCATAACCAGACATGGATCAGCTCTGCTCAATATATTGACTCAGAGATTAATAGTAAATACTGTCTTTCTCTTGGCCAGTAGACTAATATTTGGGCCAAGGGCCTTAGCTTGTTGTAATTCCCTATCATTTGTTTAATAGAAAGAATAGTTGGAGCGGCAGTTTAGCGACTTCATCGGGAGCATTATCTGTGCGAGCCAAAGATGGCTCCAACATTGCCAGGATTTGAAAACTCAGAGGGTTTGTTTTCCAAAGCTAATGGCGGCTCCCACTTCGTCTGCCACTTCCAGTTATTGGCCAAAAGAATAATTTTAACGCCTCCCAAGTGGCTTATGCTAACCTCAACTCAGGGAAATAGAAACTTATATGTCCCCATCTGGGTCATTATAAATAACATCTACGATGTCCCCGAAGCTCTAATTGTCCCATCGATAATGTTGACGATTTATAACTGAATGTTATCTGAAAAGCAGTTAATTTTCTGGAAAATATTCAAAGGCAAACACTGAATGCTGCAATACAAAATTGTATTCGACTTAACTTTTGCCAGTTTCCTGGGATGTGTAAGCAGAATTATATTTTCACAGCAGTTAGAGAAGTCCCAGGCTGAAGTGCTATTTAATCTCCTTCCATAAACACCAGCCCTGAGCTACAATTAGCTGCTTTGTGGTTGCTGCTAAATTGCTCCCCATAAGATATTTCATAACATTATCGTTCCCCTGCAAACCATACTCTAAAAAATGTGCACCGAGGACCCAGGGGTTCTCTTTGTTACATCCCTGCTCTAGACCGGGATGTTCTTAAAGAGCCCATTCCCTGGTCAGAGATCCTGGGCTTTCAGACCCTTGAGTTTGACGAGAGAACCCGTAAACCCTCGGTTCCTGTAGGCAGCAGCTGTTAGCTGGGCTGCACCCCCCAAAAGGTGGCAAAGACTCAGAGGACACTTGGCACTTGGCGCGCGCTCAGTGCGGGTACCCTGGGCTGAATTGGGGTTTCTGAACCCAGACCGTGGAGCTCCCAGAGAAAGGGTGTGCAGTGGAGTGGAGGGATGTAGGCTTGTTTTTGTGGGTGATTTTGGAAAGTAGTAGCTCGCCTGTTTCGCGGGTTTTTAAGCCCCTTGGCATGCCCTGACCTGATCGGGAGGGAGTCAACTGCTCTCAGGAATGTTCCTGGAGAAGGTGGGAGACTGCTTCCCAGGCGAGGCCCGTGGGTGCTGGAGGGCACCCGCGAGGTCAGGCGGGGAGATGCGCACAGCGGGGGCGTCCGGGACCCCTCCCTGGGCGCCCGGTGACGACGACTGGACCGAGCCTCTGCACCGCCCGGGCTGTCAAGCGCGCGCGGGGGGGGGCGGGGGAGGAAGGGGTGGAGGTGCGAGGGGAGGAGGAGGGCTGGCACCGGAGCGCCGCGGTGTCGGTGCAATAAAAATGCATCCCATGGAACTGCCCATGGAGAAGGACGGGACCGAGCCGCAGCGGCCACAGGAGGTGGGAAAAGCAGAGGAGGACGGCCGGGAGGCGGCGGCGGCCGGGAAGTGAAAGGTCTCGCAAAGTTCAGCGTTGGCTGCCGGCGCCGAGCCCCGGGCGAGCGGCTCACCCGCCCTCCGGGCCGCTCTGCGGGCAGAGGCCAGGCCGGCTATGGTCCCGGGGCTCCCGCCGCTCCTGAGCTGCCCGGGCCCCGCCAGGCCGGTGCGCGACGGTCACCCCGCCGCCCGGCACGGTCCCGGCCCGCGGCTCCGTGCCCACGGTGCCCACTGAGCGAGCCTGGCGTCCCGGGAGGAGGAAGAACCACAGAGCCCCGGGTGCTCCCGAGGACCACTGCCGCTTCATCCCACCGGCTCCCGCCGCTGCCCGGCCATGGGGAGCTGCGCACGGCTGCTGCTGCTCTGGGGCTGCTCGGCGGTGGCCGCAGGTGGGTGGTGACGCGGCCGGGCCCCCACCCCTCTTCCCTTGCTCCTGCCCACCCCCCAAGCTCGGGGACTGTGGGGATGTAGGGACCCCGGACAGGGAGCCCTGAGCTCTGCTACCGAGGATGAAGCGAGTGGCCATGTTCCGTCTCCTTTGCCCGCGACTCCGCACTTTCAAACACTTGATTTTTTTTTTCCCCCTGCAACTGAGATACACATGTCCTTGAATAACCAGATATCCTGGGTACGCCCTGCAGGAGATAGAGAGATCAGTGTTTCTTTCTGGGTTTGGCTTGAGAAAAAAACTGCCTTTGCACTTGGCGAGGGGAACAAAGGACCCAGCTCGCCATCCCCGGGCTCTCCATGGCCTGAGGAGTGACGAGCTTGCGTGGGCCGAGACCGCTTTCTCAGTTAGAGCGATCACCACCTTCCCGGATCTCACTCTTGTGTACTTGGGAACCAGGTAGGGCCACCTGGGGTGAGGGTGAGCGCCCTCTTCCCCGGGGCGGTGGCTGCAAGGCAGTAGAACTCGGAGCTGGGGACCATGGGGGGTGATCACTCAGGTGGTGATTGCCCGGAGCTGGCTGACCGCCCCTGGGGAATTGGTACCCTGGTCGAGGCTCTGCAGGAGGTCGGAGGCGGGTCTGCTCCTTGGCTCAGTAACTGGACTATGGGCAACCGTCAGATGCCCTCTCCCTCCCACTCGGGTCCTGGCTCTCTTGGACTGCCCTTAGGCCACCGGTTCCAGGTTTGCTGTTTCTGAGTCCCTGAGCCCCTCTCTGCTCCTCTCCCTTCTTTCTCGCAGGACACCTGGCTTTCAGTTGGGCTAAGTACAGCACAGTGGGGTACAGGGTAAAGATTGTGAGGCACCCTGATTTCATCCTCCCTCAGATGGACGTGACTTGCTCCAGAAAGCAGAATATGGGTTAGAGGAACCGACTGGAAGATTCAGAGCATTGTAGCATGCATCTCTTGGGTAGGGCTGCTTCCACTCTCTCCTCAGAGCTGCTGGCTGGAGAGTAAGCCTCCTCTATCAGTCCATACCCCCCCGTCATCTCTTCAGGGATCACCACTGTTTTTGCTCACTGATAACTATTTATTATCAAATTATTAGGGTGTGGAAACTTTTATTTATTATTTTTCCCAAGGATCCGTCAAACATCTCACTGTTAAAGATCTCACTTGAATTCTTCCTGCTCACACTCCTTACTGTGCATTACACATCCACGCTCCCACAAAAAGTGAACTTTTCATAAACTTCCCCCCCCCTTTCAAGCCATGTTATGACAAAAAAAATAATAAACCACGGGAGCAATCAAGAGGTTGTAAATAAACATCACAAGGCGAGTGTTGCAAGTCAAAGATACTTGTACAGGCAGTATGCGCTTTTCCCCCTGGAATGTTTCTCAGGTGAGTCATAGAACACTGTGTTTGTGTGTTTCTGGCCACAGGCAGCTGTTGTGCCCGCTAATCAGAACAATAGCAAACAGTCTGGGCATGGTGCACATGTTCATTTGACACTTAAAAAATAATGCCTGAGGAAACCCCTTATTTTGGTTGCAAGCCTGTGTGAGGTAGTGATTGTCACTGTGTGAAATCTCCCCTCTCCAGTCAAAGCTGTCATTTGGCTCCACCCAATGCCCCCTGTGATAACAATTCAGAGGTCTGTCTCTTAAACAGAAACATCCAATTAGCCAGAGTTTGGGCTTTGGTTTCCTTTTCCTTCTTTTCCTCTGTGTTTTAATTTTTCTTAAATGGACAATTTTTTTGCTTATGGCAGTCACAATTAAAATGACAAACCCAAATTAAAGGATTATGACATGTAGCCAGAATGTGATTAAGTGGGTAGTGTTTACCACTCTAAGTACTCCTGAAGCATTAAGGTGGCTGGGAGCTTTGGGAGGGCAGGTCTGTCTCTTTAAGAGGATGTTTAGTTCATGGCAGTTGTGAGAGGTGCAGTTTGGTGTGCCAGACCATCAACATTTTCCAGCTAAGCCAACAGGTAAGTACCATACAACCTGCCACAGGAAGAGACACTTAAGAAGCAGAAAGCAGGGACAGAAAGCTTTCTGGTCATTGGTAGTTTGGAGGGTGTTTTTGTTTTTTAAATAGTTATATTTAGTTAGTATTAGACATGGATACCACACATTTGAGAACTGAGGTGTCATTGTATATTTATTAAATATCTTGTGTTGGATTTCCTAGAGAACTAATAAAGAAAATGAAGGAGACAGGGAGATCACTAGCTCAGTTGCTAAAATGCTTGTTATACAAACACGAGATGCCGAGTCCCATCCTTAGCAATCACATAAAAAAGTGAGGTGTGGGAGGGACCCCCACAACCCCACACTGGAGAGGCTGGGACCAGTAGACCCAGGTCTCACGGGCTAGCTAGTCTAACCTACTTGGCAAGTTCTAGGCCAGTGAGACCCTGTCTAAAAAAGCACAAGGTGAAGGGCTGGAGAGAGGGTTCAGTGATTGAGAGCACTTGCTGCTTTTGCAGAGGACATGGGTTCTGTTCCTAGCACTGAACACTAGGACTCACAACTATCCGTAACTACAGTTCCAGGGGATCCAGTACCCTCTTCTGGCTCCTTCATGCACCTGTGTTCACGTGGTACACATGCATGTACATACATGCACGCACACATACAGTATTCTGGCCTCCATATGCCTTGTGCACACTTACTTGTACACACATACAACTGCACACATGAACACACTATCATCTATCTTTCAAGCGCACACATGCTTGTGTACATGAATCACTGTGCGTGTCCAACCTTGTTTATGGTCCAGTTTGGCAGCTTCTTTTTAGAGAAAGGAAGGAGGATACCTTGACTGTTGTAGATAAATCAGGCACATAGCAGATCATGTCTATTCCCGATGGGTTTGTCTTGAATGACATAAGCTCTCCCCTCCTTAGGACTGAGTGGAGTAGCCGGAGCTAATTCCCGCTGTGAGAAGGCCTGCAACCCTCGCATGGGAAACTTGGCTTTGGGAAGAAAACTCCGGACAGACAGCACCTGTGGTCAGAACGCCACTGAACTGTTCTGCTTCTACAGCGAGAATGCTGATCTCACTTGCCGGCAGCCCAAATGTGACAAGTGTAACGCTGCCCACTCCCACCTGGCCCACCTGCCCTCTGCTATGGCAGACTCGTCCTTCAGGTTTCCCCGTACGTGGTGGCAGTCTGCAGAGAATGCGCACAGAGAAAAGATCCAGTTAGACCTGGAAGCAGAATTCTACTTTACTCACCTAATTATGGTGTTCAAGTCCCCCAGACCCTCAGCCATGGTGCTGGACCGGTCCCAGGACTTTGGAAAGACTTGGAAGCCTTACAAGTACTTTGCAACCAACTGCTCAGCTACTTTTGGCCTGGAAGATGATGTTGTCAAGAAGGGAGCTATTTGCACATCTAGATACTCAGATGCTTTTCCATGCACCGGAGGAGAGGTAAGGGCCCCTGTTTAACTATACGCTGTAAGGAGGGAAAGGTAGAAAAATGCTACCAGCCCACATATTTTAAAAGCGTGAAGCTATACTTGTAGCAACATGAATGAAATTAGAATTTTTCGTGAGCTTGTCATAAATTATTTCTCACCCTTGGACATGGATGTGTAGTTGTTCTCAAGCAGATTGCCCACTGGCTGGATTTTTGTCAGAATTCTAAGGTTCTAGGTTTTTCCTTTGCACCATCCCTCTATCTGGGATGCTTAAGACTGCTGGTCCCTCCAGGTAGCATGGATACTTACTATGTTGCTGAGAAAGCCTGCTTTGAAGTTTGTGCTGAGGTTTTTTTCTGATACTTGTAGCATAAATGTAGTAAATAAAAACAAAGCCAGGGAAGGGGGATACCTTCATCACAAGACAGTAAGGAGAGCTGCTGAGAAGGTGACTCAGTTGGCTAAGAGCTTCCCTTGCAAGCATGATAACTTTAGTTCAGAACCCCCCCCCCAAAAAAAAAAGCTGTGTGTGAGGATGTCTGCTTGCAACCTCACTGCTGGGGAGGTAGAGACAGGAGGATCCATGGGGCTCATTTGCCTGCCACTGTGGCCAAATAGCAAGCCACAGGTTCAGTGAGAAGCCCTTTCTCAAAAAGTAAGGGAGAAAGCCTGGGGAGATGGCTTGGTTGATAAAGTGTCTGAGATACAAGCATGAGGATTTGAGTTCAGACCCTTGGCAACTGTGTAAAAGCATGATGGGTCCCCAAGGTCTGCTGGCTAGCTGGCTAACTTAGCCAATCAGCAAACTCTGGGTTCTCTGTGAGGTATTACCTCAAAAGATAAGGCTGATAGTTGAAAGATACTTGATGTCAGCCTCTGGCCTCCAAATGCACACACACACACACACACACACACACACACACACACACACACACACACACTGTGCATGCATTACACACATGCACACAAATAAGGTAAAAAAGAGATAGAGGAAGATGTCCACCAGTAGCCCCTACTCTCCATGAGCAGGTATACATACATGTACATGGATATTACACATACACTACACACATATAAATAAGGTAGAAAAGTGATCAGGGAGGATGCTAGCCTTCAACATCTGGCCTCCATACAAATGTACATAAATTCATACATGTACACAAACATACACACACACACACACATACATACATACACACATACACACACACACACCTTGGAGGTTTGGTATTAAGATGCAAGAATGTGAGCAAGCAAAGGAAGATAGTTCCTTTTAATGCAAAAGATGATGCGAGGCTCACGTATACATGGCCTCCACTTAGGGACTTGGGTCTGTCCTCCTTCCTAGGGCCAAAGTCAGGCCATTTTCATTCTGTAAATCAGCCTTGCCATCTACAGGTCCTTCCCCTTTGGGCAGAATAGGTCATCTTAACTTTCACAGAGGCTCCCAGGGAAGTTCTTGCTAGGTATATGAGAGTACATACAAAGATCTAGATGAAAGCAAGCTAAGAGACTCTGATGCGTTCAACAGCTAGATCAAGAGATGCTGATTCAAAAATGACAAGGAGGGATGGAGAGATGGTTCAGCAGTTACAAGCAATGGCTGCTTTTCCAGAGGACCCAGGTTCAATTCTCGGCACCCACATGGTGGCTCACAAACCATCCGCAACTCCAGTACTGGGACTACAATGCCCTCTTCTGGTTTTCATGGGTACCAGGCACACACACACGTGGCACACAGACATACACATAGGCAAAAAAATTAAATTAAATTAAAAATTAAAACAATAAAAGAAGGAAAACAGAGAGAGAGAGAGAGAAGAAAGAAAGAGAGAGAGAGAGAGAGAGAGAGAGAGAGAGAGAGAGAGAGAGTCATCTTTCTGATGCTGATAGCTACCATGAATGTAAAGTCTAGGTAAGTGATGTACAGCCAGGGGTCATCTTACATAATCCCCTGGCATCAGGACTTTTAGTGATGTCTGGAGACACTGTTGTCCTATGAGGAGTGGTGTTCACCACTGGAATCTAGTGGTTGGAAGCCAGGGTAGAGCTAAGTCCTAGACAATGCACAAAATAGTATTCCCTACTCCTTCCCCAAAAAGAATTATCTAGCCCAAGATGTCAACACCACCCTGGTTGAGAAAGTAGGAGGTAGGTAATGGGCATGCATCCAATGCACATGACACAAAGGCTTTAGTCACTGAGATAAGAAGCTTGCAGGAGTCATTTACACAACTACTCACCAGTTTCCCAGATGGCGGCATTTAACAAACATTTATCGAGTCCCTGCTGTATGTCAAGCACTACTCTCCTTGGTGCTACTAGTTCTGCTTTGGGTCGGTAGAGGATCTGCTTGTGGGGCCTGATGCAGAGTTTAGTGTAGGAATCCCTTCTTCCCTGAGCACTCTGACACAGAGTCCCAACGCTTGCTTCTATGGGTTTGCTCCCAAAGCACTCAAGAACAGTGCTACTGGAACCAGAACCAGGAAGGACTTGGTTTGCCACTGTTTCCCATTCTCCTCAGTAGCCTTTAAAGCTTGCTTAATATTGTAAGCCCTTTATACCCTGTTATGATGGACGTTTTTAAAGATACGAGGGCAGGGGAGAGAAAGATAAGTTAGAGTCTGTTTTCTTATGTGGAGAACACTTTGTGCTAAAAACAAATGAATGGGCCAGGCGGTGGTGGTGGGTGACTTTAATCCCAGCACTTGAGAAGCAGAGACAGATGGATCTCTGTGAGTTTGAGTCCAGCTGGGTCTACAAAGTGAGTTCCAAGATAGCCCTAAAGCTACAGACAAACCTTGTCTCAAAAAAACAAAACTCAAAACAAAACATCAACAACAACAAAAAACAAGCAAGTGAATGGTTTGAACTCTCAGACTGCTTTGGAGCTGACCCACAGGTGCCTATCAGCTCTCTATACCTCAGTGTTACTGGGCTGCAGGTGTTTGCAAAAGCAGCAAAAATAGTGGGTAACCAGATGACAGGGGCCTGCTGACTAACAGGTGTCACACTGGATTAGTACAGTGGTTCCACAATTACTCAGAGATGGCTAACACAATACTTACCTGGGCTGTACTGGAAGGGCAAACTAAATTGCTGGGTAGCTCAGCCAATCAAGGTTTTGCCTTGCAAGCACAAGGACCTGTTTTCCATCCCAGAACCCACATAAAAAAGCTGGGCATGGTGCCACACACTTGTAATCCCTGCCCTGGGAAGGCAGAGATAGGCAGATTCTGAGGGCTTGTTGGCCAGGTAGTCCAACATACTTGGTGAGCTTCAGGTCAATGAGACCCTGTCTTTAAAAAAGACAAAGGTAGACAGCCCTGGAGGAACAACAAGCCTGTCTGATAGAATCCACACGTGTATGTGTACCTAAACACAAATGTGCACACACTCGTGCACAATACTAAATAGTTATCACCAGTGCTTACATCACATTCCAAGCAGAGACTACAATTTTTATCATGTATTTCAATGGACAGATACCATTTTATTTTTATTTTTTTGAGACAGGGTTTCTCTCCATAGCTTTGTAGGCCAGGTTGCCCTGGAACTCACAGAGATCTGCCTGCCTCTGCCCCTCCCCACCCCCCATGTGCCACCACCACCCGGCTTCAGATACTATTTTAAATCTATGTTGTAAACATTTTTGGTTAACCCTGCTATTTTAGCAGACTTCTTTTTGTTTGTTTGTTTGTTTTGTTGTTGTTGTTGTTTTTTCGAGACAGGGTTTCTCTGCATTGCTTTGGAGCCTATCCTGCCACTCACTCTGGAGACCAGGCTGGCCTCGAACTCACAGAGATCCGCCTGCCTCTGCCTCCCGAGTGCTGTGATTAAAAAGGTGTGCGCCACCAACGCCCGGCTAGCAGACTTCTTTTTTAATGGCAAGGGAAAACACATTTAGTTTAGCATCCCTTAGAGCAGTATTTACAACAGTAATCTACTGCTGAATTTCTCCCCGAAACTTTCTCTTCTGAGTTAGCAAGCAAAAGAGCCTTGCTCCTGACGGTGGTGGCACATGCCTTTAATTGGGAAGCAGAGACAGGTGGATCTCTGTGAGTTCCAGGACAGCCAAGGCTGCTACAGAGAAATCCTGTCTCGAAAAACCAAAGAAAAGAAAAAAAGGAGAGAGAGAGAGAGAGAGAGAGAGAGAGAGAGAGAGAGAGAGAGAGAGATTGAGAGAGAGCCTTGCTTCAAGATCAGAGCCCAAGGAAGCTTCCTAGGACCTATCAAGAATGGAACACCTCTCGTCACTCTAGAACAAAAGTTGGATGGAGTGAATTGTGTTCAGCTACAGTTAATTTTGCAGCTAACACTGCAAATCACCAGGTTGTATCTTTGGAAACACAGTGTTCAGAAAAACAAGCCAGCGACCTGGATTTCAAATAGGACATCTCAAGTTCCATTTCTTGCTTGCCAATAACCTCATAGATCTGTATCTTCCTGAATTTTATATGACTTGCTCACAACTTCAGTAAGCAGGTGTAGTTATGCCCCTGCCACAATTTAGCTTCCAGGGTTCATTCAGAAATCTGGAGCTGAGCTTTGAAATCTTCTAGCTGCACGTCTAAAGAGTCTCATGCCTCCATCAAACAAAGCTGGAGGGACCACATTCTGAAAGAGGGCTTTAAGAACTTAGGTGTATTAATTCACCCAGGCTGCTTTGTGGGAGACAAATACTGGTGGTTGAACCCAGGGTCTTGACCATGCTAGGCAAGCTCTCTACACTGAGCTACACATTCAGCCCCAAAGGATGACTTTTTAAACCATAAAGTTTTAAACCTGCTACATGGACTTCTGGAGGTGGCCAGTATTTTAAAAGGATGGGGTGTGGTTATTGTTAAGCATACCTCCTACCAAGAGGATGAGTATGTGGCCCAGAAGTAGCATGATTTGTCCAACAGTTTATTGTAAGCTGTGGGACAGAGTTAGGAATAAAGGGTCTTCTGACCTGAAGTCCAGTATTGTTCCATAAATTATGTTCTCCCTCTAATACTGACACCCAGAACTGCTGTGCACCCCCTCCCTCCCCACTGTCTCAAAGCCATTTATTTGCTGCTATTCATTTGGATGATATATAGAAGAAAAAGAATTTTCCAAATAGCTTTCTCCTAAGAAACAATATCTTGAGATGTCAATGGTGTTTCAAGATGGACAGATTCAATGGTCAAGTTAGTCTAGGAAACACGGACTGGGGTCATGATCTATTTTCTGTTACTGTAATAGAATGCCTGAATCTAGGCAATTTGCAGAGACAGATGCAAATTTGGTTTGTAGTTCTGGAGGTTGCCAAATCTAACACCATGGTACCAACGTCTGCTTAGCACTCTAACAAAGTCAAAGGCATCACATGTTTTCACAAAACAACTTGTTAGCTTGGGTCTCCCTAGTCTTATAAAACTACTAACCTCATCACCCTCTAATGCAATCCCAATTACTGCTTGAAGCTCCTACCTCTAATACTATCAACATAGGAATTTGGAGCTTAAGTTTCGCACAGATGAAATTTTGGAGAGCAAAGTCAAACATCTACAACTGGGTTCAACAAAGTTAAACATCTGTAGACACAGATACTATCATTTGCCTTGCACACCAGTGAGAGAAAAAGGAACATGGCATTCAATCCAATTGGTTTGGCCACGGGCCCTCTTTCTGCAGCACTCCAATTACGGTCTGCCAGGACTCCAGAGCTCCACAGAGCACTATGTGGGAAATCCTGCAAAGGAGGTAGTATGTGCTGCCAAAGCCTCAGTGAAAGGCACAGACAGGCCTGGGGCTCAGGTGGTTTGATTTCAAGACTCTCTGTCAACTAGGGCTTAGTCAATTTGACAGAGCAGTAGATAATAACAAGCTTGGAACTGAAGATGGTGAGTTAATTAGGCTCTTTCAGGATGAAAAGAGGCCCCCTTACCCCACCTCTGGGCAAAGAAAATGGAGGAAAGCGAGGAGAGATAGCACATCACTCAGGGTCCCCTAGTCTTCCAGGCTTCCCGGAAGTGGGATTTTGATCATGTGAACTGAAAGCAACGGTCATTTATCTCTCTGCTCACTCCCTGTTCCATTGACTGATTATTAAAAGAATTCTACACAATGCCGGGCGTTGGTGGCACATGCCTTTAATCCCAGCACTCGGGAGGCAGAGGCAGGCGGATCAAGTTCGAGGCCAGCCTGGTCTCCAGAGCAAGTGCCAGGATAGGCTCCAAAGCTACACAGAGAAACCCTGTCTCGAAAAAACCAAAAATAAATAAATAAATAAATAAATAAATAAATAAATAAATAAATAAATAAATAAATTCTACACAAGATTTGGATCACAATCAACTGGACCACCTAGTTTTTTTTTTTTTTCCTCCAGAACATAATGAATAGATCACACTCAAAGAGAAGACAGCAAAGTCATAGGCAGCAATAAGAGAAGCCAAGAGCACAACAGAGGAGCTACGTCTCCCAGCTGTCCTTGAACAGACAATGTCTGCTAACAGGGTAGGGATTTTATCAGTCTTGTTTATGACTGTTTTCTTGGCAAGTAGGACATTGATTTGATCACACAGGCAGTCAATAAATATGTAACTGGAATGAGTGGAGGGATGAGTGATAAGCTGGGAAAGTGTAGAAAAATGTTCTTAAATAGAAAGTGAAGGCAAAACTAATGAGGGCTGAGTAGGGAGTGAGAGGCAGAAGCTCCAGTTGACACGGAGAAACTAAGATGGCGTAATAGCAGACAAATATAGAGAGGGACAATTAATAAGGATGCCAATGTCCACCAGCCCAGTCATTTAAATAACTTTTGAGCTTCTGTGTGTCAGGGATCACTCTAGATTCTAGGGGTATATCAGTGAACTGGACAGGATTTCCCTATCCTAATGAAAACTTTAGATTCTAATGCAGGGGTTGGGTGGGCGGGCTGGGGAATTGAGAGTAAATAAAATGTGTCATGTACCAGAGAATGATAAATCCTAAGGAGAAAATAACCACAGGAGATGGAGAATGTCAACAAGAGGGCGCTACTTCTAAAAATTACTAAGTGATCTATGTTTGATAGAATGGACAACTGAGCTTCTGGAAAGCTCTTGATTGAACAACATCTGTTACTTAGGGGCCTCTCTCTCTCTCTCTCTTTTTCTCTCCCTCTGTCGCTCTTTGTGTGTGTGTGTGTGTGTGTGTGTACTATGCATGTGTATGCACATCTGTTTGTATACATGTGTGCATATGTATGTAAAGGCCAGAGGGGAACATTGGCTGTCTTACACCATCTCTCCCATCTTGTGTTTTGAGAAAGATTCTCTCACTGAACTTGAGCTCACTGGTTAGGCAAAAGCACCAGTAACACCCCACTCCCGCACCTCCCCAGCACCAGGATTCCAGCTTTTACATGGGCTTCAGGGATAGAACTCAGATTCTCACACTTGTATAGCAAACACTTCACTGAATTACATGTCCCTCAACTTGTAAAAAAAAAAAAAAGTAAAATGAAATTGGATGTTAATAATTATGACAACAGAGTGATCAAAATCTAATTTTTTTGCTAATCAATCAAAACCCACTTCCCTAGAATGAGGGAAAAAGACTGTAATGTCACGCAGGGGTGGGGGCAGGTACACTGATGACAGGGGAAGAGAACACTACTCATGAGAAATTTGAAGGCTGGATTGTTTAAATGGTTTCCCTACAACTATCCCACTGGACCCTGTCTTCCCAACCTCTTTTCCCACTACACATGCTACGCTAAAATGTGCCTGTGACAAGTTGGGTACCATGTATGTTCCTTTTCTTTTCGGTCCTTCAGCCTATTGAGTGAGAGGCCATCTATGGACTGACACCTTTAGTAACTTAGGGCAGTGTATGACTAGTCCCGAAAATACATTGTGTAGATGGCATTCCCTTCAAGATCCAAGCATTTAGCTGTCTCTTTAGGATATTGACAAGTTTGAATTCTAATACCTGGTGATAAAAGTCTGTAGTGCAGAAAGTGATCAGCTGATTGAGTTTTTACATGTATTTACATGTTTATGTTAAACTATGCTTGAGATTTTTTTTTAACTTAAAGGATAAGACAAACTAATACAGGAGTAGGAATGTGCTTTAAACAATGCTCTTTAGTTAGCTGTTTTTGCCAGTTGCTGACATCTGCTCATGCCTGTCTCATCAACAGTATCTGTGATAAGCCATGATGGTGAGCTAGTAATCTATGTAGTCTTCCAGTAGAAAGACCCTTGCAAGCATACTGTAGCCCGTCTTCTTTAAAGAACTCCATTAAAGCTGGGCATTGGTGGCCCACACCTATAATCTCAGCACTAGGGAGGCAGAAGCAGAGGGATCTCTGTGAGTTTGAGGCCAGCATGGTCTACATGGTGAGTTCAGCAAAACAAGAAGAACCCTATTGGTCAGGTATCAATATGAACTGAATTACATTGGCATAAAAATGATGGACAATTGGTGAGTCAGAGTAATTCAGCCACATAAGCGATAAGCTAGCCAGTAGGAGAGATGGCGTAATGATCTTACCTTGAGATTATTGATATGATTAAGTTCTAATATAACTTCAAAGTAGAGAAGGTAGCTGTCAGGATAGCTCAGTAGCTTAGGACACTTGCGACAAGCCTGATGACCTAAGTTTGATCCTCAGGACACATGTATGGAAGGAGAGAACTCACTCTTGAAAATTGTCCTCTGACTCCCACACATGTGATGTCACATATAACCTCCCCCCCACATAAATAAATGGAACAAAACGGTTAAAGAAGAATTCATTAAGTAGGAGACAAAACTAAAACTAGACTAGTCTGTAACTGTTAGGGGTTGTAAACAATGTCCAGACTGACAGGTAATTTGAAATGTATTGCATTATATACTTTGGGTTAAGAAATGACTGTTTTCTTATGGTCTAAAAATACTTATAACAAGTGAAGATTTAACATCAGATAATTTAAAACAGTCGTTCTCAACCCTCCTAATGCTGCAACCCTTTAATACAGTTCCTCATGTTGTGGTGACCAAATTATTTTCATTACTACTTCATGACTGTAATCTTGCTACTCTTGTGAATCATAATGTAAATATCTGTGTTTTCTGATGGTCTTAGGTGACCTCTGTGAAAAAGCCCAAAGGGATTGTGACCCACAGGTTGAGAACCACTGATTTAAAATAAGGCATCTGGGGAGAAGTGTGTAACTTTCTAGTGTCACTGAGCATACTTTTTGATTGGTTTGATTTTTGAGAGGGGGAGAGAAACTTTCACCTAGCTAGTAGCTGCTCAAAGAAGTTTTTCTAAGTTAATTATCTAATATATTGATGTGCCTGTCATCTTGAAGTTCATCCTCAGCTAAAACTGTACAATGTTATGTCTAGTCACATACAACAATTTGATTATATGCAGCCTAAGGAATTCCTTTCCTCGGGAATTATAGCTAAAAATATATAATAGCACCTATTCAAAAAAAAGGTTCCTTCAATTTAAACAAACCTCACCCAGGTGTTATTGGTTAAAATCATTTAAAGAAGCTTCAGAAAAGGGGGGAGGCAAACATAGATGTCCAGGAGTGTGTGTGTGTGTGTGTGTGTGTGTGTGTGTGTGTGTGTGTGTGTGTGTGTGAGAGAGAGAGAGAGAGAGAGAGAGAGAGAGAGAGAGAGAGAATGTATGCATGAGTGTGTTTGTGTGTGTGTGTTGTGTTTTATGTGTGTGTGTGTACAGGTATACACACACAAGTGTTAATGTCAGGCATCTTCTATGTCTCTCCATCTTATTTTTTGAGACAGAGTCTCTCACTTAACCTGGAACTCATTAATTAAGCTTGACTGGCTTGCCAGCAAGTTCCAGGGACCTGCCTATCTCTACATAGTCACCACAGTGCTAGCTTGCCATCCTGTGCAGCATTTATGCAGGTGCTGGGGACCCAGACTCAAGTCTTCATGCTCATGCAAGCACTTTACCTGCTGAGCCTAGCCATGTCCCCAGTCACCTGAGTGAACTTTCCTTCCAACAAAATAACACCGTGGTTGGCTTTTTTTTTTTTTAAGTCTGTTTTTCATTTGTTTGATGTTTTAACTTTGCCAATATTTGATCAGAATATTCTGGAAACTTTGAGAAATCAGATTGCAAAATGTCAAATTTTTGTAGTGAGTCATGGAAACATTAAGGTTTAATGAAGAACGTATGAGAGGTAGATACCTGGAAGTCAGGTGTGTTCAAACATATGAGGCAGCTTCGAGACATGGAGAACCCTCAAAACCAGAATAGGGCTTAAGGGTATTAGGTGTTGGGAGCTCCATAAGCCTGTGAAGGTGACTCATACTAGCAGTGTGGGAGTGACTGCTTTTCACCTGAGGTGGGAGGTGTGTGGGAACTTAGGGGACTCTCTTCCTATTGCAACATGCCTCCCATCTCTTCCACCCACAGTGTTTGTTCATTGGGGGCCATTGTTCTTTGTATCACTGTATTCAATCTGTGGATACCAGCCCCCAAAGCCCTCTCCAGCACAGATTTCTGTAAGAAGGAAATGTCTGAGGTACATTTGTTGAACTGAACTGAATTAGATGAAAGTAACTACAAAAATATTTATTGACTGTACTGGATGTTACATGTTTACTAAGTAGTGATTCTTTCAAAATATTCATGGTTCATTCTTTGTTTAAAAAAAGATTTTATTTATATACTTATTATGTATACAACATTCTGCTTCCATGTATATCTGCACACCAGGAGAGGGCACCAGATCTCATAACGGATGGTTGTGAGCCACCATGTGGTTGCTGGGAATTGAACTCAGGACCTCTGGAAGAACAGTCAGTGCTCTTAACCTCTGAGCCATCTCTCCAGCCCCTCATGGTTCATTCTTACTATCTATAAATAGTTGAGAAAAAAAAAGCCCTCCTGACTTTCAGAGAGAAAGTTTGGGGGGATGTTTGTTTTTTTGTTTGTTTATCCCTGTAGACTTGGATGAATGGTAAGGAAAAATGCTGAGCAGGGAAAGGTAAGAAAGAGGATGTACAGAAAGGGGTGAATGCTTAGGCAGAGCCTCCAGGAAAAGCATCACCAAGACTATAGAACAAAGTCCCAAAGGCAAGCTGTGAGCTGCAGGCCTGTGCAGGAAAAAGCAAGGGCCCTGGGCCTGCTGGCCTGGGGCTTTCAGAAGTGCCAGGCAGCAGATGCTGAAGCAGAGTGGTCAAGATGGAGCAGAGCAGGTGAGATGGGAGAGGTGACTGAGAGCAGTGAGAAAACAAGGGACATCTCAAAAGCAGGTACCACAGGGAGGTCCAAATTTACTTCCACAAAGTCAAATCACTATCTTCAGCATCTTCTTATACTTCAAAATAAATCCCAATTTGCATCACCAATTGATTTGACTTACTTATAAAGTCATTAGTTTTCACCCTGATTGTTATTAAGTTATTGGCGTATCTAAACAAATGTTAGATACAATGCATTTTAAGATACATGTTAGGAAAAAACTACACAGGGAGGAAGGGTGAAGGAGGAGTTGGGGACCAGCAGGAATGCATGGCAGAAAATCAGACTAGATCTCATAGAGGTTAGATGGGCAGATGAGAGAGGAGGTGGCAAAAATGGTCAGATTTGAGTTTCTTTAGGAAAAGCTGACACCTTGCTGACAGGTTGGGTAGATGATGATGATGGGAAGGAGGAAGGAGATGAAGGAAAGGAAAATATAAGGGTGCTTATAACTCATACACCTGGAAGAATAAAACAACCCCTTTCTAAGAAGCAGAAGTCTCTGGGGGGACAGAAACTTATTTTGACATGCTACATGTAAGCTATTTATTAGACGCCCAGGTGCAGACACTGAGGAGGATTAGAGTCAAAGAAGTTGACAGTTTGCAGGATGTATTTGACGCTTTGAAACTCACTTGAGATGATGACTAAGCCCAGGCAGGGGCAGCTTTGTCCACTGATGCTGCCATTTCTGAAACACTCTCAGAAGTCCTAAGGCATTCAGAAGTCAGTCTTGCTCACTTCCGGGACCTTTGGTGATTGTGCTTTGAATTCCATTCCACAGCCAGAAGGATGGGTGTAGAAAATGACAAGAGAGTGGGAAAGTGCAAGCAGCACTTTGGGTTTCTACAGGAGGTACCAAGACAATCAGAGAGAAGGAGGAGCAGTGGCTGGGACAGAGTGACAGTAGATCCTTATGGGTCTACTGTCTGTGATCCTCTCCATCAGTTCTACTTCTCATTCACCGGCATAAATTCTAATGCAAGCATGTTTTCGATGGATGGAAGGATGGATGGCTAGATGGATGAGTAGATGGCTGGCTGTCTGGATGACCAGATAGTTCATGTTCATCCATAAGGACTTTATTTAGGCTCCATCTTTCACCTAAACTCAGGGGTAGCTATATTGTACATGAGCATCGTGTGTGTGCATCCCAGTACCCGTAATCACTTCTGCTGTAGCAGCCATCACATTCTTTTGTGAGCTCCTTAAGGAAGTGCAGACCATACCTGAGTGTCTAAACATGCTGCCTGTCATTAGAGAGAGATTCATGAAATAAATGAATTCTGAGATTATTAATATTATTGATGACAACTTCATTTTTTGTGATTTAAAGTACGTTTACAGCAGAGAATCAGGTATAAGACACATAAGTAGTGTGCTTGAGCAGGCGCTTGCCAAATGCCTCTTAAATCTGCCACTCGGGGTGACAGGTCCTCAGGAGAACAGTCGACAAGTATAGCTTTTCACTAAGATGTTGTCATGGGTTCCATTCTTTTGCAAACCCAAGCCGCAGGCTCTGTTTCTAGTCTCCTGAGGCCTGCTATGAAGGAAAGACTCCCGTCTATTCCCACCTCTTGGAAACAGTACAAGGTACATGGCAAGGTTCACTCCAGGATGCCATTCAGTTTTGTCATCAGTGTCCCTGCAAATGATTGGGAAGGGTGCCTCGTGCATGTTCTTCTGCAGTGCTGCCAACTGGGCTCTCGCCACACTGCTGTGCTTAGGGCACGAGTAGTTGTTTGGGAATTCTGGAGAACGAGCCTCGTGATATTATCCCTGGATGAGCTTTCTTGGCTGTTGGCTTGCTTGTGTAAAACCAGGCTTGCCTCTCTCTCCCACAAAGACCTACTCTTTCAAGTAAGCCAAACAACATCCACCTCATCTACTTATCTAGAGTTCAGAGAAAATAGTAGTTGAGAGAGAAATCATTTTTGGAGAAAGAGCTTAAATATTAGCAGGAGGGTGGCGGTGGTGCACACCTTTAATCCCAGCACTCAGGAGGCAGAGGCAGGTGGATCTCTGTGAGTTCGAGGCCAGCCTGGTCTACAGAGCAAGTGCCAGAACAGCCAGGGCTTTCTTGGAAAACCAAAAAAGAAAGTGAGATAGTGACAGAGAGGGAGGGAAGGAGGGAGGGAGGGCGAGAGCCTGAACTGTGTCTCCTCTTCTCCAGTTACCCATATGGTGTGTGTCTAAAGACTGGATAATGCAAATGAGAGTCTCAAGGCATGTCTCTTAAGGATGACTAAAAACTGAAAGGAGGGGATGGAATTTCCTGGGAAAGTACATAACAGAAAGTTGCCTGCAGACTAGTTGGAGAGTCTGAAGCACTGGGTGACAAGGGGAATGGGAAGGAGAAGCGGACCATGAAGGCTGGGTTCTGATCTCTCAGCCTCAGTCCTGAGAGAGCTGGAGGCCCACCAGCAGCCCTAGGCAAGGGTAACATAACCAGAGCTATAGGAGGAAAATGGAGGGACCAGCATGAGAAACCCTTAAGCAAAACACGGAAGATTTATTTCAGTAGTGATACATAAATTCCTCTGTTCAAAGCTCGGCTGACCTACCACCACCAGGGAGGTGTGACTGACTTATCAGCTATTCATGTGAAAAGCGGGGAGGGGTGGGGATGGACAACCCTGAGGGTTTTAGTTGACTGTGATTTCAGTGTGAAGCATCAACACACCGTGCCTGCCAAAACCCTGAATGCAATCTTAGGCTACATTAGCAGAAGAGCAGTGTTCCAGGCAAAGCAGAGAATAGCCCTCTGTCCTCCTCCTCAAAGCACAGCTAGAATATTATGTGCAGGTCAAGATTTTCCTATTTAGAGACCGCCGAGCAGAACTAGTGAGAGCAATTAGAACCCTTGTTATATAATGAACAATTAACTTGGGGTATTTCGCCTAGGAGAGGATTTATGGATGTTCAGGGATTGGCAGCATTCTTCAGATATTTGAAGAGGGATTAAATGGAGTCTGATGCTTTCAGAAGGCAAGAGTATGACCAGAGCGAGACTTTCTGAAAACTTAAATGTATCCTGAGTCAGATTGAACTTGACAATTTCTCCTGCTGGGGATGTTTCAGAAAAAAATCCAAGGACCCATGGAGGGAGGCTCACCAGCAGAGGTGGCAGCCTCAGGAACTGCTCTGTCCCCTCCAGCTCTCTATGCATTCATTTCGACTTAAGAAAGTCTTTACATCCTTTCTCGTTTGAGAGCGGAGGTCTGGTGGTAGGTACTACAGAACTCTGCAGAGCTAGCTAGACTGCCGGTGTGGCCAGCTGAGCAGCCACCATCTGCTGCAGCAGACTCTCATGCTGCTGTGGAAGAAACGGCCTGCTTCTTAACCATTAACCACTAGGAAGTCATTCAGCAGCCAGGGGAAGGAAATGAAGATAGAGAAAACAAGTCCCTACTGTCCAGGTTTTTGCTTTGTATGGTTGGGGGTCATTTCATCCGTATTTTGTAATAGATCAGATACCATGTGGCCATTTGAGAGAGGAGTTGGAGCCCCCATCTGGCCTGCACCTGGGAGGCTAGCAGCTCTCTGGCTTTTACATCCATTGGCCAATTCTGCTGCTGTCCCCTCCAGATGAGGTTCCATCATCTGACACTGCAGTGTAGCCTGAGTAGCTGCCTTCTTATTCAAGGGACCTTCAGTTCTTCATTTATAAACTGGGTCAATGTAAGACTCGGATGTCTCATATGTAACTGTGTTTCTATAAATGACTGAGTACTGTGTAATTACTAGTAACAAATCTCTATCTTACTAGTGAAGATGACACTTGGGAACACTTCATTTGGTGACCAACCAGATATTTGTTTCTAGGGATGCAGTAACAAACAGAATGCATTCCACTTCTAAAGTCCAAACAATAGGTGTAAATGAAGTTTTCTTTTTAAAAATTATTGTAATTCAGTTGGGCAGTGGTGGTACAAGCCTTTAATTAGAGCACTTGAGAGACAGAGGCAGGTGGATCTCAGTGAGTTTGAGGCCAGTCTGGTCTACAAAGTGAGTTCCAGGACAGCTAGGACCATTAGACAGAGAAACTCTGTCTCAAAAAAAATGATTGTATTTCATGTGAATTAGTGTTTGGCTGAAAATATGTGTGTACAGCACAGGTGTGAGCATCATATGGGTGCTGGGAATTGAATCCAGGACCTCTGGAAGAGCAGCCAGTGCTGAGATATCTCTCTGGACCTCTAAATAGACTCCTTTACAACAACAGTCAGTTATAAATTAGGGACTTCTTGTAGTAACTGAGTATTTGTCAATGTTCCCTAGATCATCGAGGATCTATCGTTTTACCTTAGTGACTTTAGACATTTGGTGGCAAACAAACATCCATCTTGGTTATTTAATAGTAGATAAATAAACATAAAGAATTATATGCTTTTTTAAAAGCCATAGACCAGCCATCTTGTTGGACAGTAACAAAGTTGCTAACAATGTTAGATTTGGTGAAAAGACAATTCATGTCTCTTTGGTCCATATTTAGTTCTGCCTATCTCCTGTGACTTTACAAATTATTTTAACATTGTATCATGAATGTCAAGTACAAGATAAAGAGCCAAATTTTAAGAGATATTTTTAGGTGGCAATGCTACAGCCAGATGAAAGTATGACCTGAAAGTGAAATGCCTGAGCAAGACTGAAAGAAATGTACCCACCTACACCTTTTTGGTATTCCAGACTCCTGAAGTAATTTCTAAGTAGCCTTATCTGGAGGCTGCTCTGTAGTGAGCTTACAGTGAGCAACAGTTAGCTCTCAACCCTCCTCTGGGTTCCCTCTGAACTTTTTAGTCTTCAGCTAAGGGTAAAAATTCTTTATGACATTATATGAAAGGTTTGCTGTTAAGATGAATGGACTTTTCAAACACTATGCTTTTCAGGTGGGCGGTTGGTGGTGCACACCTTTAATCCCAGCACTCAGGAGGCAGAGACAGGTGGATCTCTGTGTGTTCGAGGCCAGCCTGGTCTACAGAGTGATTTCCAGGACAGGCTCCAAGGCTCCAAGAGAAACCCTGTCTTGGAAACCAAATATATATATATATATATATATATATATATATATATATATATATTCTCTTAAGGTGTTTTTCAAGTTAGTCAGGGAGTTAGAACATGTTTACAAGATTATCAGTTTAAAGTGTAAACAGAACACACACACACACACATAACCTGTTTTCCAAAAAACTTTATGAAAGATGTTCCAGGCCCATATTAAATCCACAGCCAGGAGTTCGGTGGTGCTGTTTCTCTTTAGCTGCTCTTTCCCCTTTAAAATCCCAACTAATAATGTACTTAGCCACTTTTGCATGGTCTTCTATAGCAGATTCCGTGAGCAAAGCCCATGTGGCTGGCTGCAACTCCAGGAGCTATGTCACTTATGTGGCTGGCCCCTGGTGCTGTACTCTTCAAAGGCCATTTTAATCTTATGGTCTGTTTCTAGCTAGTCATCTGCATCTTTTGAGCTGCTGGGGAATTCTGCAAAGACACTGTAGATATTTTACCCAGAAAGTTAATTTGATGACTGCCCCCTAAACTATTTGAAGGATTTCCATATTGAAGACTAAATAGGCTTATGTTGTATGGCCCCCCAGATAAGTATTAGATATTATATAGGACAGGGGGAACAATTCTGTTTCACATGTAACTACTGAATACTTAGACTCATTTAGTTTCCCCAAACCTTCACTCCTGTGTTGCCTCAGTTTTATCTGCCCTTCTCCCAATGAATTTAGTTAGCATGTGACCAGAAATATCACTTTCTTGGGATGGAAATAATGCAACACAAATGTTATAGAAATGTGTAGATTATGTATTTTATATTGTAATTCAGATATAGAACTGACTCTTCCCCTCCCCCACTTCCCAATATAATAACCTTTGTGGTCATTCTCAAATCATTGTTAGGTAACTGCATAAAAGCCTACACAAGCATGTATCTTGAAAACAGCACTCGGCCTTCTCATGCCACAGTCCCCGCCTAGTCAATGTGATTTCTTCCCTAAGAACTACACCCACCAAAAGCACTGCACGTCTTTTCAAACTGCATATTTCTCCAGTTCCAGAAAACCTTTGGCATCCATTTAGATTTAAAAGCACAGTCAGAAAAAGAAACGTTCAAAAACAGAGGTTACATGCTTGGCATCATAGAAGGAAAAGATGAAAATATTTTAATTGGTGGCTTAGGCATAGAAATAAAAGAGAAGCCATTGGCTACTCATTCAGAGGGGTAAATGGTATAGAAACTATGTGACATGAAGAACTGTAGACAGTTTACCCAGAGAATGAAAGCTAAGTTGATGACCACATTTAACCATTTGAAGGACTTTTCCATATTGAAGATAAAAATGAATTTACTTTGTTTATCTCCAATATAGTATCAGAAATTACATGACAGACTAGAGCTCAATGCAGACCTTCTGATAACGAAAACCATCCAGCAGTGAAATGTGCTGCTTGATGAGGGCAGGACCTCTTATCAAGTGGGTGGGTTCATACCAAGTCAGTGGGTCTCACAGCAAGTGGGTGGGACTCACAGCAAGTAGGTGGAACTTATAGCAAGTGGGTGGGATTCACAGCAAGTGGGTAGGTCTCATATCATGAGTAGGTGTCAGCCATAATAGAGGAAAGTTTCTCTGTTAAGAAATTAGGATTAAGTAGTCTTTTGTTCCCTTCTATTTCTTAAAAAATAATAATAAATAGAATTGTTTCATAGTATTTTTGATGGAGCTCAGTTTTCAAGAATTAAGGGGCAATTGGAATCTTGTGGTGTTCATTTTTCTAAAATTAGAGACCTCTGCAAACCAGACGTGATAGCACATGCCTGTAACTCCCAGGATTTAGAGGCTGAGGAGGAATAAGTGGAGGCTAGCCTGAGCTGCATAGTGAGTCCAAAGACAGTCTGGACTACACAGGGAGACTGTATTAGTTGCTTGTCTTGTTTTTGCAACAAAATACCCAACTTAAGCAACTCAAGGAAGAAGAGTGTATTATGTGTCCATCATGATGGAGAGGTCAGAGTGAGATGGACTTGGAGCAGCTGGTAACCTTGCATCTATAGTCAGGAAGCCAAGAATGATGAACATCACTGCTTTGCTGTCTTTCTTCTTTATTCATTTCAACAACCCACCTCATCAGATGGTGTCACCCACACTTTGGGAGGTCTTCCTACTTAATGTAATCTAGAAAATCCACGAAACAAAACCAGCAATGTGTTTCCATGATGATTCTAAATCCTATTGAGTTTATAATCAAGCTTATTCATCACAGAGACACTGTCTCATCAAAGAAGAAAAAAGGGAACCAAACCAGAAATCACTTGAAACAGTATGTGTGGTCGATTTTCTTCTTCAGTATTACAGCCTGGGTACTGTGTGAAATACAGTACTGAATGGTTCCTCTCTTAAAAAGCTTAATACCACAGACCTGAGATTTTCATCTTATTTTATCATGGGTTTGTTGTCATTTAAAAATAAAATTTGCTTTACATTTAAAAGACATATGCAGGCTATAGTGCGAATTTATACTAACTAGGCTTGCAATTTGGCCAGGTTAGGATTTTTTTCTTTTTTTCTTTTCTTTTTTTTTTTTTTTTTGCTATCAAAATGAACAGGACAGAAACTATTTGTTTGTTTAGGGGCTACAGAGATGGCTCAACGGTTAAGAGCACTGGCTGCTCTTCCAGAGGACCCAGGTTCAATTTCCAGCACCCACATGGCAGCTCACACCTGTCTGTAACTCCGGATCCAGTTCAGACACCCTCACATGGACTTTTGTGCAGGCACAACACCTGTGAACATGAAATAAAAATAAATTATAAAAATGTATTTAAAAAAGAAACTATTTATTTATATCTGTGTATGTTTCTCAGGAGTCAAACCTAGGGCCTAACATATACTAAACATATATTCTACCACAGAGGTACATCCCTCAGTCCATTTGTAGAAGCTGAGATGAGGTTCTACTTGTTAGCCTATTTCTCTTGGAGTCTAGAATTTCTACTATGAGCATTTTTGCTTAGAAACTCCATGGCTTGTAAACAACCTTAAAACTCTGTGATTTGAACTCTTCCCTAGAAATCTCTACTCTGTGGGCAGAGGAAAACATCATAGCCTGCTTTTATGGTATTGTTTTCTCTTTTTAGGAGTTGTACAAATTCCACTTAGCCATATCCCAGTTGACAGAATACTTGAGGATATGCAGTACAAAACAGGAGGTTTGTGCTTTACTTTGGAAAGACTAGTTAGCTGCTGGCCTTTTCTGTTCGAAAGTGTTTCCTCCTAGACAGCTTTCTGTTCTTTTCCTTAATTCAGCTCTTGAAACTAATCCTCATATTTCACATTGGAACTAATATCTACTGGGAAAATTTTTCATGGAGGTAATTAATACTGCTCTTCAAGGTCGCCTACCGGTGAAGGGCAAAGTGGCCCTGTTCTACCTACTACTCCAATAACAGCAAATATTTGTCTGTGGCCTAAGGCAAGTTGCAAGAACCTTTTGAAGTCCATTTGTTTGGTAGCCAGGGTCTCCCCACCAGGGAAACAGGATTTGAAACTTGTTTTCAGGACATTTGGTTATTCCTGATAAAGTCTGAAAAGAGGAAAGAACATTCTAGTGTTATGTTTGTGTTATAGAAATCTCTCATTATGCACACTCATGTTCAACAAGAGAGCTCATGTAACTGTGGTATTCTGTTTCACTGTAGGTAGGTAGGTAGGTAGGTAGGTAGGTAGATGATAGATAGACAGACAGACAGACAGATACCAACTTTCCCATTTTCACTTTCACCACACTTCTTCATTAGAATACCTTGTAGTCATAATGAAATGGCCAAGGCAAAGAAGAGCCTAAAAGCTTTATTTTGATTATATTGATTGATGAAAGCCTAGGATCTTTAAGCTCAAAAAGTGAAGCATCCTCTGAGAGGTATTGGAGTTTCCCTTTACTCCAGGGAAAAGGATGGCTCTGCTGTTCAGACACTGAGTATGTCTCCTAACACAACAAAGTACAGAGAACAAACTCTGCAACTTGTTCAAAGGAAAACAATCTCAAGTAGAATCCTCAGCCCCTGAGAGAGGAAGGGAGGTGGAGCCTAGAAGGGCAAGCAAGGAAAGAAGAAATGCATTTACGCATGCAAACTGCTAGCACTAAATCAGGTGGATTTTCCCCTTTTGTCTCCTTCCTAACATTCCACAAGTACAATTTCCTAAAAGTTATAGCTCTGATATGGGATTCAGTTTTGGCTCATGAAGAATTATCAGCTACAAGATTCAGCTTCCTGCAGTTTAACACAAAACAAAACAAAACAAAAAAAAAAACAAGCAAATTCCATTAATACAATTGTTTTCACAATTGAGAGTTGAGAAAGGAGAAACAAACATTGCAGGCCTTAGGGTTGCCTCTGCTTACCAATGGTTACCAAGAGGACATTTCCAAGCCTCAGCATAAAAAGGGAAACCCAAATTCTAGTGTCTGAGTTGAGGAAACAAAGAGGGACACGTGGAAGAAAGTCAAGACTACTACAGTCCTTGAGGGTGGGTTACTTGGGGGTGGGGATGGCTAAAAGATGGGTTCAAAGGTTGACTCAGACTTTTGGAGGAATTCCAAGTTGAATATGTATATCCTAAACCTCTCCAAGTATGCAGGGAGCACTTCCAGAAAGTTGTAGTTGAACAATTCTGAGAATTTCTTAAAAGGTGGGAAATAGCTGGTCTTCCCACTATACAAAATCAAAGATTTCATCATTCACAGGCACCAGGCAGAGTGGTTACAAGGATTCTCAAGAGAGCTTTAGTGGTGTAACTAAAGCTAGAAGATTCATTCTACCAAAGGAGATGGTTCAGTGGGTAAGAGTACTTGCTTTGCAAGTGTGGGGATCTGAGTTTGACTCCCCAGCACTCACATAAAAATCAAGGCCAGGCTGCATGTGTGTATAACCCCAGCACTGAGAAAGGAGACACACAGATCCTGGAGCTCACTGGCTACCCAACCTAGTAAATGTGGTGAGCTTTTCCTTCGGTGAGAGAGTGCGCTACAAGGCAGTGATGCAGAGAACAATAGAGGAAAACACCCAAAGTCCTGCCCTATCTAGCACTTACTCAGAAAGAGTTCGTTTATCACAATTAAACTAATTTTATACCACATTTAAGTCTAACCCATCTATGAGAAAGAAGTGCATCAAAATCTACCGAGTAACAACTTAAAATTCACAATGCCTACCCTCTAAGTAAAAACCATCAAGTAAGGAAAAGAGACTCCTTACCAGGAGAAAAGTTAATAGAACCATACCAACAAACACAGCCAGCAGAGTCAGCAGGCAAGGGCATAAAAGCAATTATTGCAAGTATATTCCATGTGTCCAAGAAAACATGAACGTGTTGAAGAGAGCCATGGGATACATGAAAAAGATTCAAAGGGAAGGTCTAGAAATGAAACACATACTATCCAAAATGAAAAAAAAAAAATCACATATGCTTCAAGGCATTAAAAGTAAAAGATGTGGTACAGAAAAAAAGTTTGTCACCAGTAGAAACTACAAAAGAGTGCAGACCAGAGGCAAAAGGAGATTGAGCAAAATAATAAAGCAACATTGAATCGTGGAAGAATACCAGTTCTTCAAAGATTCATGCAATTAGATATAAAGAAACAGATGGCAATGAAGGAATGAGGGAGAAACTTTTCCAAACTGGGTGACAGCTGTCAATCTACAGACCTAAGACGCTCAATGAATCTCAGGAAGAAGAAAAAAAAAAAAAAAAAAAGACAGAATGAGAAAAGCACCAAGGCTGCCAACACGATTCAAGAAAGAAAAGGCAGGCATTTCCAAAAATGGTGCCCATATAATTAGACCTGTAAAACTTAAAACACAAGTCAAACAATCCTCAAGATCTTCAATAGTCGGTTCATACCCCATAAAAGCTGACCTGAAACAGACTATAGGCCCAAATATAAGAGCTTCAATCCATAAAACTTATATAAAAGTTATATGTGACCTAGGGTTGAGCAAAATATTTCATAGATGGAGTATAAGAAGCACCAACTACCAAAGGAAAATATAAAATAAATTTTTCTAAAATGAAAAGGCTTTGCTTATTAAAACACATATGTGTCCTCCTGTGAGAAAGATTTTAAAACCTGATGTCTGAATATGTGTTTACATGTAATAATTCATGAAAATCGTAACTCAAGGAAAGTAACAATATGGGCGAAAGGTTTGGATAGACACTAAGTCAAAGAAATGAGCCAAAACATAAAACAATGCATAACCCAGAAAGCCAATGGAAAACCACAGATTAAAATCACCATGAGATAGTGTCCAGATTCACTGCAAAACTAAGATGGCTGATAAACAAGTGTTGACAAGGATATGTGGCAGCTGAAGCTTCTCATCATGCGCCCATAGCAGAGATACAAACATGCACAACACCCCAGCAGAAGCCTGGCTGTTCCTTACACACAGGTGCTTCGTTCACCACACCACCTAGCAATTCCCCTCTTGGGAAGAGCAATGGCTTCTATCCTCTTTACGACTTCTATGAGATGCTTTAGTGTGCAAACATCCCAAATGCCTCTCGACTAATGGATAAGTGGCTGCTGATATTCCTCTATTTCTTTCTGGTTTCTGTTTCCTGGTCCCATAGTCTCTCTTTAAACCTTTACAAACTGACCCTTATTCCCTCTGAGCTGTCAAAAATAGTCTGCATTCAGCAGGGTGTGGCAGCTCACACCTTTAGTTCTAGGGCCCAGGCCAGCCTTTTTGCATAGTTCCAGGCCCGCCAAGGCTACATAGTGAGACTCTATCTCAAAACAAACAACAACAAATAACTTCTGTATCTAGCCAAACCAGGCAAGGTTTCCACTCCCCCCCCCCCACCCCGCCTTTAGATTTGCATCGGCCATTGTTGCTTTTCCTTTCTGTGCATTTTCACTTCTTTGAGCATCCATTTTTCCTATTACATTACATTCATTCCTGACCCTTATATTTTTTCCTGGCTCTTTTCTTCCTTCTGATCTCTACCCATGGTGACCCTCAAACCTTGGCCTTTGGCTTCTCATTTTGGTTCTGGCATCCACTAACTTGCCTCTCACACTTGGCCCCTCTTCTCCTGACCTCCCTGGCAGCTGCCTCTGTCCTGGTTCTCGTCTTTGTCATGTTAATTCTCCAGAAGGCAGACTCCAGTCCTTTCTCTGCCCTGGTCACCTATTCACTATTCTATAGCCAAAGTTAGCTGAATTTGGACTCCAACAACCTGGTTCAAATGATAGCTGTGCCACTTCCCATACAGGACCTTGAACAAGGTAACATTTTTTTTTTTCAGAGTTCCTTTATCTGAAAGATGAGAATGAATAACACCATTGCCAATACCCTAGGTGTACTTTAAGGGTGAAATGAGATAAAGAAGAATGGAAGCTGTTTATAAACTAGAAACCATTGTCAAGCCTGACTTCGCGTTTTCACAATTACGTATCTGTAGTATATGCTAAGCTTTGCTTGCACAAGCAGATTAAGTCCCTGTGTCCATAGAGCTCATGGCCTAGAAAGGAATACAGACAATTAAACAATTTTTTTAAAAAAGCATAGTAACTTCCAAGTCTGGAAGGAATAATAGACACTTGAAATAGCACACGAGAGGACATCTAAGCTGGACTTGTGATGAAAAGGGACAATGAAGTTAGACTTCCTGAATAGAATGGCATGGGAGATAATATCAGCAAGACAGTATGAGTTGATCAAGTCACAGGGTGGGCGATGGGTGAGGATGACAGAGGGGTGTATTCCAGGTCAGGAACTCCTTTGGAAAGGAGCTTTTTAGGAACAGAATGAGGTTCAGTATGGCAAAGAAGGGCAGGTAAAAACAAGGAGGGCATCTGGGCATTCCCCTCACAGGGCAGGCAACTAGAAGCCCCTGTTGATCCAGGATGTGAGCCAAGTGTGCTCTTAAGAAATGGGTCATTGGCATTGGAGCATTACACAGGTAGACAAACAGAATCTGAGAGGCTTGTCAGTAAGTCCTAGACATGGACTGGCATCCACCAATTGGTCTGTGTCTCAACGAAAGCAAGGTCCCCAGGGAAATGCTATGTGCTAGTCAGTTTCATTTGTTAAGAGTGGTGATATCTTTTCAAGGCATTTCTACATTTGCTACTTTTGTTAAAAAAAAAAAAAATGCTCCCGGCTCCCTTGAGTGCCACAGAAACGTGATCATCACTTCTCCCAAGAGTACAGTCAATCCCAGTCACTATTAGGATAACAAGTAGAGGTCAGATATAGCATATGCAACATTTTCTAATTCCATAGTTTAAATTCATCTTACACCAGGAATGACCAGCTACAAAGTGGAATTAGTGGGGTAAACCCTTAAGGGGGAGGCTGAAATCCTGGGTTCTGGTCCTAACTATCAGCAACTTGCCCTCTGATCTTGTAAATCACTCTGAGCTTGGAAGGACTGGATCATTGATCCTAAGCATTCTTCTACCTTTTGAGTCCTTTAATTCTAAGTGCCGAGCAAAGGAAATGCTAGAATTCCATACTTATTGGGGAATTGGGGACATTTGTTTTCCACCCCATCTCTGTTTTTACTTTGCTCCTCTTTTGTTTCTTGTCGCTCCTTTGGGTCCTGTCTTTCTCCTCCCCTTTGAAGATATTTAAGAGGGGGCCCTTTCGTCACTCAAAAACCGTAAATATGCCCTTGAAACACGCAAAGAGGCTTTTGTGTACTTACAACTGGAGGTTATTATCGGACAAGCAAGTCACTTGAGTGCACGGAATTCCTCTGGCTGCCCCACTGAGAGCTTTATTGGGTTGTGTTGCTCTATCTCAGCAGATAAGACTCTGCCACTTTAAAAGGTGGGCTATCTGATGAAGCAGGGTGCCTAATGCTTCAGGAGTGTAAGCAAAAGGATTCTGGAGCTGCCCAGAAGTCAGACATACTTCTCCAAGACAAGTAGGTGCTTCGCTTAAAGTGTTACAGTCAAGGACAAATGTTCTAAAATTAAACCAACCAGCTGTCCGACTGCAGACGCCCACATGTCAGTTTTGCTATCCTCTCCTTATCTAGCCTTAAAGGAATTCCTGCTCTCTGCAAGGCTTCTGAAAAGCCTGAAACTTCACAGACTTTCCAGGAGGAACTCTGGCCATAAAGGCAGAAGCTGTTATGGGCATCCTAGAGCACATCTCCTCCTCTCAGAGCGTGTGTGTGTGTGTTCTTTGCATTTTTCAGTTGGATGTCCTTTGATGATGGCAGCAACTGGCTTCGGATGTCAAGGGGATGTAGCTTTCCTTGTTGACATTAAAGAATATTAAAGACTGTGTGTGTGGATGGAGAGATGGCTCCTGGACAGTGTGGCTCTTTCAAAGGGCCCAAATTCAGCTCCAAGCATCTACCATATCAGGCTGCTCCAGGGGAATCTGACATTTCTGGCCTTCACAGGTGTCCATACTCATAGGCATGTATATACCCACATACACATGATTAAAAATAAGATGAATCTTCTTTTAAAAAAAAAAAAAAAAGGAAGAAAACAAGCTGGGCAGTGGTGGTGCAGGCCTTTAATCCCAGCACTTGGGAGGCAGAGGCAGGCTGATCTCTGAGTTCGAGGTCAGCCTGTTTTACAGAGCTAGTTCTAGGACAGCCAAGGCTACACTACACAAAGAAACCCTGATTCAAAACAAACAAAAATCATTTGTTTTTCATGTCTTTTTTATTTACTAACTGCAACCATGCATACAGCTTTATTATAAAACTTTCAACTGAGTGTGATGGCATATGTCTGTAATCCCATCTCTTGGAAAGCTGAAGAAGGAAGACAACTGTAACTCACAGCCAGTCTGAGCTACATAATAAAACCTTATCCTGCAAAGCCAAAAACCTACCATCACTACCACCACCACAACAAACAAAACAATGACAAAACACTTTTCAATATGTCATTTATAGCAATTCATATAGGAAAATAAGGTATTAGTCCACACACAGTTTTATAACTATATTTTATGAAAGTCAAATTGCCTTGAGTTTCACCCTTTATTTTTTAGCCAGGATGGATGACAAAGACAAGGTTCACCCTCACTTGAAACAACTAAATGCCAGAAAAGATTTGTGAGACAACAGTTTCAAAGCACTGGGACATTGGGCAGGAGAAGACAATGATGCTTGGATCCAGTCCCCAGATACTTCTCTTACTTTAGAGAAAGTAACTGGGTACCAATGCAGAAAGGACGAACATAGATGGAGCTGGAGGATTCTTGGAGTTAAGAACTTATGAGAAATAAAAAAGAACTGTGAGACCCTGATAAAGTCAAAGCAACTAGACCTCATCAGGATGGAGTGCCTGTAGTTGAAAGCTTTTATATGTTTTGCCTGGTCCTGCAGCCACTTACAAAATAACACTCCCTGGTTTAATATTAATTATAATTGTTTGGCCAATGGCTCAGGCATATTACTGACTAGCTCTTACAATTATATTAACCCATATTTACTAATCTGTGAATGGCTTACTGGTGATGTTATGGCATCTTACCCCTTTGGCAGCTCCTTGACTCTGCCGTCTTTTTCTTTGTAACTCTGTTTGGATTTCCCACCTAGCTATATTCTGCCTGGCCATTGGTCAAAACAGCTTTATTCATCAACCAATAAAAGCAACACATATTCACAGCATACAGACGGACATCCCACATCAAGTTCCAGAAAGGAAGTAGGCTTTCCAAAGGTTGCTCTCAAATGTCCAGCTGAGTATTGATCAACATATATGGAATAAAACTGCCACTGGGTGTGGTGGCTTGCACCTATAATCCTAACACTTGGGACACAGAGACTGAGGCAGGATGATTGACCTGAGTTCAAGGCCAGCTTGGGTTATTTAGTGAGTTTCAGGGTAGCTTGTGCTATAGAGTAAGATACTGCTACAATGCTACTACTCATCACAATCATAATCATAATAAAATTAAATTCAAAACCAAAAACTACAGAAAGCATCCTCCCCATAAAAGGAAAGAGGAAATAGTTCCCATAGGTCACCCAGGCTATACAGAACCAGCACGGATCTTGTAATGCATTACAGACTAATTAGAGGGTGTTGTCGCCTCTTCAGAGAAGCAGACTGTGCCTGATACTGTCTCAGTGTTCTATGGCTGTGAATAGATATCATGACCAATGCAACTTGTAAAAGTCAGCATTTTATTGGGAGCTTGCTTACAGTTTCAGAGGTGAGTCCATGGCCATCACAGTGGGGAGCATGGCGGCAGGAGGGCAGGCATGGCACTGGAGCAGTAGCTGAGAGCCACATCCTGATATGGAGGCAGAGACGGATGGCAGGGGAAGCAGGAGGAGTGAGGGAGGAAGGGGGAGAGAGAGAGAGAGAGAGAGAGAGAGAGAGAGAGAGAGAGAGAGAGAGAGAGAGAGAAAGAGAGAGAGAGAGAGAGGTACTGGAACTGGGCCAGGTCTGGGCTTTTGAAACTTCAACGCCTACTCCCTAATGATACACCTCCTCCAGTAAGGCCACACCTGCTAATCCTTCCTAAACAGTCCACCAGCTGGGAACTAAACATTTAAATACATGAGCCTCCGGGGCCATTCTCATTCAAATCACAACATACACTAACAAGTATATTGGGTTTACCTAACAAAACTTAAAACTAAGCCTCGAAAGGATCCAGCTCCTGTCAACTAATTTGATTGCATCCCAGGATAAAGGTCAAGACTGCCAAATTATCCAGCACCTAACAAAGTAAGCTTCACAGTATCTTGCAGCCAATCAACACTTGCAAAGAAACAAAAAGTCAATACACAGTGGGAGGAAAAACCACACCCATGGAAAAGATGATGAAAAGCCAATGTCTCTTGTTGCTGAGGTGAAGGACATTCTGGCTGGTATTGGAAGACACCACAGAAGACAAGACTGGTAATTATGATCCAATAAACAACAAAGGGGGGAAAGACCCAGAAAAAGAAGTGAAGTATCAATGAGCTGTGAGAAAACTTCAAAGCAACTTAAAACAAGCATAGTTGAAATTCACACAAGAAAGAGAAATGGAGAGAAAAAAAAGAAATGATGGCTGGCATTTTTTGTTAGAATATAACCATAAACTCACAGATCAAAGAAGTACAACTAAATACACGAAAACACAAGAAAAATACCCAAAGGCATATCATAACCAAATTGCCAATGGTAAAAAGAAAAACTTAAAATCAGCCAGAGCAAAACATAGCACAGTGTGAGGAGAGGAACAAATGTGGGAATGACAAGGCTTCTGCCTTAATCAAAGCCAGTAAGAAGACGATGAAGATGGAATCTAAAGAATGGGGTGAAAACGATTACCACTATACCCAGCAACACTTTCTTTCAAAGTGAAGATGGAATGGAGACTTTTTAAGACCTAGAAAGGCCTCCCTTGCCCGACAAAAGATCATCACCAGCCAATTTGTACTTCCAGGAAATGTTAAAGGGCTCTCTTCAGATAAGAAAACTGATACCAGATCAGTATCTACAGCTACAAAAAGGAGAAAATATCATCAAAAATGGAAAATGTGAATATGCATAAAAATCTGTTTTTCTTATTTTTAAATTTTCCTTAAAGAGGTCTGTCTTTTTAAAGCAGAGGTAACAATGATATATTTTGGAGGTTATACTATATGGAGAACCAAAATGCAAAACAGCTGCACAAAAGATTAGGGGAGGAGAATAGGAATATACTGGACACAAGTGTCAATAAGTGTGAAGTTACATCAGACAGTATGTTCTCTGATCCCAAGAGAGTTCAATTTAAACAACAACAACAACAACAACAAGATATCTGGGAAGACCCAATATATTTGGAAACTAACATAGTTTTGAATAACTCATAGGTCAAAGAAGAAATCCAAAGAATTTTTGCCCTGAGTGAAAATGAAGCAGCAGCAGGTCAAAGCTGGCGGGTGTAACACAGAAGCCCTTAGGAGTCGTCTCACAGCAGCAAGCTCAGGTTCTATGCTAAGAAATAGGTGTGAGAAGAGCAAGTGGGAAGCAAAGAACAGAAGCGGGAAGGAAGGAAAGGGAAAACAGTGGCCAACTCGATGGAGACAAAAACTGCTTCTTTGAGAACATGAACTTCAGATTCCACTAAGGAAGAAATGCAACTATGATCCCAAAGCATCCTTGCTCCACAAATAAGAAAACACACCAAAGATCTCATATTTGTATATTTGAGAGATTACTCATTGCCACCTCATTCTTTTCCTTATAAATACAAAAAAAAAAAAAAATCACAGGTGGTGCCTTTAATCCCAGCACTCAGGAGGCAGAGGCATCCTTGTGAGCTTGAGGCCAGCCTGGTCTACAGAGCAAGTTCCAGGACAGCCAGGATGACACAGAGAAACCCTGTCTTGAGAGATGGGGAGATGGAGGGAGTCAGGCAAGACCAGGGATTGGATAGGAGAGGATCCAAGATTCATTCAGAAGGGCAGATATTTTTAAATTTTTCATTTTCTTTGCCCCATTGATTTTTACTTTTGGAAGTTAGGAAAATACCAAATACGTCCACATTTCACTTACAATGTTGTTCATTGTATTTGGTTACATGGAGAAGGAAACAGCCTCATTGCCCAACAATAGCAGCCTAGTTAAATAAATTATGTCATCCATACAATGGCATGCTAAGCAGGTTTTTTTTTTTTTTTAAACTGTGTGGCAATGTTTCTTACTCTCTCTTCTGCATCAGAATTAGCTAGAGGGTCCACTGAAACACAGAGTGCTCAAGACAAGCTTGTAGGGTCCCTGATTTAGTTGACCTGAGATAGAGCTCAAGAATTTGCTTTTCTAAAAAATTCCCCAAGCATGCTGTAGGTCCAAGGACTACCCTTTCTGAACTACTGCTGTAGAGGCAGATTTCTTGAATTGGAAGAGTACTCACCAATCGTACAGAACTGTTGGCAATCTATACAGGAGTTTAGGGAGAAAGACATTATTAAATTCATATTCCTGGCTGTCTGTGGCAAACACATAGGGTGGGAACTTAACTGCCTTCTAAGGTATGAACGGAACTTCTCTGTAAAGAGCAGAATGTCAGTAAAACACAGTAAAAATCACTTAATTTAAGGAGAAAGAATCACGAGGCACCGGGCATCAGCCCTAACAGGCTGGAAGAATGCTTCGTCTTCATCAGTGTACTTGTTGGGAGTGTGTGTTCAGGAGCAACTGGAGGCAGATCAATGATGGATCAACCCCCAGGCACCTCCTGCTCTCCATGGGGACCAAACAAGAGGCTTCTGGGAGATGGACGGCTTCCACAGTGCCTTACTTCTCTTCTATAGTGGCACACAGGCTGCTTCTGGGTGGGACCCAAGGCCACCTGCCAGGACTTTGCAGCATCTGGATTGGCATACTTTTTGTTTCCTGATGTAGGCTAGATCCCCTTCCCAGAGTATCAGATTAAGGCGTCTCCTCTGGGGGGGGGGAGGGATAAAGATTTCATGGTTTAAATTCCCGTTGGCTTTTGTGTCGATGGCACTCTGCTGTCTCCTTCCCGGCATGCAGCCTCAGGGGTCATGATGTCCCTTCCCTGCTGATACCAGCGTGCCAACTGCGGTGTCATGCACACCCAGCACAGAGCCACCATTCAGCCTCCCTGGGCTGGTCTCAGGAAGCAAAAGGGCCTCTAAGTTTCCCCAAACCTTGACTGATCTTCCTCCCCTTGTGTTGGTGTTGAGAGGGGTGGGGAGGGAGAGGCAGTCAGGGTAAATGGCAAGAATGTGAAGGGTAAACATGTGACCGGAACAAAGTGCAAACAAGCTGCCACCAATGTCCAGGAAAAGGAAGGGTGGGCAGACAGCGCATGAAGCATAGTAGCTTCTCAGTGGGCATTGCTTGGTTAGCACTGAGCTGTGTCTATGCCTGCATGAAAAGCTAAAAGAAACTCCAGGGTCTCCTTTACCCATGATGGCTCCAGCTTTTTGGGAGTTTTGTTTGCTAAGTGTCTCAAAAATATGAAATATGTTCTGATTTTTGTCTTTAAGAAGCAAACTCATAGAGCCGAGCGTTGGTGGCACTCGCCTTTAATCGCAGCACTCAGAAGGTGGAGGCAGGCGGATCTCTGTGAGTTCGAGGGCAGCCTGGTCTCCAGAGCGAGTGCCAGGATAGGCTCCAAAGCTACACAGAGAAACCCTGTCTCGAAAAACAAAAACAAAAACAAAAACAAACAAACAAACAAAAGAAACAAACTCATGATTTCTATGATGACTATCAACTATGTGACATAGTATTTGTTGGGAAACTTGATTCTTTGCTGTGTCATTTCCCAGCAACTTTACATGTGGGTAAGAATGGACTGGAATATATTTAAGATTGCATGTGTCTAGGTTTGAGGTATTTAGAAATGCATGCACTGGTTAGTTAATAATGCAGCCATTCTTTATTACTTCTGTGCCAACTTCTTGCCTCTCCCGCTTTAGTGCTGTGAAATTTAGTGCAGGTCTATGTGGGGACTCCTTACAGAGAGAGGGTGCTACAATCTCACCATTACTCAGGTGCAAATGGGAGTTTTGTAATTCATTAGATATTTACCAAAAATGCATTAAACACCTACAAAGTGCCAGGATGGTACCTGTGATGCTGGGACTACCCCCAGGAAGTTTTCACTCTCCCCTGGGAAGACAACAGATCAAAAAGAGCTATAAGTAGACTGTCGGGTACTAAAGTACTGTTTACTGTTAGTACCATAAGTATTGTCAGGTACTAAGCACAGGTACTATAAGTACTGTTTACTGTTAGTACCATAAGTAGACTGTCAGGTACTAAGCTTAGGCATTATAAGTACTAAGGACCAAAATCAGGCAGGGCCATTGAAGACTATTTTATTCTGAAGAAATTGGGTCTTTGGCAGGGCAGGGAGGATGGTTGAGGTAGAGTGGGAGGTAATTCAGTCTTCTCTTTTACACTAGCTACTGTATAGAGGCCAAGTGTATACCGAGGCCCTTGAAGGCAGTGTTGTAGCTGATCAAGAGCAGTGCTATCCTCAAAGGCATGGTGGTGAGTCCTCCACAGCTGATCCCTGCCTTTTCCTGCTTTTGCTATAAAACACATTTTTTGGGGTGGGGTGGGGAGTGATACAGGGTTCCTCTGTGTAGACCTGGCTGTCCTGGAACTTGCTCTGTAGATACCCAGGTTGGCCTTGAACTAGGTGATCCACCTGCCTCTGCCTCCTGAGCACTGGGATTAAAGGCAAATGACACTATGCCTGGCCATTTCTTCTTTCTTTCTTTCTTTCTTTCTTTCTTTCTTTCTTTCTTTCTGTGTCTGTCTGTCTGTCTGTCTGTCTGTCTGTCTCTCTCTCTCTCTCTCTCTCTCTCCCTTTCTTTCTTTTAAGTTTTACAATATTTATTTCTTTTATGCATGTGAGTGTTTTGCTCTCATGTATATGTGTGCCCCACACATGTGTCTGGTGCTTGTGGAGTGCCGAAAAGAGCACTGGATTCCCTGAAACTGGAGATTTGAATGTTTGTGAGCCACCATGTGGGTGTTGAGAACTAAACCCGGGTCCTTTACAAGAGCCACAAATACTCCTAACTGCTGCACCATCTCTCCAACCCCCTAAAACCCATTTCTAAAATGAAAATTTTATATCTAAAGCAGCCTTAAGAAAAAGTTATTTTTCAAAAAGAAAAAGAGAAGGAACAAGTGACAGCAGCACTGACGATATAGAGAGAGAGCTTCCTGGAAGGTGAGCATGCGCAATGACCCTTGGCCTCATCAAAAACAAATAAAAAAAATATTGTTCTATAAAGTCACTTGAAAACATTTTCCCTAAGCAGTAGTTTTTCCAAAGCCTACATTTGATAATTATTTTTGTACGACTTAGTTATCAAAATATTTGTTATGTACTATTATTAAGAGTTTTTAGCTGGGCAATGATGGTGCATACCTTTAATCCCAGCACTCGGGAGGCAGAGGCAGGCGGATCTCTGTGAGTTCAAGACCAGCCTGGTCTACAAGAGCTAGTTCCAGGACAGGCTCTCCAAAGCTACACAGGGAAACCCTGTCTTGAAACAAAACAAAACAAAAACAAAAAAAGTTTTTAAGTTCTCACAGCCCAAAAAATACTCAAGAATCTCAACATGCACAATGCTCAAGATTGCTTACGTTTTATTTGTCTTTATAAAACTTGTGTAATAAACATGCTTTTTAAATACTATTCATGCAATAATACTTCAAAATCTTTTTTTCTCAATTTTTTATTTAAATTAGAAACAAGATTATTTTACTTGTCAATCCCAGTTCCCTCTCCCTCCCCTCCTCCCCTGCACACCCACCCCCCACCTAGAACCCTACCTATCAATACCCTTTCTGCTCCCCAGGGAGGGTGAGGTCTTCCATAGGGGGTCTTCAGAGTCTGTCATATCCTTTGGGGTAGGGCCTAGGCCCACCCCCCTCACCCCACCCCCACCCCCGTGTTTCTAGGCTGAGGGAGTATTCCTCTATGTGAAATGGGCTCCCAAAGTCCATTCCTATCCTAGGGATAAGTACTGATCTACTACAAGAGGCTGCATATGTTTCCAAGGCCTCCTCACTGACACCCACATTCATGGGGTCTGGATCAGTTCCATGCTGGTTTCCCAGTGATCAGTCTGGAGGCCAAGAGCGCCCACTTGTTCAGGTCAGCTGTTTCTGTGGGTTTCACCAGCCTGGTCTTGTCCACTTTGCTCATCACTTCTCCTTCTCTGCAACTGGATTCCAGTTCAGTTCAGTGTTTAGCTGTGGGTGTCGGCTTCTACTTCCATCAGCTGCTGGATGAAGGCTCTAGGATGGCATATAAGTTAGTCATCAATCTCATTATCAGGGGAGGGCATTTAAGGTAGCCTCTCCACTGTTGCTTAGATTGTTAGTTGGTGTCATCTTTGTAGATATCCAGACCTTTCCCTAGTGCCTGATTTCTCTGTAAACCTTAAATGTCTCCCTCTATTATGGTATCTCTTTTCTTGTCTTCTTCTTTTCTTCCCCTGACTCAACCTTTCTGCTCCCTCATGTCCTCCTCACCCCTCCTCTTCTCCCCTTCTCATTCTCCTAGCTCCCTCCCCCCTCCTCCCGTGCTCCCAATTTTCTCAGGAGATCTTGTCCCTTTTCCCTTCTCTGGAGGACCATGTATGTCTCTTAGAGTCCTCCTTGTTGCCTAGGTTCTCTGGTGGTGTGGATTATAAGCTGCTGCTCCTTTGCTCTATGTCTAGAATCCATATATGAGTGAGTAATACCATGTTTGTCTTTTTGTGACTGGGTTACCTCGCTCAGAATGGTTTCTTCTAGTTCCATCCATTGGCCTGCGAATTTCAAGATTCCATTGGTTTTTCCCCCCTGCTGAGTAGTACTCCATTGTGTAAATGTACCACATTTTCTCTATCCATTCTTCAGTTCAGATCTAGGTTGTGTCCAGGTTTTGGCTGTTACAAATAATGCTGCTATGAACATAGTTGAACAGATATCCTTGTTGTATGAATGTGCTTCTTTTGGGTATATGCCTAAGAGTGGAATTGCTGGATTTGTGGTAGACTGATTCCCATTTTTTTTAGGAGTCGCCATACTGATTTCCAAAGTGGCTGTACAAGTTGGCACTCCCACCAGCAGTGGAGCAGTGTTCCCCTTTCTCCACATCCTCTCCAGCATAAACTGTCATTGGTGTTTTGATTTTGGCCATTCTGACAGGAGTAAGATGGTGTCTCAGAGTTGTTTTGATTTGCATTTCCCTGATGGCTGAGGATGTTGAACACTTTCTTATGTGTCTTTTAGCCATTTTAGATTCCTCTATTGAGAATTGTCTATTCAGTTCTGTACCCCACTTTTTAATTGGATTATTTGTTGTTTTGGAGACTAGCTTCTTGAGTTCTTTTAAATTTTGGAGATCAGGCCTCTGTCGGATGTGGGGTTGGTGAATATCTTTTCCCAGTCTGTGGGCTGCCTTTTTGTCTTGCTGACTGTGCCCTTTGCCTTACAGAAGCTTCTCAGTTTCAGTTCTGACTCATGTCAGAAATCAATCTGCCCTCAAGGGCAGCACATTCACTGTCTGTAGGGATGTTCTTCTTTAAAGTGCCATAAATGTGGAATTCAGTTCCAGATAAGGAAAATCACAAATATTTGTAGAATAGCAATAATGGCCCCAATTGTTAATCAATTAGTCTTTGAAAGGGTTAAATCTCACTCAGAAACACAAGCTCCTGGATGTTGCATGGCTTTATAGCTGCTTCTAACTGGTCCTCCTGTTTGACCTTTGACTATTTTGCTATTTATTTAGTGAAGTGGTAGGCATCCATCAAACCCACGGCCTCCCCTGTGCTACCCACACGCCCTTATTCTTTACAGGTACAATCTATGCCCTGGGAAGTGATGTCATCTTTTCAGAACATGCAAAGATATCTTTTTAGAACATGCAATGACTCAGATGGGTTATCTGGCCACACACCCACCATTGGCTACCTGCAGTGCAAGACACCCCACCGAAGCCTCAAAGCCTCCCTCTCTGCATGTCAGTCTGCCATTTGTTTCCTGCTTGCTCAGCCCCTCTGACCTTGTTCACTGGTCTCCAGACACACTTATCTTGTTGGTTTGCTTTTGGTTTTGTTTTGACACAGGATGTCCCTATGTTGTCCTGGCTGGTCTTGAACTCTTGGCTCATATAATCCTATATGCCTCCATGCCTGGCTTATTGTTCTTCCTGGAATAAGTCAAGCTTGGCTCTGCTACAAGGCCTTGAAGCTTGCTGTTCCTTCTGCTCAGAATGCTCTTCCAGGTGACCTCTGCGCGGCCACCTTCATCTTAAGATCCACGTACCTGTGGGTTACTCACTGTGTAATTCTGTATCCCAACAGGAGGCACACCTGTTCCTTAGAATAACAGGGTGGCCCTTCTCCAGGTGTGATCAAGGTCTAAAAGCCTCAGGTTATCTTATCAGTCACAGATAACCAAAGGGATAAATCAAACTGGGACTACAGTGGGCAAATAGTCCAGGGCTTGCACACAGCCTGTACACACATGGTGTTTTCTTCTCTTTACAGGTTATTTTCAGAGCTCTGTCACCACCATATGACACAGAAAACCCTTACAGTGCCAAAGTTCAGGAGCAGCTGAAGATCACCAACCTCCGTGTGCAGCTGCTCAAGAGACAGCCCTGCCCTTGTCAGGGAAATGACTTGAATGCAAAGCCTCAACACTTTACACACTATGCAATCTATGACTTCATTGTCAAGGGCAGCTGCTTCTGCAATGGCCACGCTGATCAGTGTGTACCAGTTGATGGCTTCAGACCTGTCAAGGCCCCAGGAGCATTCCATGTGGTAGGTAACAAGAAACAAAACAAAACAAAAAACCTAGAAGTTATGTTCAGCTTTGGGGACTATGGTCTAAGTTCCCTGAGCTGATATCTGCCTAACAGTGTTTATTTCCTCCTTGGTATCCACCCCTCCCATTCCCTACTCAACCCACAAAGTACTATTAACTTCTTTTTGAATCTTCAATTTTGGAATTACAGTCAAGTGTGATAACTGGATTCCTTGGGAATTATCCATGGCAGTTATTTTGTGCCATGACATTTGGATCTGAAGTGTAACGTGAGCAATATTGAAAAGTTGGCATGGTCATATTCACAGCATTATCACACACAAGCCACCTTTGGCTACGGTAAATAGGGACCACTGTTGAGATTATGGAGCGAGGAAAACAAGATCTTTGCTTCAATGTCTGGTGGCTTTTCTGTCCAGTAGGACAAATAGCAATTCCCTGTGAGAAGCAGCCTAAACACCCTTCACGGGAAGGCAGAGCTAACCTCTCTTACTTCCGTGTTCTCAGAACACAGACAAATGTCTTATATCCATTTCTCTGCAAATGTCCTTGAGTTCTCCCTCAACGCTGCCCATTGCCCTTTGAGAGTGTAACTTCCTGCCACCAGGGGATGTGTTTTCAGGATATTCATATCCTCAGGAACCAGCAGGTTACCTGAGCTACAAGCAGGTGCACAGTAAGTGAATACAGAACACAGAAGATTTAAAAGAAAAATATCAGCATTGGTTGTCTTCCATATCCACCAAAACAGGAAAGGTCTCAGACATCAAGAACTTCAGAACTATGGGTAGAGATTATAAAGAAAAAAAAATAAGTAGGAAAACACTCTAACTCTTTAAAAAAAAAAAAAAACATTTTTCTTTACCTTTGTGAAATTAATTTTTAGCTAGCATAGAATTTCATTGTGATATTTTCACACTTTCATGCCATTATACTTTGGGCTTATTCAGCCCCTACCCTCCCTTCTCCCCCTCCCCAGCTCTTGCTGTCTGTCTCTCCTCCCCAGAAGTCCCTTTCATGTCACATTCAGTCAATTTACACTCTCTTTAGAACTTTTTCTTCCCAAATAGTACTATTTTTGCTGTCCTGTCCTACACACACACACACACACACACACACACACACACACACACACACACGTGCATATGTATATGCATACATATGTAAATCTAAACCTAGATTCTGCACATGAGAGAAGATATGTGCTATCTTTATGAGTGTGGCTTACTTTATTTAACAAAGTGATCTTCTATCTACTTTCTTGTGAATGTCATGATCTCATCCTTTACAGCCCAATGTAATTCTACAAAGTCTGTGCATCTCATTACCCAGCCAACTGCTGACAGTCTTCCAGGCTGGTCTCCTGGCTAGTCACATCCTACATGCACTCAATTCTATACTTTTACACATCCCCAAGCAAAGCAAAAGAAGTAACAGCAGCAAAGATAAACAAAATGGAAGACATTTACATTAAGAAGGTGTGAGTAACTTGGGCCTGGTGGTGTACACTTGTAATCCCAGCACTCAGGAGACTGAGTCAGGAATACTGAAAGTTTAGGGTCAGCCTGGGCTACATATTGAGACCTTGTCTCAAAACGAAACAGAGTGTCTGTAGGACATCACATAAAGGGTAGATTCTACAGTTTCTTCTTTATCCTGGTCCTGATGCAGGACGGACCATGCACTGTTTACCCAGCAGTATACTGAATGTTAATAGGGCTGAGTTGCTAGGGTAACTCAGATGAACAAGAGAGTGGCCAGAGAGTAACAGAAATGATTACCTCTGCAAGTGAGTTTAGTGCTCCCCAAATTAAAAAAAAGAAAGAAAGAAGTGCAGCTATCACATAGCCAGTGGTTTCTAGTTTCTAGGCACTGAAAGGCCTTTGAAATAATACTGCTGCAAATAGAGTGGAATGATTTTGTGTATGTCAGTTAATTTTGTTTCGGTTTGGTTCAAATTCAAATGACCGAGTTACTCCAGACACAGGTAACTGCTCCAGCAGGGATGCCCAACATTTTGGCTTCCCTCAGCCAAATGTTGTCATCTACAAAGGTCATACTTGAGACCTGCACAAACAAGTCACATGACAGGAAAATAAAAGTTCATAATGTTATGAGTACCTTTTTGACTTGTGTGCTGGACCACATTTATAGGTATAGCAGAATGCGGGCTACCTGTGGGCTACATGGTGGACATCTGTCAACCAGAAAGCTCATGTGAGAGAGAGTGCTCGCACATCTTGGTACGTTATGGAAAGGTGCATGGGCCTTTTGTTCCCTCGGCTGTCTTGTCCTCCAAGACATGCAGGACTACTTCCCAGCAGAGTCCTGAGCAAAAGCCTTGAGGCCCCCAGCACATGGCACAGAAAGGCTACTCAATTAGTATCTGTGGAATGAATGACTTTTTAAACAATGATCACCCCTTACCAACAAGACTAAGTTGCCAGAGCAGAGCAGAGCATTCGTGTGCATGTATTTGAAAGCAGTTATTTCTTTTTATTTTAAATAGGTCATTGGCTGTAAAGATTTAGTAATCCCAAGGATCCTGGCCCTGTCTTTAAAACCAGAAAAATCCATAACTACTTGACACTGAAATGGTTGGACACACGCTTGAATGTGATTTTATTTTATTTTCTGGATTTGTGAACAGTTGATGGTATAGGCCGAGTGTCACTTTCCTGAAATATTTGGGATTTTTGGATAGTTCACATATACACAATAAGATTATCCTGGGAATGGAGTCTGAATTCAAACATGAAATTCATTTATGTTTAATGTGGACCTTATGCACAGAGTGTGAAGATAAATGTATATAACAGTTACAGTGCATCCATGTTTAGGCTATGACCCATCACATAGGTCAAGTGTGTAATTTTGTACTTGTGCCATTTTAGCGATGCCCAGAAAGTCCTGGATTTGGGATTTCAGGATGTTGGATTAGGGGTGTTTAAATTGCTTTAAATTTGGAAATTGGGGCTCAGGAAATGGCTCAGTTGGCAAAATGTTTGCTGAGTAAGCATGTGAGCTTGAGTTTTAATCCCTAGAATCCACGTAAGAAGCCAGGCATGGCAGCACACAACTGTAACAGGGAGGAGTTGAGGCAGGTAGTTCTCTCTAGCCAGGCAGCCTAGCCCCAGGATCGAGGAGAGCCTGTCTGAAAACTAAGGTTGAATGAGGAAGACATCCAATATTGATCTCTGGCCTCCACATACTTGCACATACATGAGCACACAGGAATACTTACACCACACACATACAAATCCTAAATCTGGGCATGGTTGCCTCTTTTGACTTGCTGAGTTCTTATTCTTAGAAAGAACAATCCTTGACCTCAGTGGCACATACAATGGTCAAATGTCATTCCATGTGTGCACGATTGTCAACACTATTTATTTATGAATTTGACTTTTAACAGCTGGATTAATAACTTATGACTTCAGAGTGGTGTTGGGCCGCTTAAGAAATGCTATTCTTTTATCGGTCACTTCATCATAGGTATGTTCATATAAGTGTGACTCTTTGCAGCACATCATTTTTTTTTCTCTTTAGGAGTAGCTCTTGACTTGTAGTTCCTGAAACAACATTGCCCACATTTCCCAGTAGCCTTTGCAAAGTGCAAATCTTTAGACTCTATTCCAGAGTGACTGAATAGGGAACCCTTAAGTCTGTTGAGCAAGTCTTCCAGGTGATCAGGGTACTTCAGTCTGAGGTGACTGGTTTAAAAACTATGATTTGTGTACAGCAAACCATGATCCTAGGAGTAACTATAACAAACTGATTTTCTAGACTAGAATTCTTTTTATTAAGATTTTTAAAATTAGGGTTTCTTTTTCATTTTATGTGTATGAATGTTTGGCCTGCATAAATCCACATGAATTGCCTGTTGGATCCCCTGACTGGTGTTCCAGATGGCTGCAAGCCACCATGTGGATGCTAATTAAAAAGTATGATGTCTCAGGCTTGGTGATACATACCTGTGCTCCCAGGCCTCAGGATCCTGAGGCAGAAGGATTCCAAGTTTGAGGCCAGGCTGGCCTATATCCTGAATGCTGTCTCAGGGAACCGAACATAAACCATAATGGCCGATGTCCAGGCTAGGGTAAACACTACTTTCTTTTCTGTTCTTACCCCATGGCCTGATCTCAGCCACCTCTACTGCTTTTCCCACATACACTTCTTCCCAGTTACAACAAAAACAAATCAAAGCTTGTGTGCTACTAGCATGTTTACAAGGCTAGGGGTTTGTGGCTCAAGAAACTGTACTTTGACTCCAGCCTGCTGAGAGCCCAGAAACTATGTGAGTGGAAGAACCCATGGTTTCTTCTCTTTGCAGTTGTGGAGGACTCATTTAGTTCCTGCTTTGTTTGTCTTTTTTTTCCCCTAGCAGCTGCTGATTTTACAGCTGTTGGATGATGGATGGCAATGAAAAGGAACATGGAAGGTTTTTTTGTTGTTGCTTTTAAAAAAAAAACTGGAATATCCAATCTACTGGACAACACCAGAGACCATTGAGTACCATGGAGAATTGTTTAAATGCCTTGAGCTATGCTTGTTAAGGTAGATTTATAGTTCACAATGAGAAACACATTTAAAAAGAGTATTTTGACTGCAGTATTCTAAATTTCAGACTCGATACTGATATTTGGGGAACAATACCAGCTGCGTTTGTGGATAAGTTCACATCACCTAGCAGTGTAAGGCATGTTTGAGACTCATTCAATAGTTTTTTGTTTTGGTTTGGTTTGGTTTTTGAGACAGGGTTTCTCTGTGTAGCCCTAGCTATCCTGGAACTCGTTGTGTAGATCAGGCTGGCCCCAAAATCACAGAGATCCTCCTGCCTCTGCCTCCTGAGTGCCAGGATTAAAAGCGTGTGCCACCACAGCCCAGAAATAGTTTTTTGTTTGTTTTTCTTTTTGCAACTGAATATGAGTACACTTATGTATGTTTGTACAACTCAAGTATCATAAATATAGAACAGATTTAAGTCTATCGTTCCATCTTCTTTCAAAAATTTCCTGTATTATAAATAAGTCAGAAATATCATTAGGGAGCTGGAGAGATGGCTCAGGGTGTAAGTACCCTGGCTGCCTTCCAGGAACCTGGCTTCTTTTTGAGCATCTATGTAGCTGCTTAAAATAGCCTGTAACTCCAATCCCAGTGATCCAATACCCTCACTAGACCTCTGCAGGCACCAGACACGCACAAGGTACACATACATGTATGTAAGCATAAAATACACATAAAATTAAAAGAAAAAAATGAATAAAAAGAAAATGCTGAAATATATGATCAGAAAACTAATCTTGGTCTTGTGGGAAAGAACAGAAAGTTTTAAACAATGTTATTAAATGAGATGACTGAAACCAGATTTTAAAATCTTTTTCTACAGTATGCTACATATCCATATTTGGAAGTGAACATCTGTAAGTTAGTTTTAGATCTTAGCATAGAAAACAAAACAATCTATCATGGACTCTAAATACCAATAATTACCATTTATTGAATGTTGTGGTGTAACAAGTCTTGGGCTATCATGCTACAAAAGCCACTGAATTTAATCTTCATTAACAGCTGTCTAATGCATCATCATTTTTTTCATAGAAGAGGAACTAAAGCATGGAGATGTATACTGGCTTCCCAAGAGCTACTAAGGAACAGCTACACTAAATTTACTTGTCAGACTCAAAAGTTCATTCTCATATTGATATACTGTGAAAGACATGAATCCAACTAGGGTTAACTGGCTAACAACAGAGGAAAGAGGGAAAGAAGATGAGGATGGATTATATGACAGTGAACTGTGGAATCGAAACCTAGCAAGGATGGAATTGAGGACACAAGAGTAAAGAAGTTAAGTACTCTATAAGGCTCTTGACATCCATTATTTCATGGGATGCTTGGCACATTGTTTATTTTTCGAGACAGGTTTCCAGACAGCTCTGGCTCTGTAAACCAGACTGGCCTCGAACTCACAGAGATCTGCCTTTGCCTCCCATGTGCTGGGATTATAGGTATGCAACACCATACCAGCTAAGAAAAACAAAACAAACTAACAAACAAAACAACAACAACAGAAATCCTTATTGGAAGGACTCTTATAGAGATAGGAAATCTATCCAGGTTATCTACCTTTAAATATGGCATCCTATAGTAGTATCCATTTCTTTCTCTTCCATTCATCAATCAGTGAAATATTCCAAAGAAAAGGAAATTTAAAAAGACACAGAGAAAGAAAGAATGTAAGCAATAACTTTGGATATTGGATTTGAATATCTACAAAGTAAATAATTTCCATGTGGCTGTCTTTTAGGGGTTAGGGTGATGGCTATCCCTCGGTTTGTTAGGGAGAGGATTTCCTGGATCTAATAGCCTTTACTTCATGTGGTCCTAAATCGTTGTTGCTGCTGACAAAAGCAGCCTTCAACCCCAGTTGTTTCATTTGTCACACAAAGATCTGGAAGAATAGAGGATCCTGTCACCAACATGATTGCAATGTATTCCTAACATTAAGGAGACATAAAACCTTCCCATTATTAACCAGACACACACACTCACGCTCATACACACACACACACACACACACACACACACACACACACACTCACTCACACACTCATACTCACACTCTTACACACTCACACTCATTCACACACTCACATTCACAACTCACACACTCATATTCACACACTCATACTCACACTCACATACTCACACTCATACACACTCACATTCACAACTCTCTCACACACTCACACTCATACACATTCACACTCATACACACACTCACACACACTCATACATACACTCACACTCATACATGCATATAAGTGCACACACACTTATTTTATAACTATAGAAGGTAGAGAAAATTCAAAGCCTTTTTTTAAATTTCGCTTTTGGAGCTGGGTACTGCTGTGTAGCCCAGGCTGGCCTGGAATCCACTATACAGTTGACTTCAGCCTCACAATCCTACCGCCTCAGCCTCCTGAGTACACAGCCATTTTAAATTACAGGCAAACAAAGTGTGTTGGACATTCAATTCTTCTTCAATATAACTGAGACTGCACTTGTATTCCACCTTATCATTGTAAATACCTAATGCAATAAAGTGTAGGTGGTGATAAAGAAAGGTTATAATATTTGTTAAAGCCAAATAATACTGATGCTAGCAATATAGAATTCTGATATCATTTTAGCCCCTCTCTCTAGTTCTTTATATATAAACCCAGAAAAACCTGTGATTGTATAATTTTGGGAGTGATAAGGTCTAGCCCTGAACTTTGGGCTTGAATGACCCTTCTGCTTCGGCTACCCAAAGAGCTAGAACTGCAGACATGAGCCACAGTGCCTCATTGGAAGTCATGCTTTCAAAGACAAAATAAATTACTAGCTTTGGGAGAGCTCACATGCTAGCAATGGGAAGTGATTACATATGGCCATAACATCTGAATGTGCCCAACCATGTCTATCCCAGAAGTTAAGCAGGGTCAGGTCTGATTAGTACTTGATTGGGAGAAAGTGACTGTATCTGTTTCACTATTAAATGTCTTATATATGATGCTAACAATCATGAAGTTCCTAAGAAATATTTGCGTCTCTAAAAGTACCATGGCCAGGCATGGAATGAAGCTGACTGTGAGCTCTCAGAATTCCCAAGGGGCAGGGACTTCACTGTGTGCCCCACAAAGCTTTAGCAGGGTCATGGAAATTAAAGGGACTGTGATGGGTTCTATGTTCACACTGAGCGGAAGATAACCTTCTCGGTCATAGTGCAGTTGCATCGTAACTCTTCTTTGTAACTTTATTTGATTCCCACATGTAATGAAGAGAGAGCTTCTTTCCAGCTTTGCCACCTACTTTCAATACTGTGCAAAAATTAAGAATTATACCCCTTGTCAAATGACTGGGTTATTAGAGCCATGACACAAAATTCTAATCGTTCTTCAAGCTGCCCACAGCCCTTCTGAGCTGGACATCTTTCAGTGTTACCATCATCACTATACCATTTACCTCACTGTGTTGTAGTTGACTGCTTTCACACTCAACTCTCCCTATCTGCTAAAATATCTGCTTTCATAGCAAAAGGTTGGCAATTCACAATATCTATTACATGGTATGTTAAAAATTCTGAATCAAGCTGGGTGTGTGTGGTGGTGTGTGCCTTTAATCCCAGCACTCAGGAGGCAGAGGTGAATCTCTGTGAGTTCAAGGCCAGCCTGGTCTCCAGAGTGAGTTTTAGGACAGCCAGAATTACAGATGGATATGCTTTCTCAAAAACAAAAATAAAACAACAAAAATTCTGGATCAATATATGACTGAATTAATCAATGGCATTGAAAAATAAGATACTTAATTAAGATAATAATGTTAATATTAAAAATAATGGTTAGCCTTAATGGTGTTATACATATGCATATATATTTTTTTCTCTTTCAATCCCCTAACAAATAAATAGGGCCAATATTTGTGCATCTTTATAAATAGGAAGCTATATTTGTTATAAGAGACCTTGTCTATGATTATTTAGAAGAGGAATTAGGAATTACATGTATCTAATTGCAAATTTTTATTTTCCTTATGCCACATAATGGCAAGAAGAGAACTCCAGAGCCCCTAGAGCAGCAGTTTCAACTTGTGGGTCACTATTCCTTTGGGGGTCACAAAACAGATGTCCTGCATATTGTATATTTATATCATGATCCACAACAGTAACAAAATTACAGTTATGAAGTAGAAACAAAATAATGTTATGGTTGGGGGTCACCACAACATGAGGAACTGTATTAAAGGGTGGCAGCATTAGGAAGGTTAAGAACAATTGCCCCTTGAGCTTCCTAGCAATTGCTTAGTGTTTTCCGTTGATTATTATTGTGGTTTTATGAAAGCAATACATAAAGACCAAATTATGTTTTAGGATCACCACAAGAAAAAGAAATCCTCTCAGGAAAGCATTGCAAACATTTGTAATCATACAGATATTTACAATGGCCAGAGGCACACTTCCTCAGAGAATGCTAAACTATCTTCAGTGCTTCTAATTATTGGACTTCTCTAAAGTTATATAAAGGAAAATACATAGTTAATTTATGATACTGACAGTGTTTTTCCTTTACTCACTCTTTTTTGTTGTTGATAGAACATATCAATTGAACAAAATAATGGTCATTGTGCCACTGTTTTTGTTAAACTATTTTTCAGGGTAGAGGTGGAATAAAACTTCTTGGAACATTTTTCATGTGATTTTTCTTGGTTTATCAAAAAAAAACATAATAGATGTTTACTTCTATTTACTTTCTAACAGATTTTAATAAGAAAATTCCACTCTAACCTTAACTCAATTTTTCTCCCCATAAGAAGTGTATGTGTGAACACAGTGAAAGGGGATTTTCCATAGAGGCTGGAAGACGACACTGGATCCTCTCAAGCTAGAGTTCCAGGCCTTTGTGAGCTGCCCAGTGTGTGTACTGGGAACCCAGTTTTAGTCCCCTACAAAGAGCAGCGAGCACTCTAAAACTGACCCCATAAGTTGTGAAGCTTTTTAAAAAACTAAATAACTTATAAATATGAACACATCTATTATCTTAAATACATCATTTATTCCTCAGTATAATATATAATACTGACTCTGTACTTAATTTATTATAATAGATATTTTAAAATTCTTTTCATATTACTTAAGTTTCATACTGTAGAAATTTGTGTTCTTAATTAAGATATACCTTTATATATTTTTTGTCTAGGCTTTTTATTAAGGAAAAAAGAGAATGGTATGCTCTTGTTTATGCAAGTTTATTTTAACTCAAATCTAGATGACTAACAATTTGAAATTCAGTTAATTTAGCATCAGAAAATCAACCAATGTAATCTGCCATAATCATAAGCAAAAGGCAAAATCTACCTTATCTTCTCAATAGATGTGGGGAAAGCATTTGAAAGTCAGTCCAACATCCTCTCAAAAATAATGACGAAAAGCACTCAATAAAGTAGGACCAGAGAGGCTGTCCTCCACACAGTAAAGGTTATCGACACTGGACAGCACACATAATGGTGGAAAACAAAACAAAACAAAACAAAACAGTGCTTTTCCTTCACTATCAGGAATAGATAAGTATTCCTGTTCTCAATGCCTGTTTAACTTTGTGCCGGAAGCTCCAGGCCAGACAATTAGGACAAAATAAGAAATAAGACAGCCAGACTGGTAGACATGGAATTCAAAGCCATCCTCAGTGGTACAGAGAGTTGCAGTTGCAGAGAACCTGAGACCCTGTCTCAGAAAACAAAAACAAAATAAAACAACACAATGAAAAAGACTACTCAATGACAGTGAATGTCTGTTCAAAAAATGGTGAGCATATTACAAAAATGTATTTAGGCCTATACCACACACCACGTAGAAGGTCACAAAATGGACCAACAGATTAAACACAGAGTTAGCATTGTAAACTCTTAGAAAGAAACATGGATTAACTGTGACTTTGCTTTAGACGATGGTTTAGACGTGACACTCAGAAACACAACAACAACAATAACAACAGTAATAATAAATAAGCTGAGCATGGTGGCACACAACTTTTATCCCAACACTCAGGGGGCAGAGACGGATGGATCTCTGTAAGTTCAAGGCCAACCTGGTCTACATATTGAGTTCCAGGACAGCCAGGACTACATAGAGACCCTATCTCAAAATAAAACAAAACAAAAATAAATACGTTTGACCTCAGTGGAATCAAAAATTGCTGAGCAAAGGACACTATCAAGAAAGTGAAAAGATGGTTTAAGTAGAATGACAGAATTCTTCCAAATCATCTCTCCACAAGGTTCTAATATCCATAGCGTATTAAAGAACTGTCACAGCTCAACAACAGAAAACCAACATAGTTTTTTTTTTTTTTTCTAATATGGAACACTTCACAAATTTTCATGTCATCCTTACACAGGGGCCATGCTAATCTTCTCTGTATCGTTCCAATTTTAGTATATGTGCTGCCGAAGTGAACACCCAACCTAGTTTTTAGAGGGGAAAACCGATGCACAGACATTCCTTTAAAGAATGCACACAAAGGGTCGGTGTGTATGTGGAAAGATTCTCAGTATCTTAAGTCATTTAGATGGATGCAAATCAGAACAACCATGAGACACACCACTTCACATCCACTTTACAGCAGTCACCAAAAGGATAAATAGTAACAAATGACAGTGAAGACATGGAGAAGATGGAGAGCTGAGGAAATGCAAAACGATGCAGCTGCTGAGGAGAACAGTCTGGCACTTCCTCCAAGAGTTGAAGATAGAGCTGTTGTATGATCCAGAAATTTTACTCTCCCCTATGAATTGGAAATATGTTTACATAAGATCCTGAACATGAATGTTCAAAGCAGCATTATGCATATTAGGAAGGATTGATTCTGCACAATGCCCCTCAATTATCAAACACATAAACAAAATACAGCATATCCATAGTCCAGTATTATCCAGCCTAAATAAGGAGTGAAGTTCCAATACACACTTCAACATCGCTAGATATTGCAAACATTAAACTACAAAAAAGAAGCCAGACACAAAAACCCATGTTCTATTTTTTTCTTTTACATGAAATGTACAAAGGGGGGAAAAATCCATAAAGGCAAAATAAGTTGGCAACTGCCTAGTGTTACAACTCAGCAAAATTGGGGAGTGCCTGTTACGTACTTTTTACTTTTTAGAGTGATGAAAAGCTCTACATTTGTGTTAGTGCTTGTACAACATCTTGACTATACTGAAAACCCCCCAAAAATGAAAATGACAAATTCTTTGGGACTATTACCTCAAAAAGAGAACAGAGATGTTACAACAGTCTCTCTGAAACAAACCCAAAAGACAAATGCGAATGTCCATAGAAGAATTTGCACACTGGCTGTATTTCTTTTCTAGCCTTTTGTCTTAAAGCTGTTTTAAAAAGCCATATCTTTGAAGGAGACCACTGCTTTTGCTACCTGCGACTGCTGTTTCTGGCCACATTCAGATGATAACAGGTCTGTCAGAGCTACCAAGTAAATGGAACTTTTAAGTAAGTGAGTTGCTTCTACCTCAATTGTTCCTATGAGCATGCCTAAAATAAATGCAGATTACATTTTACAGGAGAAACAGGCAATTTTCTACTGTGAAGAGGAGCCTTTGAATAAATCAATTCAACAACAGGAAACTGTGGAAGAAAATATGCCCTAGCAACTAGCTTCTTGTGCTACAGTCTGAGGCTCATTTATCTTAAACAAGTCAACTTGTGTGACGCCCTCTGCACTGTATAGAACACTGAGTGACAGATGGACAGAGCTGTCAAGGAAGAGGGGAAGCGGTGGGAAATTCAAACTAGAATGAATTAAGAAGGGGGAGGGCTGTAAGAGAATGCAAAGTAGTTGGTAGCAAGGAATTTTCCTTTAAAATAAGCCAAAGCTATGTGAGCACATTGAACAAGTGTCATTGAGGTGAAAAGTATTTAGTAAACCACCAAGCTCTCATAGAATTTCCCTGCCCCCCCCACTCATTATGAAAACTCATCTAAGTCCTAAAAGATGTTGAGCAAGATCCTACAAAACCTGCCTTCAGCCTCACGTCAAATGGCTTCACAGAAATCGCTTACAAAATGAGTTCTATTCACACACTCTCCCTCTCTCCCTCTCCCCCCTCATTCTTATGTAACATAGGAAGACAACAGCATGGGGGAAGATGCATGTCACTAACTCCACTGTAGCTATTCCCTCCTGAAATTATGAAATTAAATGTCTAACAAGAACCTGAAATTGAGATCTTCCTTTCCTTTCCACAAAGAGATTCCATCATAGGCAGCTATTTTAAGTGTTAGTGGGAAGGATTTAAAAAATAAAACACAAAGTCCCCTTGATGGCATGGCATCAGTGTTCTGAGACAGAACTTGGGGTGCCTGGGGGCCTCTCAGGGAGTCAGTCTTATGCGCTGCTGAAGATTAGCTATGAAAAGTATGAACTGTAAGTGTGACGTCAAATGAACGACACTTACCAGAGCCCTGCAGCACTCGAGAGAGCTGAGTGGCCACTAGCAGCTGTTCCCAGAACTGAGTGAGCCTGGCAGCCAGGCACTAGTTTGAAAGACATTTATAATTAACTGTCTATTGAGGGGGGTCCCTTATACAAAGCACTATAGGAGATTGCAGGGAAAATGTAGCAGTATTGATCCAATTTAAAAAAAAAAAAAAAACAACTTTTGCTCTATAATTTGACGTTAAAGAAACTGGAAGGTACAGAGCCAGCTTCATATTCTAAAGCAATGAGGTCTCAGACACAATGAAAGAGGTGTCAAGAGCATGTGACTCTACAGCCATTGCCTGCATGCAGATCTGAAGCCTGACAATATGTACACACTCGCCCAATTCACTTGTATGATTTAGTCAAATAACTTATCTGTAGACAGAATAATTTTAACTTAGTACTCATAAATATTTTTTTAATCCACTGGAAGCAAAACAAAACAAAAAAACCCAAATAATAAACAGTTTTCTGCAATGCAGAGAGGGAAAATGTAGTCTTATCTAAATGCCTTTCAAGGCCTCCTGGGTTTTGCAGTTTTTAGCTCAATGGTATCCTTTGCATTTTTACATCAGAGAAAAGATCAAGCACCTGGTGATACTGAAATGAAGAAGCTATCAGAATTATTTTTGTAAAAATATAAGACATTCAAAACTCATTTATCTTTATAAAATATGTTGAAATCCTATCTTTAGAAGTAAATTCTTAAGTTTTTTTTTCTTCTGTTTGTTTTTTTAGACTGGGTCTACACCACTTAGCTATTTCAGACCTAGAGCTGTCTAGGCCTGGTCTGACCTTACCTTGTGGTCCCCCCACCTCCGCCTCCCAGAATGCTGGGTGTCGGGTTGTACGCCCACACTCAACCTTTTTATTATTCTTATTCCTTAGAGATAGAGTCTCACAGCGTACCCGGGCTGCTCCTGAATAGTGATATTCATTCAGTCCTTCTGCCTCAGAGCCCCAAGAAGCCAAGACTACAGGCACAAGCCACCAGCCATGTTTGGCTTCAAGTAGTCTTGAAAAACAAGAAAAAGAAAGGAAGAAGGTAAGGAAAGAAAGGAAGGAAAGGAAAGGAGGGAGAAAGGGAAGAAAGAGGAAAAAGGAGAGGGGAGAGATAGGGGAGAGAGCAAGAGAGGATGAGACAGCAACAGACTGAGTCTGGACTATAGCTCAGTTGATCGAGCACTGTGGTGATGACCAGACCCTATCTCCACACCCTAATACCACAAAACAAAACAAACACTTCACAGATACCAAAGTTAAATGATCAGAACCAGTAAGACATTATGCAATTCAAATGAAAATTTTTAAATATACACATATTTAGGCAAATACAAAAATACACAATGCTGGTGCAAGCCAGGCATGGTGGCTCAGACCTAAAATCTCAGACTAGGAAGGCTAAGGCAAGAGGATTGCTTCAAGTTAGAGGCAAGCCTGGGATGCACAGTAAGTTGAAATAATAATTTGCATTCTTTCAACACACCTTATTCTCTAATACAACTGATTTGGGCTTCTATGGATAAGAAACATTTGAATTATTGGTTTTCTATAACTCCTAGAGATGTAAAACAGTGCAATGATAATAAAACTCTGACTAATTAAATAGAGGAGGGGGCAAAGAGAGATCCTTCAGGGAGTGAGATTTCCAAATGAAGGCTATCTGGGACTCTACTGTCCACAACTACAAACAGAAGTACTAGTGATCCCTGGCCTCAAAAAGGAGAGACTTGCTTTGTTCTATTTAATTCCCTACAAAGTAGAAGAGCATCTCACTTTATAACTATTTAAGAGCCCAACATTTAAATTACTCTGTTCACTAGCAAAAACAAAAACCCATGGTATTGAGCCACTACTATGTTTTTAAAACAATGAGAATAATTAACTCCTTTTGTTTTGGCTTTTAAAAAACTGAGTGTGTTTGGGCTGGAGCAATAATTGAGCTGTTACAAAAACTAGACCTAGCTAGAAATAGCTCTGTAGGCCAGCCTCGAACTCAACAGATCCACTTGCCTCTGCCTCCTGAGTGCTGGGATTAAAGGTGTGTGCTACCACCACTGGCCAGAACCAGTGTTTTAAATGCACAGATAGAAAGGGCTTGTATGCAACCAATGAGTTTCTTATGTTCTTCTCCATCCTACTTGCTGGATATTTACTTGTGGCAGGTGTGGAAAACTGTGGCCAATCTTCCTGTATTCCCTTAACCTCAAAACAGCTTGGCTTCACCACAAATCCAAGCCAACTCAGACCTGAAGAATTCTGTTATTTTTTTTTAAAGTGTGTGTGTGTGTGTGTGTGTGTGTGTGTGTGTGTGTGTGTGTGTGTATGTGTGTGTGTGTGTGTGTGTGTGTGTGTGTGTGTGTGTTCGTGTGTGTGTTCGTGTGCACATACATATAGTCATATGCATACCTACACACAGGCACATGTATGCCGCAGCACAAGTGTGGTGGTCAGAGGACAACTTGTAGGAGTAGGTTCTCTCATCACACCCTGTGGATTTCAGAGATCAGAGTCAGGTCATAGCCTGGGCAGGCAGCATCCTCACCCACTGAACAATCTCACCAGCTCCCAAAAAGCTCTTGAAGGGCAAACTGGATTGGGACATACCCTGAACTGGCTTGGACCAAGTGGATCCCTTGAAATCTACTCTCTAGGTATTACAAACTGGGGTTAGGTTGGGAACTCGGGAGTGAGACAACTAAAATGCAAGCCACTCTACCACTTTTTGAAGTTTTGACGTTGGGACAAATTATCTAAGCCCTCTGGGCCTTGGTTTAATCCATTCTGAAACTGGGCAATGCCAATTATTCTCACCTTCTAATAAGGTTTTGTATGAAGCAAGTTAATTAATATTTATAACGGTGCCTAGAAAAACTTGTGGCATGTTGTAGAAGTTGTATGATTAAAGTCACCACTATTATTATTATTATTATTCACCATCATCCCATGGCAGATCTATGTTGCAGCAAGTCTCTCAGAGAACTCAGACATGAACTAATATAGCCTTTACAGAGAACATCTTGGTCATGACAGTTTGTCAAACAACTGTAGGGATCTCAAGCCCACTTCACATGCATAGCTAACTCCCAGCCTTCTCTGCAGTTTTAAATTAATGGCTAAAGTCCTCAACGTCCTGCTAAACATATATCAACTGAAGGAAAAAACATCACATATTTACTGATAATCTATTATACTCTAGTTACTGGAAATTCAAAGAAACTAAAGCCACTGTTCCCTGCAAGAAGTCTACAATCAGTAGAGAGAGATAAGCATTTTGTTTCTCACATAAGAGTGCAAAAAGCTCAGCACTTCCTTCAGAAATTTGCATTGGCCCCATTCACGCTTTTTCCTAAGTGTCAGTAAAGGACCGGTTTTGGCAAATTAATGAAGGAGGCAAAGTCTGTCATTGGCCCCTTTCCTCTATGCCTAAAACATTCCTTTCAGTTCCTCCAGAAGCCAGGTCCTCCTCCAAGCAACTCTGTCTCCAGTGGTAGGATTAAGAACCCATATTTCTAATCTCTGCTGCTAGGGTTTTCACTAATCGATTAAGGTATATTTTTATCATGAGCTCTGGAGCCTGACACATCACTAGAGCTGGAAGAACAGAGCTCTCCAAGAAGCATTTCATGGCTCAAGCTAAATGGAAAGGACAGTCTTAACCGGGAACCAATTTTCATTCTGTATTTGTAATCACTTTCCCCCCTCCATCTGCCAGCACAGGTTTCCAATACAAGTTGTTTGCTTTAGTGTTCTGGTACAGCCCAAAGAATAAACTACACAGCTGCCTGTTTTCCTTGCCTTCTTCCTGCCTGCATTATCAGGCAAGGATTAGGACTCCCTTCAACCTATTTTGTCCACTCTGACAGAATGCTTCAAGCTCCTTTTCCACCACTCATTATGAAGTTCTGTCTTCCCCATAGAATTCTTACTTCTGTTAAATTAAACACGCAGGCAAGCCTCTCATGGGGAAGGGCATGTTTTATTTTCTAATGAAAAGACATCTTTTCTTCAAAGACCTTCCTAATCATGGGTTGTAGTATAGCATTGCTGTGTTTTTGCCCCATATAAAAAGAGCAGATTCCAACAGGCTAGCCTGTTGTTAGAATTTCTCTCTCTTCATGCAGAAGAAGTTTGTTCCTTTAGAAGCTAATCCTTTTCTCTAAGAGGGATATACTATCTCCTCGGAAATTAATTCAGTGTTTCTTCCATTTTGGTCTTAAGAGGGTATATGGCTTCTTTCCACTCTAGGTAATCTGTTAGAGCTAAACAGAGGCCTGTTACACTGCCACTGACACCATCAAGTGTTCATTCTTGGCTCACAGGCTCTGTTCTTTTCACAACTTCTTTTTTAATGATAATAATATTCATTTTCTATTGGAATTCAAAGTTGTAGTGATGGGGGAGGTGTCCTATATATTTGTTTGTCTTGTTAGTTGATGAATAAAACACTGTTGGCCAGTAGGGAAGCAAGATAGATAGGACTAGGAGACAACGAGAATTATTCTGGGAAATGTAGTAAAGAAAAGTCACCATGTGATCCAGGCAGGAAGTGACATAGCAGGCAGAATCAGAATATAAGCAAGGGCAAGCAGGAAATTGCTCTCTTCTCGGCAGAGATGCTGAGCAGACGTGATGTAGACCCCAAGGGAGTAAGAGGCCTGGACCTTTCCTCAGGTAAGAGAAGGCCATGAGGAAATAGGGCCAGGGAACCAGCCAGGCCAGAGAAAAACCTCACATTACAAAATTGCACAGTAATGAAAATAAAACCATGTGTATATAAATTATCACAGATAAGAAAATTACTCCATTTTTGAAATTCAACCATTTCTTAATATGAAATTGTAAAAAATGTTTCCCATTAACTTACACGATTGTTTTCTGTAGGATCTGAATAAGAGACTCAAACAGTGGTTTTACCTCCTTTCTCAGAAATGATAGGGATCTGATTTTGTCAGACATTCCCTAAAGAAGTTAGCATGAATCCTGTGAAACATTAGCGCTTTTGATATGGCAAAGTCCACAGGCACATCATCTTAGCCCTTTTGATATGGGGAAAGATCATCACTAAGAAACAGTGCATACTTATTGGGGATGAATAATTACAACAGTTGTTCCTCTAAGATGGCTTTAGCGGTCCCTAAGCCAAGTAAAACTCCATCTCCAGACTATTCATGATCATTTGTTTATCTGTGCTACCCAGGGCAAGAAATAAGAAATGTGCTCTTGGCTCTTCTGTGTTTCATGTCAGAGTTTCTGACTTTGGTGAGAGGGCAACAGACCCTCTGATTACTCAGAAAGGACTGTGGATATTGACTAGATGCCTACAACCGGACAAACATCCAGACTACAAAGATGTAGGCCTTGACATTGCACTATTTTTTAAGGACTCCAAAAATTTTTCAAAGGTCATCTAAGCCAATCTTCCATCTAATACTGAAATATTCTATAACATCTTTGGGTTGGAGAGATGCTCAGTGGTTAAGAGCATGTATTGCTCTTGCCGAGGACCCAGATTTGGTTCCCAGCACCCATTTAGAGGTTCACAACTGCTTATAACTCCAGCTTCAGGGGATATGACACCCTCTTCTGGAGTCTGCAGGTACCAGCTCTCACATGTGTACATACCTGTGTATAGACAAACACACACATACATACATACATATATACATATATATGTATATGTATATATACATAATTAAAAAGAAAATCAATGTTTTTCATCTACATTTAAAAATCTACATACAAATAAAAGTGCTTGATACCATCTGTAACCAGATTCCTACCATCTCTTGACGTGACTAATGTCCTCAGTCACATGACAGAAGACCACTGAAAGCCAAAATGAACCAATAAAAAAAGAAAGAAACTTTACTATCCTATGCCTATCTTCTGACAGTCTGAAAGGCAATCTTGCCTGATTTTTTGGCCCCACCTAAATTTTTATTTTGCAACTTCAAATATGAAAAGATGTTTTCCTTTTCCTTATCTATCTGGATTTAATATACGATTATTATAATAAAACTGCACAGCTGTTTTGAACACACTGGTCCAGTGTTTCAAATTTGTACAAGTGGAGGAACAAGTGCTAAAAAATGAGTAGAAAATAGGTTCATTTTAGTGGTAAATAGACTTGTGTGCAATTATAAAAACTCTGACTGGGAGCTGGGATATGGTAGCTCAAGACCCAGCATTTGAGAGGCAGACAGATAGATCTCTGTGAGTTCAAGGCCAGCTAGTCTACAGTAAGTTCCAGGACAGCAAAATCTATACGGAGAAATCCTGTCTGGGGCGGAGGGGAGGGGCAGTTTGGACACTGAAAGAGAAAAATAATCTTGACATTAATAGAGGTGTTTCTGAAACTCCTACAATATCCAAATACCTCAAGTAATTACAAGTTGTGGTTTTGTGGTCAAGATTCTCATTTTCCAGTTAGACAACGAGACAGCAACATTAAATGAACTCTTCAGTGCATAACTCTTGTCTTCTTATTCTTTACCTAGTCCATGTTTATGCACCAAATAGGAGTTATGTTTAACTTGTTACCAAAGTTTCCTTTTTCTGTTTGTTCTCCAGGGAAGACCTAGTTTTACTTGTACATTTTTCACGAGCATCAAATAGTGGGTGATCTTTCAAGCTTGAACAGCAATAGTTGTATCGCTGAGGAAGGAGTTCTTGTTTCAAACTGTCTGGGTAATGATTTACAGCTATTTTTGGTAATTCTCAAAATGACAGCTCCTTGAATTTTTCTATGTGCAGAAAAATTTGCTGTCCCAGCGTCTTCAGGCCCTGGGAGGTCCATTTCAGTCCTTGGCAGATGGGAACAAAGGAATGCTCTGGATGGAACAGATCTGTCATTATTATCCTGTGATACATGTGAATGTTTGACGAGGTTACCTCCAAATGTCTGTGAGCTCCTGAGGCCTAGGATTTGGGGAACAGAATAACCTATGAGTTGGGTGAAATTATAAGATTTGGACATTCCAAGACTGAACTCGATAAACTGGATTCTTGGCAACAGTTGAGTTCTTGTAAAGAGAATTAGCAATACTTTTCAATATTATTTTCATATAAACCTTGATAAATTGATGCTAAAAGGATTGAAAAGACACAAACAAGGAATAAAAGTAATTACCTTTTAAAATTACAAATGTTATCAGAAAATACAGGCAGTGTTACTGGCTACTGGGATACATAAGCTGGGAGCAGGAGGGAAAAAACAATAAAAGAGGAAGGGAAAGAAAAAGTATATTATTAGGAAATAAGGAAGAACATAGAAAGACTTTTTCTTGGAGGTGAACAAAAGAAAGTGTAGCTAATACATTTCCCAATTAATTCTTTATTTAAAAATCTTTTGTGCCTGCATTATCTACAGGATAAATTCCAGACTCTTGGTGCTGAAATTTAACGAATGCCATGATCATTCTAGACCAAGCCTGTGTCCCTAATGCACACTCTGGTTTATTTATTGACTGTTCTTTGGACATCCCTTTGCAATTCTCATCATCATATTTCCAGTACTACTACTACTTTGCCTGTATTGTGAACCACATGCAGTGCCTGTTGCCCACAAAGGCCAAAAGGTGTTAGATCTCTAGGACTGGAGTTATAGATGGTTGTGCCACCATGGAGGTGCTGGGAGTCAAACGTCTAGAAGAGCAGCCAGTGCTCTGAATCACTGAGCCATCTCCCCAGCAACCACCAACTCTTCATCCCTTCTTAAAGAAAAGAAATGCTGTGGCTTGGGAAATGGTCCTGCAGTTAAAAATGCCTTGGGCTTTTCCAGAGGACCCGAGTTTAGTTCCCAGGTCAGGAAGCTCACAAGCCTGTAACTTCAGCTCTAGGAATCCAGCATCCTTTTCTGGCCTCTGAGGACACCTGAACACATGTGACATATATTCAAATACACACATAAGTGAAAATAAATAGAAAGGTGATGCTTTGTGTACCAAACTCAGTGTACCATAGTGATTGTCCTTTCTAGATCATCAATACATATTCATTGACTGACTGACAAGATTTGTTACCTTTATGCTGAATTGTTTTATAAATGCTGTTTTTCAACAGAAACTTGCAGATTCATATTTATAGACCCCATTCAGATCTACTTTATCAAGTTTCTTGTCTATGCTCACTGTATCAGTATCCTTGGTAATCTTACTAGGTGATACTAATGTTATCAGTGAAATAAAGGCCAAAAATATCTCCTTAAGAATTCTACCAAAGCAGCAGGGTGGTGGTGGCACATGCCTTTAATCCCAGCACTCAGGAGGCAGAGGCAGGCGGATCTCTGTGAGTTCGAGACCAGCCTGGTCTACAAGAGCTAGTTCCAGGACAGCCTCCAAAGCCACAGAGAAACCCTGCCTCGAAAAACAAACAAACAAAAAAGAGTTCTACCAAAGCATCCTTCTCTGGGAAACACACTATGTTAGATGACCCTCAAGGATTCAATTGTGGGGTCAAAAGAAAAGCCCATTAGTTATGCAAAATGTATGCAAAGTCTTAGCAATTTTGGCCCTTTAATTAATTTTCCTTCTAGGAAATACATTTAAGAGAAATAAAGAGTTACACAAATACTTTAGCTACAGGGATATTCACTGTAGTAATGGGTATATCAATAGTTTAAACCTTTGTGATAAGACAGCAGGTGATTGTTCAAAGAAACTGTTACTCATACAAGTGAATGTGTTCCATACAAGAATATTAAAGAAAACATACAGATATTCTTTTTCTTTTTTTTTGGTAGGGTCTGGGAATTGACCCCAGGGGTCTTGCACATGCTAGACACATACCCTACCACAAAGGTACATGTTTCTAACATGTTATATAGAACAAGTCCTTAATTTCGTTTTAAGGAATTAGAAATATATATATATATTCAAATATCGATATTAATATTTTTGAAAAGATAACAAACCTCTAAATTTTCTACAGTAAAGATGCACTGTTTTACACTAAGAATTTTTTTAACTAAGGATATTAAAATTGACTTACATACTTAGCCACTACCATGGAGTTTCTTATTAGGTCATAGATCCTACAGCCAAGAAAAAGTATTGTTTCCTTTGGGGGGAGGGGTTAATCACAAGACACACTAAAAGAATTTTTCCTCGTGCTAGCTAACTTCTTCAAAAAAGTGAACTCATGTCTTCCTGCTAAAAGCAACTGGTGCAAAGAGATGAGGGGAGAATTTCCTCCTAGCGACAGGGCCCATGCTCACAACTCTGACATCACGTGGTTTGTTCTGCAGTTGCACGGGAAGTGTATGTGCAAACACAACACAGTGGGCAGCCACTGTCAACACTGCGCTCCGTTGTACAATGACCGGCCCTGGGAGGCAGCAGACGGCAGGACGGGGGCTCCTAACGAGTGCAGAAGTAAGTATCAACCTCCACTCCTCAAAAGCCTTCTTTGTAGAAGACACTTATCTGTGAATTCCTTCTTATCTCTTGAAACACAATATAAAGTGGTGGGTGACAGAAGCTACACACAAACATACCCACATCACTGCCCAGCATGACTCCAAGCACTGGAAACAGTTAGTTTGTGGAGCTGCCAATAGGACAGAGTGGCCAACGATGGGCTGTCTATTTGCTTGGACACTTGTGGGACCTAAATGCTGTCCTTGAGAACTTGACATGATACAAACATGAGTAGACACAAGCAACTAAGAGTTATAGCATGCGACTGCTCTCATAGCTGTGATGCTGGATGTTAACCAGGAAACAACTCTTTTAAATTAGGTTCACATACCACCTGAGAGAGCAGATGGTGTCAGTCCTGTTTTGGAGATCAGGAAACTGAGGCTCTGTAGGATTAGATGTCTAACCAGTTAGAAAAAGAAGGACTAAGGACTGGATCCCCAGTCTTTGGGGTCCATCAGATACTTTCCCCACTGATCCATCAGACCTGGATTAAAACAGCACGTCAAGGATGGGATTGTTTTACTGGGACTAATTTGGGGTTTGCATTTGAAAAAGGGAAGATAGGGCATGGGAAATGAACCATTTTTCCATTTGCAGTTTACAGTGTTCAGAGTCTGGTCCAATGGTGGCAGGCTGTCATTCAAGTGGGCAGATGTTCTGAGAAACACGTGCCCACAGAAATGTTTCCAGTCCCAAGGCTGTTTTAGGAGGATTTTTAAATCTTGTGTCTACTCATGTTTGTGACATGTCAGGTTCTCAGGGACAGCATTTAGGTCCCCCAAAGTGTCAAAGCAAATAGCATATCCTTGTCCACTCAATCCTATTGGCAGCTTTGAGACTGTTTGTACCATGAATAAAGCTCTAAGAAGTCTCTCCCCATACACAATCTGGAATCAGAATGGATTTGTTCCTAAGAAATACAAAGGGTTTCTTCTAAGCATAAATATCAAACTATCATATGCCTTTTAAAGATATGAGTCTGGGAAAAATATCATGACATGTCGAGGAAACAATGAAAAAATAGCACTAGCATTTTCAAATACAGTTGACTTCCGGGGTAAGGGTGGGGATGTCTGGATTCTTTTCCTAAATCACTTATCAAGAGAATCTAAAGAATTTCTCCTAAATTCCTAGAGTGCCATTCTGGTCCTTTCCATGGAAACCCACTGCATATCTAAATACACAGACACAGAGACGTGTCACTTGGAGCTAAAGACTGATAAGCTTAGAGATGCCATTGAGAAATTATTACATAAGGAGCACCGAGGCCTCCTCTATAAATGGAGGCTTCAGTATCAGACTTCCTTATAGTCACCAAATGACAACAGCTGAGAAATGTCACTCCATAGACAATAACTTAAACCAGGCCTGATGTTCAGACCTGTGATCTCAGTTACTTGGAAGGCTGAGGCAGGAGAATTACAAAGTCAAAGCCTGCCAGGGCTATAAAGTGACTTCAAGGATAGCCTAGGCAAATAAGTGAGACTCTATCTCAAAATAAAGTCAAAAGGTGGGCCAACAATAAGACTCAGCTTGCAAAGATGCTTGCCACCAAGCCTGATGACCTGAGTTCAATCCCCAGGCTCCACACAGTGGAAGGAAGAGAGCACTTCCAGTTCCAGCTGGAACACACATGGTGGAAGGAGAGAACTGATCCCTATAGTTGTTCTTTGATATGCAAACGTGTGCGGTGGTGCCATGACATGTACGTGCACATGCACAAGCACTCATGAAAAGCACCTAGCACATGTTAAACCCAGGGCTTAATCTTAGTTCCACAAGAGAGAGATACTCAGGCTGTGTTCACGGTCCACCAGATGCTTCTTTCTAAGCTCATGGGTGAGCATGAATTATGGTTTGTATCTGCAACATACTTTGTATGTTTCAAATAATGCCCAGAGTCTTAGGTTTTCTCCACTGAGACAAGAGATCCACTGATCCTCAGAAGGTAGCAGGAACAGAAATGGTCAAGTGTCACCATCAAAGAGGAAAACAGGTGACCTCTCAAATATCTTTCCAAAAGAAATGCCAACCTCAGTCTACGGAGTTACCAGAATATCTTTACCTGAATGGACATATCTTCACTTTGATAAATGTTTTAGCTTCTTTTCCTGTTGCTGTGATAAAATACTCTGAAAAAAAAAAAAAGCCATTTAAGGAGTTTATTTTGGCTTATAGTTCGAGGGCACAGCCCATCACAGCAGGGAAGTTTGAGTACAGGAACTTGAATTAGGTGGCCCCATTGCATCCACAGTCAGGAAGCAGGCAATGGGGAATGCATGCTAGTACTCAACTGTTTTCTCCATTTTGTACAATCCAAACTCCATGCCCAAGGATTGGCTGGTCCACAATTATAATGGCTCCTCCCACACCAATTAACATAATGAAGATAATCTCCATTGTTGAGGCCAATTTCCCAAGTGATCTAGAATCTGTCCAGTTAACAATTAACTCTATCCATCACAATGACCTTCATGTATATACTAACACTTTAAAATATCAATATACCATGAAAAACAGAAATCTAGATAAGACGTGTAAAATTAAAGTGGCATCCTGATCAAGGGAAAGCAAGGTATTTCTTAAGATATTCCTGTTTGTATTGCTTTTATTCTCATACTATATCCTCTTCAATAAATTAATAAAATTTAAGTGTAACAATGACTATCTGATTTTAACATCTTAACCATAAAAGAACCTGTTGCAGTGTTTATGTCTCTCCTGTGCTGTTTTACCGCCAGCCTGCAAGTGCAATGGGCATGCCGACACCTGTCACTTCGACATCAACGTGTGGGAGGCGTCAGGGAATCGAAGCGGTGGTGTCTGCAACAACTGTCAGCACAACACTGAAGGACAGCACTGTCAGCGCTGTAAGCTGGGTTTCTACCGTGACCTCAGGAGACCCTTCTCTGCCCCAGATGCTTGCAAAGGTAAGCATGGTACCTAAGGTGATCTATGCAAACAAGACATATCTTACTGTCCTTCCCTTTGCTGGCCCAAGGGAGAAAGCTTATGAAATCCTCAGACAGTACACTTGGAGATATCAGCTAATTTATTACCAACAGGAGCCAAGAATTTTCAAGCTGTTCAGTCAAAACAGTCTAATATTCATGAAGGGAATCTCCCTTTCTCCCCCGACCCCCCCCCCATAAAGAAGTTTCCTTAGCGCCACAAGAGAACATGAGACCTAGCAAGAGCGGTGAAGACGGGGGGGGGGGGGGGGGGGGGGGGGGGGGACACACGTGTAAAGAGCACACAATAGGTGAGAATATGCTGATGGATTTGAGTGCTCACTTGCACTTTGGCTGTACCACCTGAACCATGATCTTGAACACCCTGGAAGAAAAAAAGAAAAAGGCATTTTCATGCCATGATGAATGTATTTCAGTTGATACTGCTCAAGTGTACCCTGTTATCATGACTAATGCAGGGCATAATAATTTTATGATCTCTCTTAAAACACGGGATGCACAGGCTAGGTTCTGCTTCTCTGTTGGCATAGCTCCCAGAAGTTCACTTGGAGAGACTCGATTAAAAGATTAAAAGGTCTGCCTCCGCCGGGCGTTGGTGGCGCACACCTTTAATCCCAGCACTCAGAGATTTTTAATCCGCAGAGGCAGGCAGATCTCTGTGAGTTCGAGGCCAGCCTGGTCTCCAGAGCGAGTGCCAGGATAGGCTCCGAAGCTACACAGAGAAACCCTGTCTTGAAAAACCAAAAAAAAAAAAAAAAAAAAAAAAAAAAGGTCTGCCTCCTGTGTGTTGCATTGCCACATGTGAGTATGAGGCATGCACATGGAGCCAAAGAATTGTACACGAGGATGCAAAGCTTCAATAACACAATGGGATCTGCAAGCCTCTCAACTAGAGGTTATTAGACAAGAGAAACCACATGCCTATCAATGGTGTTTGATGATCATGTCCTTCATTTTTACTGAGGACTCGGGATTCTGGCTTGAAATCAGTGACGTGATGGGATCAATACAATGGGAAACAGCACTCTGGGACATCGCCACCCCACCCCACCCCACCCTGCCCCACCCTGCCCCAGCACCCATTTTAAAAGGAAAAAACAAATTGCTCTTTAAAAATATATCTTAGCCGATTGTGATGGTGCATGCTGGTAGGATTTGCTGAAGGAGGTGGAGGCAGGAGGATCACGAGTTTGAGGCCAGCCTGGGCTAAAAATACATGTTTTGAACTTCAGGGAGCTGGTGAAATCGCCAGATGCAGTTTAGTGGGTTTCTTATGGCAAGCTTCATCTTGTAAACAGTGGAGGGTAGTGGAGCTCATCTTTTCCTTGCAACTCCAGATCTGGATCTGCCTCAGAGTGCAGTGGATTTTGAAGATGCTATTGGGACTAAAACAAAAAATACTTATCTATATGTGCTGACTAAAAGAACTGCATAGAAAATTGCTTCATTATGGAGAATGTGCAATCCAACACCATTTGTATTAGGTGTGTTTAAAGAGGTGGGAATGTACATATGTATATATGCATATCCCATAGTCTCAGACCACTAGTACTAATGTCTAAAAATTGAAGTGTATTACCCAGCAAATAAAAGAGGAAAAGAAAAGGAATTTGTCATTGAGTAACCTAGATAGCTTTCATAGGAAAATAGGCAATATTTTCTAATGTTTATAATGTTTTCTTCAAATATAACACTGTTCAGTGTACCCAATATATTCACTTATTTGTCCATCCATCCATTCATTCCCTGACTATCTATTGAGGGCCTATTATGTCCTGAGAGCTTAGGAAGCTTCAGGGAACAAAACAGAAATCCTTACCTGGGAGGATATATATTCTAGTACAAGAGACAAGCAGTAAATATGATTGATAAATATGTAATGTCAATGGGCTGGAGAGATGGCTCAGCCATTAACAGGCTAGGCTCACAACCAAACATATAAGAAGGTACTAAGTGCTGGCATTATCAAAACAGGAAAAATAGATCATGGATAGAGTAGGATGGAGAATGCCACACAGTACAGCAGGAAGAGGAATGGCAAAGTGTGATATCAAACAAGACATGAAGGGAGGGTGGGTCTCATGATTGGATAGGTAAGATGAGCTGAGATTTGAAGACAACAAGAAAGGTCTAGACAGAGGTGATACCTAAAGCAAGTATTCCAAGACAGGAAGGTGCCTACTCCGTCCAAAGAGAATCATGGAGGTCAATGTGGCTGCGTTAGAACAGGAGCTGGGGAGTGGTGGAAGGTGAGACTAGACAAGTGGCTTGGGCAGGGGATGATCTACATGTGTCTGTGGACAACTGTGCAAGCACTTCTGTAACACACCTTCTACAAGTCCTAATAGGTCTTAATAATAAAAACCCCAGAGTCAGATATTAAAGGGTAAAAGCTGAAAGATCAGAGAAGCAGACAGCTCCTAGAGCTCTTACCTCTACAAAATCTTCAGTTGAAAAGAGACCAAGTTCCTGTCTCCTCCCACCTATATTCCTCTCTCTACCCAGTCATCTCACTTCCTGTCTGTCTGTACAGACCTCCAGACCTCTATGCTGAGCTACTAGCTAGCTCTGCCCTCTGATCTTCAGGCAAGCTTTATTGGTTATGCAAACAAGATATCACCACACACTTCAGCTTTGACTCAGATAAAAATGATGAGCCATGCAGTGACAGAGCAGAGAAGGTGGCTTTGTTTCAAAGGACGGTTCTTGTATTATACAAGGGTGACTTCCATCATATTTGTACTTCTCTCGTTTGATTTCAGTGAAAACTAACAAACTAGTGATCTCCCAAATGTTACCCCTGGGGAGTACCAGCAGTGTCAACAGGGAAACGTTAGATGTGCAAATACTTAGGCACCAACAAAGACCCACAAATTCAGAAAGTCTGTTGATGGGACTCTCAAATCTGAGTTTTAACAAATCCTCCAGGTCACAGGTCACGCTGTACTCCCCTCCCCCATAATTGTATATTGGTTAAAACAATCTCAATCTCTGACCTTTCACTAATATTTGAGCATCATTATGGGATTGCAAATAGTCAGTCATTTCCATTAGAGAGAAGGCCAAACGGAACCAGTGAAAGAAATTCAGGAAGGTTCTTGGTGTTGTCTAGATTTTAGAGAGCCCTGACTGCCATCTTAAACATGCTGATGTTCACTGAGAAGGACGTAGTGTTGCATACCTTTAACCTCAGCACTTGGGAAGCAGACAGAGGCAGGCGGATCTCTGTAAGTTTGAAGTCATCCTGGTCTACATAGTGAGTTCCAGGACAGCCAGAGCTATATAATGAGAACTTATCTTAAAAAAAAAAAAAAATAGAAAAAAAAGTTGATGTTTAGTTTCCAGAACACAGGAAGCCATTGCAAAAATTTAATTAGTAAAGTATTACATATTTGCAATGTATTATTGCAATGTATATGTAATGTATAATTGGTTCATTTTAAGGCATTATATAGTATTCACTGACTTATTTTAAAAAACGTCTCTCTGTGTGTATGTGTCTGAGTGTGGGCACGTGTGCATGTATGAGGGTCAAAGGACAACTTTCAGGGGTTAGTTCTTGTTGTCCTTGATGAGGCAGGGCCTGTCTTGCTTCTGTTGTTGTACTTCAGGCTAGTTGGCCCACAAGCATCCAACAGATTTCACTCTTCCCGTCTCTACCTCTCTTCTCACTATAGGAATGCCAGGATTGCAAATGTGCTCTACCTCATCTATACTGTTTTAAAAGATTTTATCTTATTTTTAATTCTGTGGATATATGTCTCTGTGTGTCTATGTGCACAGCAATGCAAGTGCCCCCAGGGACCAGAAGAGGGCATCAGATCCCTCTGAGATGAGGATAGGTTGGTTGAACCACCAAAGGTGGGTCCCGAGAACCAGATTCAAGTCCTCTGCTAGAGCAACAAGCACTCTTAATTGCCAAGCCATTTTTTCCAGCTTCTACCCCCTCCTGACCCTATTTTTTATTTTGTTTTTTTGTTTGTTTTTTAATTATGGGTCCCAGGGATCAAGTTCAAGTAGTCAGGCTTGCATGTCAAGAACTTTCACCCTCTAAACTATCTCTCTGGCCCTTACCATTTTTTTTTTTTAAATTTTGTTTCAATTTTACAAAATAAAAAGACAAAAAAGGATTCACAAAGGATTAAAACAGGCGAAACTCATTTTTGAATGAGTCTGACCAATAGAAAAAGGAAAAGGGAAAATGTTTACCAGCAGAACTGGAGCCATAATGAATACCTCCCATTTTTGTTTTTGTTTTATTTTGGTTTTTGCTACTGTTCTGTGACACGCTAGGATTCATATGCTTGCCAAATGTCAAAAGGCTGTTCTAATAAAAATAAAAATAAAAAAGCTCTAGCTTTTCAAGACCTAAAATACACACAGTCCAGAGGTTTATAAGAAGGGTATAAAAGAAGAAACTATAAAATAACAACAACAACAACAACAAAGGAGCCCTTGTAACTGGTCAGGAAACCAACAATGTCCCAATGAAAACTATTAATACCAGATTAAAACATTCTCGAAACAAAACTAAACAAAACTAAACAAAACCACAAATGGCATTTGTCAGATTGAGTTCTTCAACCCCTTAAGCTATCCTGAGATACACTTCCCTCTGGGCTACTGAAAGATCAAACTACGAAACTACTATAATAAGCCATATTTCAGATCATGCCTAGTCAGCAAACATGTGTGCTTGGTTAGTGTACCATGGAGGGGAATTCTGAAAATGATTGATACTAGTCTGGCATTTAAGATGGTATTCAGGAGGTGGATGAGGTAATAGGAAAACCTGTCTTTTCTTCTTCTTCTTCTTCTTCTTCTTCTTCTTCTTTCTTCTTCCTTCTTCTTCTTCTTCCTTCTTCTTCTTTTTCTTCTTCTTCTTCTTCTTCTTCTTCTTCTTCTTCTTCTTCTTCTTCTTCTTCTTCTTCTTCTTCTTCTTCTTCTTCTTTTAGCCTATGCTTGTTACTAACTAGCTCTTGTTTTCTTTTTTCCTCCATTTTTTATTTAAATTAGAAACAAGATTGTTTTACATGTCAATCCCAGTTCCCTCTCCCTCCCCTCCTCCCCTGCCCCCCACTAACACCCTACCTATCCCATACCATTTCTGCTCCCCAGGGAGAGTGAGGTCTTCCATGGGGGGGGGGTCTTCAGAGTCTGTCATATCCTTTGGGATAGGGCCTAGGCCCACCCCCGTTTGTCTAGGCTGAGGGAGTATCCCTCTATATGAAATGGGCTCCCAAAGTCCATTCCTATCCTAGGGATAAGTACTGATCTACTACAAGAGGCCGCATATGTTTCCAAGGCCTCCTCACTGACACCATATTCATAGGGTCTGGATCAGTTCCATGCTGGTTTCCCAGTGATCAGTCTGGGGACCAAGAGCTCCCCGTTGTTCAGGTCAGCTGTTTCTGTGGGTTTCACCAGCCTGGTGTTGTCCACTTTGCTCATCACTTCTTCTCTGCAACTGGATTCCAGTTCAGTTCAGTGATTAGCTGTGGGTGTCTGCTTCTACTTCCACCAGCTGCTGGATGAAGGCTCTAGGATGTCATATAAGTTAGTCATCAATCTCATTATCAGGAGAGGGCATTTAAGGTAGTCTCTCCACTGTTGCTTAGATGGTTAGTTGATGTCATCCTTGTAAAGAGAAAGCCTGTCTTTTTCTTCTCTACATAGTCCCTGCACTGTGGAATAGACAGTTCCATTTATCTCAGGAATATTCCAGGGCACAGACATCCATGTCCACTTTCTTTCAGAATACATGTCTAGTTTTTGATTTCCCTGTGTGCCCTCTTCAACTATTAGCTCTGATGACAAAGCTGATGACACACAAGGTCTGTTGTGTATGTGATGTACAGACTCATATGAAGTGCCTTTATAGAGAATCACTATAATTAGGAGCCTTCTCTCCATCAGTTTTTAATTTCATGGAACGAAGAATCAAAAACCAGGTTGATTTAAAAGAAGAAAAACCAAACTATTTCCATGTGTGGTTCCATCAACAGCATGTACGGTCTTACTCAGATTAACAATTTTACTGTTTTTGTTCTACTGAGGCAGAAGAGTAACCTGCCCCCAGTGTGTGGTCCAGACACCAATCTCATTGGTATCCTCTGGTAGCTGCTGAGAAACGCTGAACCCCTGATCCCAGCCCAGGTGAAGTCAAAACTTCACTCTGACAACTCCTCATGTGGCTCTATTGTATTAGGGGTTGAGAGTGCTGCAAAATGCCTTCCAATGAAGATTAAAAGTATGTATGTACTTTCTAGAGTTAAACTGTTTAAACTAGTTAGCAGAATATCTACTTAAACCAGCATTTGAATCAACCAAAGATTTTTATCTCTGTTTGTGTGCTTATAAAGTTAGAATTTTAAAATAAATTTTAAGAAGTTTACTAAGAGAGAAAAACAGAAATCTAGATAGATGTGTTTGATCTTCAACAGAACTCTAATTCCATGAAGGGTTAGTAGAAATTACAAGGGAGTTTTCCTATGGCCGTCAATTTAGAAGTGAGTTGACTAAAGTTTTCTTTACCCCGAGATTCCTCAAGGCCCAATTTGCTGCTGTTGACTATAAATCTTTTGTATAGTGGCTGTATCTATGTGCAGGCTTCACTTAAAGACATTTATTGTCCCCTCTCCAGGCACTGTGTCAAGCACCAGGTCTGTAAGATGTCAGGGTCTTCCTGAAAAGGCTTTACATGCTCGATGGGAAGAAACTTAGAGGAACAGAACCCTTCAATACAGTAAAGTGGCAGTGACATGATGAGCGGGCGAGCACTAAGTGGTCAGCACTCTCTGTTCACTCTCCAACGAGCTGAATGTGAACTCATTGAACTTTCTCAAAGTGCTTTGATATGGTACCATTATGATCTCTGTGTTGTGGGAGGAATGATACACTGTGTGCCCTGGGGAGAGGGTGGGAATAGAATGAGGACAGTTTGAGGACTTTGTTTTTTCCTCTGAAATTATTGTCCTACTTCCAACACTGATGAGTGCCTCTATGGCCTTGAATGCGTTAGGCTAAAGAATGAAGTGAATTGATGGTATCCCTCCTTATAGCAGCTCCCATGCATTTAGTAGGATGTCACCTGGTAACCTTAGCTCACTGGCAAACAGAGTAACATTAACACTGGGAGTCAGTTCTCAGGTTGCTAACTTCCTGCACAATAACCAAGGACTGTTGGCCCCATTAGTGTTCTCAATGGTATTGTGCCTCTCTCTGTCTTGGTGTGTTAAATGGAATGGTCCTTTTATGCATACTTTGATGTCACAGCTCCATCAAACTTGAACAAACATGGCCCTGCACCAAATCTACTGTCAATATATTAATTCCTATGAGCAATTAAATCACCTGTTTTCACTTCCTCTTTATTTTAGCCTTACCCAGTCTACTGTGGGACTGTCCACCACACATTTCCAGGCCAAGGGATTACTTCTGAGGATTCTTGGGATGTTGTTTGTTTATTTAAGACAAGTGGAGATCATTGAAACTGAATTTATTTACACAAGGAAGGAAAAGAAGTGTTTTTAAAAGACAGTGCATTTAAGGTCTCTACACACAAGGGAAAACGTGAGTCTCCCAGCTGAATTTAGGGCTAAGAACAGAAACAGACTCAAACTAAGTGGTTGCTAAGGGCAGAGAGGAAGGGGGAGGTCTCTCTCTCTCTCTCTCTGAGCTGAGCTACTCTGAGTGTCAGTGTACTTCTGAAGGAACATAGTTTCTTTCAGAGAAACCCATTTGAAACTCTCCACTCTCTAATGTGACTATATCCTATGCTGGTTTGGCTATGGCAGATGTATTAAAAATGGGAGAATAAGCCACATGGCACCCAGTGGTGTACTGTCTTTTGTAGGTGGTTGTTTTACTCTTTTGACTCTTTGCTCTTTACTCTTTGCAGGGGCCTGCCACCCAGTTTCTGCCAAAATACATGGAGGCTTATTCTTTCTTATGAATGCCCAGCCTTAGTTTGGCTTGTTTCTTGCCAGCTTTTCTTAAATTATCTCATCTACCTTTTTCTCTGGGCTTTTATCTTTCTTTGTTCTATATACCTTTCTTTACTTCTTACTCTGAGGCATGCTGTGTGGCTGACCTCTGCTGTCCTCTCTCCTTCCTTTCTCAGTCCTCAATCTTTTCTTCCCAGATTTCTCCTATTTATTCTCCCTGCCTTCTGGCTCCACCTATTTCTCTCCCCTCCCAAGCTATTGGCCATTCAGCTCTTATTAGACCAATCAGGTATTTTAGACAGGCAAAGTAACACAGCTTTACAGATTTAAACAAACGCAACATAAAAGAATGCAACACATCTTTGTGTCATTAAACAAATGTTCCACAGCATAAACAAATATAACACATCTTGAATTAATATTCAACAACAGTCTTTCAGTGGGGTGGAGATAGAGTCCTAATTTGTAGCATTTTTCATTTCTATGGTTTTAATGTTCCACCTTAGCCTGTTTCAAGCTACCAGATTTTGAGGGTGGGGGATATTGAAGAGTGACTCACAGGCCAGGCAAGCACTCTACCATGGAGCTACATCTGAAGCCCCTAATGTTTTTCATTAGGAAACCAAACAGGTGACAAACGTAAGTGGGATGTTTATCTACTTTGCACATAGTCTAGCCACCTTCACAGCCCACTTTCATAAGTGCAAGCACACTCTCTATGCTCATCGGGTGTGGATCAGAATCACTTGGGAGCTCTTGCTGAACATAAAGACTGAGATCTCCTGACTCAGAAACCCCAGCAGAGAAGTGACCGCAACCCACACTTTTTTACAAGCATCCTTGGTGATCCCAATTTAGCCTTTCAGACTCCTGCTGGCCTCTGAGGACCACTGTATACACAGTCCTATTTCCTGGGGTGTGATATCTTCACTTCCACCTTGGAATGAAAGACTCTGTAATATGATCTTCTTGCTGAGGTAAGCATGCCTCTGGCAGGAAATCCTAGAGCATTTCTAGGTATGCTTTTTCTAACTCACACACACACACACATAATATGCTGGGGAGCATCCGTGTCCGATGTCTTCTCCCAGGTAAGATGGTTAGCATAGAACCTGCTTTTCTCCAAGATAATCTGTGAAAACATTCTAAGATGTCTGCTTTCTATATAACTATTTCAGAATATTCATCTGGAAACTCCAATCATAGCACTTCTTATTCATAGTATATATGGATTTCATGTGTGAGAGTGTGCATGTGTGTGATTTTTTGTTTTGTTTTGTTTTGTTTTTCGGGACAGGGTTTCTCTGTGTAGCTTTGGCTGTCTGGAACTCACTACATAGACCTGGCTGGCCTCAAACTCACAGAGATCTACCTACCTCTGCCTCCCAAGTGCTGGGACTAAAGGCATGAACCACCATAGCTGCGTTGTGTGTGTGATTCTTTAAAGCATTTAGTTTTGCTCCATAATGACCTATTTTGGAACAGTCCAGCATTGGAATACTGTAGGCTTGTTATTGTGTTGGCATTGAAATCCAATTCCTCCCAGATTTTCTCCTTCCCCATCCCTTCTTTTCAACACTAACGGATTTATAAAGTGTTGTGTAGGTGGAAGATTGAGAGGGCATGGACTACTGACAGCCACTCTGTGATGCTTCTATACAAACTTTCCTCACTTCCCAGAGCAGGTTCAAAACAGATGTCTGAACACATGCCTGGCAGAACAGCGTTAGCTCTTTCTCGGGACACACCCACTTAGTTCCTTTACAGTGAATTTTTTAATGTCAAGAAACACACTTTTAACCACTGCATAGTCTTCTCAATATGTAAAGAAAAGCAACTGCTGGAAACAGTAAAATACTGAGCAGCCACCTCCGGGAAGGTCAGCACCCTCCCTTCAGAATAAGTTCAGTCAATTGCCTTTTAGGAGCACATGAATAAAAATAAACTTATTCTCCTCCTCCCTGAACCCCAAATCAAGTGTTTACTAAGATCCTATCTGGCTCCTTAGTTTTACACACACACACACACACACACACACACACACACACACACACACGCCATAAGTTTGGAAGTGTTGAATATTAGTAAATTCTCTGCAGTGTCTCTCAAACAGAAGGTAAAGTTCATTGAATAAATAAATCAGATATGCCATTTTACACTTGATAAAGATGATAAACATTAAATAAGCACTAAACCAAAAGTTTTTATAGATAACCAAAAAGTAGAGGGGGATTCGGAGTGGTGATTTTAAAACAAGTTATTGCCCTAGAACAAAGAGGTATAATTAGAGATAATTGCATGCAAGAAAAGAAAAGAATTTCAGATTGATTCATGTGGGAGCGATTGCTTTCAGTGAAAGGCATTATTTTGGGTGGAGAATGTCTCCTGCAGAGTTATAGTACTTTTATTACAGGTAGTAAATAATAAAACTGGACTAGATGAAGCATTAAATGTAAGGAATAACTGTGACCAAGTGACTTGGCATAACTGACTTACTTTGGCCATTTGCATTTTCTACAGGCTTATTTGGAGTCTTGTTTGCTTTATTTTTCTTTTTCCAGTATCTCAATATTACATACAACAGTGCTAAGAAACTATAAAACCTATAAAAGAAGTAATGTGGCCCTGTTGGCGGGTTCACCAAAACAGAAAATCATTCCATGCTTATAGACAACTAGCATCCTTCCTTCCTTCCTTCCTTCCTTCCTTCCTTCCTTCATCCAGCAAAGGCCTGGGCTTTACTGGATATAAATATAGGAAGATGTGGACCTTACCTTGTAGACCTCACACTGTACTACAGAATGACATTGAGGCAGTGAGAGACTACTAAAGACCAAAGACCATAAGTCATTAAGAAATACTAGATAACATCATTCATTCATTAAAATAAAATTCCAAACAAGGGGCTGGAGAGATGACTCAGCAGTTAAGAGCACTGGCTGCTCTTCCAGAGGACCCAAGTTTGGTTCCCAGCACCAACATGGCAACTTACAACCACCTGCAACTCTAGCTCCTGGGAATCTGATGCCTTTTTCTAGCCTCTGTGGGCACTTACACACACACACACACACACAAATAATAATAATAATAATAATAATAATAATAATAATAATAATAAATCTTAAAAACAATAATAATAGTAGTAGCAATAATAATAATAAAACAGCTTACTCAATACCTAACAAGTGCCAAGCCTACTCTACTTGTTACATATACAGTAAAATGGAACCTCTGCCTCACTGGAAACAGATCACACAGTAATTTCCCCCATGTAAATATAGAATTAAAAACTGTAAAAGTGTTAGAAAGAGAAACAAACACCATGACAGATTATAGCCCAGACTCATCATCTCAGCTCAGAAACAACACATGCAGTCAGTAAGGAACAGGGCTTCTTTCTCTAAGAAAAAGGTGCCTTCAAGATGACCCCACTCCTGGCAAGGAGGCAAGCAAGATGGTGACTGAGTAAGAACAGGAATACAGGGGGCTGAATAGGTGGCATTTCTCTTAAAAGTATGATATGGACAATAGTAATGACTATGGTATATGACAGAACCAAATGCTTCAAAGTCAAGGAAAGTACATAAAACCCTATCCAGAAGTTTTCTAGTAAGTTAAATTCATCTGTGTATGCAGAAGCACTTTCTTCAGTTTCACAATCTGAGATTGTAACTTTTTTTAAGCATATAAGATCTCTTAGATATGTCCAGGAATAAATAGAAACTGGCATGGTTACAATTGGTAAACAGGAAAGGAATGATACAAAACAAAAGTCTGACTATCAGCCACAGTCATGGATTAAAAATAATGGTCATGACATTAGTATTTATTTATTATACATTTAAATTTTCACCAAAGGCAGATAGGAAATATAAATTACCTTCCATTTCCTGTTTAAGACATCAAATAAAAGCATTTTGTTTTGTTCTGTTTTGTTTTTCGAGACAGGGTTTCTCTGTGTAGCTTTGGCTGTCTGGAACTCACTCCATAGACCTGGATGGCCTTGAACTCACAGAGATCCACCTGCCTCTGCCTCCCGAGTGCTGGGATTAAAGGCATGTGCCACCAATGCCCAGCCAAAAAGCATATCTTAAGTGTGATGGATTTTCCTGTGCCATGTGACACATCTAACTCCTGAGAATAAATTTCAGTAAATTAAAGGCACATGTTAATTTGAATTACTTATTAAATTTATTCAAGCATGATTTGGTTTGAAAAAGGTATGTCTGAAGAACATATTGAATATTATAGGGAAGCTAAAAATAAAACCAAATAAAATGTATTTATCATTTCAAGGATCAACAGGAAAATGTTCCCTAGGTGCTATCTTGCCTTTTACATGGTGAGATTAATTTACATTATTCTTGGTTTCATGGCTATTCATCCACTGACAAAACTGGTTGTTTCTGTTGCTGTTCACCTACTATCAAACAGAGATGATAGCAGATGGAAGGAATAAACAGTGACCCTCAGAAAGATAGAAGGGCTCCTTTTAGCTACTACTTAACTTGGCACTTCATACATCTGTAACAGCTTATACTATCTCCTCTCTGCTTGAAGCTGCATTTCAAACTCATCTCCCTCAAGTCCCCATTCCCTCTATGAACTTCAGCAGCTGCTGGCAGCTTCTGAAGTTCCCCATCAGAAGTCGGAGAGGGCCTTGGGCTTTCCAGGAGAAAACAATGCTGGGAGCCTGGGCGGCGCTGCCAAGGGAGTGGCCACGGGCAGTGGTGAAAGGTCCCAGGCAGCCACTTCTTTCCCATCTGAGGGCCTTGAACTTTGAGTGCTGTTTTTAGAAATGCTAAATCAGGAACAAATACTTTCAGGGTATTTTGCTCTTGGTATATCTTTTGCCAGCAGAACAGCTAAGTTAGTGAACTACCAGGTAATGCTGGGGACTGCTGTTTCTATGGCAAGTCTGGTGTCATGGATCAGTCTCTGAGTGGGCTTCATTTCTGCTGAAGGTGAGAATGAGGGTAAGAGGGCAACCGTGGATCCCTTGGACTTCCCCACTGAGTCCTTAGCTCTCCATCACATAAAAGGAGCCACAGGGACGCTAGCCATTGTCACTGGCATTTGTATTCTTCCACATTCATGCAGCTGAGCAGCTTCGACCCCTGTTCTACATTACAGGCTCACTCTCTAAACAGCAGGACCATAAATCACACCCAACTTTTCCCTCATACTCTAATTTACTACATGAGTGACAGGTTGGTGTTTTTATCCAAGGAAAGGACCTTGCAACCAAAGAGGAACCGAATTCTAAAGCACAGGGTAATCAAGAAAGGTATGCCTCTATTTGCCACCACATTCCTCCTGAGGGCAAGGTAGAGAGACAGGCTGACTGGAAAGCCAGTGAATTGTTGAGTCCCTTGAAGATCAAGCCATGAGGTCATTGCTGGTTTATTCTATGTTCTCATACACTGTGGACTAGCCCAGTCCTAACATCCAATGCCTTTTAGCATTTCTTTCCCTCACTCAAGAGAAAAAATTCTTAGTAAGTTCCCTCATATCTCTGGTTCCTAGAGTTCATGTTAATGCTAAAGTTTAAGAACCTCCCAGGTGAAAGTATGGGTAGATAGGTGGGTGAGTGGAGACATGGATGAATGGACAGATGGATGGACAGAGTAGATGGTGAGCAAGCAGGTAGGTGGAAGGGTGGATGGATGGTGAGCATCTTAAAAAATATGTCAGCCAGAAATCAGTATCAGTTATTAATCATACAGCACAAATTTCTAATGCATTGCTAAATGCATATACAACCTTATCCATCTACAAGCTGCCTTATGCTATAGATACTGTTAGTCTTGCTTGATTAAGGAGACTATCAAGACTTAAGGAAATTAATTTTATAAAGCCTTATAAAGAATAAGCCTCAGGCAGGGCGTGGTAGCACACAACTTTAGTTCCAGCACCGGGAGCCAGAGGAAGGAGGATCTCTATTAGTTCAAGGCCAGCCTGATCTACAGAGCAAGTTCCAGGTTGGCCAGGGATGTTACACAGAGAAACCCTGTCTCAAAAAAGCAAAAAATAAATAAATAAACCTTATAACCAGGATTTGAACTCATCCAATCTGACTCCCAAGTTTATCCCTTATCCACTTTATGATAGTATCTGTCTTGTTCTCTGTTTTTCTAAGATATCTTATAGGCAAATTTCCAAACAGCTGTATTTATTATCAGCTCCTGTAGTTGAAATAAATGCACAATGTTGTTTGAAGTCAATCTGTCAATCCATTATTTCATTAACAGTTGTACCTCCTATTAGAAAGTCCTCCAGAGCAACTGCATGTCATAGCCCGTTTCTGGAAATGTTCTAAAAAGGCAATGGCCATCAGAGATGTATTCCTACAGAAATCTTGTAGACAAAATTTGTGTCTCACTTAGCAATGATCAAAATTCATTGTTCAGAGGGAACCTGCTATGGAATCTTTTATAGAGCAAGTTTCTCTACTGCATCTGTTTAGAAATTTTTTACTATTACTTTAAATTTTCTTCCAGTAGGACACACCTCCAGTAACTAATGCACTACTGAAAATAAGTCATTTGCATTGTAAGGGTCATCGAAGTGGCTAAACCGTTAAAGGCCTCTGCTGCCAAGTCCGATGGCCTAAATCCAATCCCTGAAACCCATTAAAGGTAGGAGAGAACCAATTCCACAAAGTTGTACAGACACAACAACACACAGTGAAATAATAATTAGAAAATATTATATAATCTTCACTATAGAGGTCTAATGACAGGCAACAGTCAAGGACTTATATCATTGTGTGTCAAAACTTTGACAGCCTCAAAAGATAAATGAAGCACTTGTTTTCTCTCATTTGTGGTTTCTAGATTTCATTTAGACACATGAAATCATATATGTACATATGCCATGAAAGTAGAAGTGAAACTTTCTGGAAAAACAAAGGATTAATCAGGGGGAATAAGAAAAATGGGAGGGTAGAGAGGTTTGGGGGAACAATATGCTCAAAGAACATTATATATAGTTGTGTGATAATGTCCTTATGTGGCCCAGTAGCATATACAATGAATGTATAGTAATGAAAACAAAAATATTACATATGTAATATTTTTTGTTAAAAAGAATAATTACTGGGTGGTAGTGGCACATGCCTTTAATCCCAGCACTCAGGAAGCCCAGGCAGACGGATCTCTATGAGTTCAAGGCCAGGGCTACACATAGAAACACGGTCTCAAAAAAAAAAAAAAAAAAAAAAAAAAAGAATAATCAGTATAAAATATGTGTTGAGGACTCAGACTCAAACCATAACCTGCAGACATCCTTTCCCAAGCCCACCAATCTTCCTACACAACCAGTGTGTGCATTCTGGAAGAGAAAAAGAAATGCAGATTGTTTCTGTGTGTCAGATACTGACAGCAATCAAGTTTCAGAAGTCAAGGATACAAGGCAAGCCTCCCCCCAGCAGTCTGAAAAGGCAGCCATGGAGGATGCTGGGGCCTTCTGCCTGCAGCTAGTTCTGCATAGTTTCCCACTGGTATTTTTGTCTTGTTATTATGCAAAAAGTCACATTGACAGAAATCCATTAGCACATGTGATAGAATCGCATTCTTCTCTAGCCATTCCTGACATGTGTGTCACTTTAAAACATAAGGTCCTACTGAGAGGTCAACTCCACACTTTTTTTTTTTTTTTTTTTTTGCCTTTTTCCATTACAAGAAAAGCTATGAGTGGGGTCCCACGGACAGGGGCCCTACAGCATCCGCCTCTGTCTCAATCTCCTGTAGCTGCTGTCAACAACCCAAATGATTTAACTGAGTGACACAGAAATGCTGGTTTAATCATCAAAAAATTATGAAAATTTTATGCTTCCTTGTATGATTTTATTTAATGTCATCTCTATGCGGTTTTGTACTTGCTATTTTGGTATATTCACATTTCATATTATATAAACTTTCCACATAGGTTAATTAAAAACAAGTCATAAAACCAAGTGGCAAGGCCAGCAAGATAGTTTACCAGGAAAAGGCACTTGCCCTGTGACCTCCATTTGATTCCTGGGTGGAAGGAAAAAGCTGGCTACACAAAGTTGTCCTCTGACCTCTACATATGTGCCACGTCAGGCACACACCCCCACATCATAATAATACATACATCATACATATACACACATCATACATACATAACACACATCATGCATACATAACCCAATAATAAAGAGAAGTTATTTTTAAGAATAAGTGGTAAATCAATAGTGATTTGATCTCTTAAGAGAGAATTCTGGAAGATCCTTATAAATTAGGAAAAAATTAGGAAGCTTAATGAAGACATACAATATATAACTGCCTTAACTTAAAGGACATTATTACCACAAGAAACTGGGGGGTTGCCGGGCGTTGGTGGTGCACGCCTTTAATCCCAGCACTCGGGAGGCAGAGGCAGCCGGATCTCTGTGAGTTCGAGGCCAGCCTGGTCTCCAGAGCGAGTGCTACACAGAGAAACCCTGTCTTGAAAAACCAAAAAAAAAAAAAAAGAAAGAAAGAAAGAAAGAAACTTGGGGGTTTAAAGATAAAATCTTTTCTTCTCTTTTTGTACTAGGTAAGTCCTTTATATTGGAATAGCTATTATTATTTTCAATTTTATTATGGTATTTGTATGGTGTGTGTGTATGGAGTGTATGTATGTATATGGTGTGTGTGTTATGGTGTGTGTGTATGGAGTGTATGCATGTATATGGTGTGTGGGTATGTGTGGTGTGTGGGTATGTGTGATATGGTGTATGGGTATGTATGGAGGGTATGTATGTATATGGTGTGTATGTGCGTATGGAATATATGTATGTATATGGTGCGTGGGTATGTGTGGTGTGTGGGTATGTGAGGTGTGTGTGTGTGTATGGAGTGTATGCATGTATATGGTGTGTGTGTATGGTGTGTATGTGTGTATGGAGTATATGTATGTATATGGTATGTGGGTATGTGTGGTATGTGGGTATGTGTGGTGTGTGGGTATGTGTGGTGTGTGGGTATGTGTGGTGTGTGGGCATGCACATGAGTCAAAGGACAATTTTCAAGAGTCAGTTTTTTCCTTCCCCCAGGGTTCTAGGAATCAAACTCGTCTTGAGGTTTGCATGTTGATGCTTACTCTATAGTCATCTCATCAGCTCTGAAATAATTATTCTTGTAAACTGCGAGTCTCTTCAAAGGGCAAAGACTATCCAGTTCAACTTAGATCCCTAGCAGTCTGCTGAGTACTTACTTGCACACAGTAGCTGTTCATTAAATATTCATTGACTAAATGAATGGGTAGATGACTGCTGCCTTATGCAAATACACCAGTGTCCTTTTGGCCACTTGTTGAAGAGTTTCTATCATTGTGTTTTAATTTGATTTAATGTGTGCTTTTAGTGTATAGAATTTACAATTACTTGTTATATATAGCTACATGTATTCAGTCCTCCCTCTACTAAACAGAAACATGAGACTCGGAAAGGCTAAAAAAAAACAACTGTGGTGTGCGCCTTTAATTCCAGCACTACTGAGGCAGAGGCAGGTGGATCTCAGTGAAGCCAGCCTGATCTACAAAGCAAGTTCCAGGACAGTCAGGACTGATGCACTGAGATACTCTGTCTCAAAAACAAACAAAGCAACAACAACAACTAAGCCATCTAGGAGATAGATATGGTCCTCAGACCTTACAGTCTAGTGTGACAGAGAAAACACACCCCTGTTGACAAAGCTCTAAGAAGAAACATTATCCTTAAAGCAGCCACAGGTTTCAAAGAAAGGCCAATCACATCCATTGTAGGGATTAGGACCCAGTCCTTTGCAAATTTACCCTGCAGTTAGGCACCCGGAATGGCTGCCTTGGGCGCCAACCCAGGCAATGTGGAGAGGGCTGTGGAGAGGGCTGTGGAGAGCAGGGGGACTGGCATTCCTCTTCTCTTATGAATGTCATTGGTTTCTGTTGCACACAGTCTGTCTTGGACTGCTGGTGTGGCTCAGTTGATGAAAGGTCACAAGCCTGGTAATTGAGTTCAATACTTGAACCTACATGGTAGAAGAGAGAACCAACTTCAGTAAGTTGTCCTCTATCTCTACACACTTGCCTTGAGCACTCACCACCTCAAATGGATGAATCTGAGATGCTGTCTAAGACAGATGTGAATGATGTATGGAGTTGTGAAAACTACGTGTGCAGGGGAGAATATCCCCTCCCTCAATGAAAGCCCAGAAACAGGAAACAGTGGAGTGTATCTAGAAATGGAGGGTAGCATTTAATTAGGATACGTGATATATGCAAGAAAATAATAAAAGAGAAGACTGGAGAAGTAGTCTAGGGCCATAGCATGTAATGTCTGACATCTTCAAACTGCAAATGCTTCATAAATATTAGAATTATTATCTACTCTCATTTCTTCTCGAGTAAATGAATAAAATAGACTGAATAAAAGATTCCTTCCAAGGGGGGAAAAAAGGCAACATTCTATGCCATTGTGATGGCTCTCAACCCAAGAAAGCATGTGGGAGGGGGGAGACAGAAGGTCACACACAAAGTGTCACAAACCTTACCCAGTAGTGCTCATCTGGGAACAATGCTCTACACTTATAGTTAAAACAAAGAGTATCTTACCAGCTGTCATGTCTTCAGCTCCTGTTCTCAGGAGAGTCATCAGTGACCTGCTGATAGTGTTACCGGCCTATTGTCAGTCTTAGGTGACCCATTGTAGTCTGTGGTATTTGTCACTGTTAACCACTTTCTCAACCTTTGTTTCTCACAGCTCATTTTATTTCTCTTCCCTCGCTAACCCTTCACAATCTTATAACTTACTGCTCCTGCACTTGTCTGTATTGTAAAGATGACCTCCATGCTGTGTCTGTGCTTGTCTTCTCATGCTGCACTCTTTCGGGGCTTTTACCACCTTCTCTCGGCTTCAACCACCTGAAAATGCTGTAAACTGTATTTGTGACCCTCACACTTTTCTCCTACGCCTACGATTATTTCCAGTTGTCCATTATAAGTTATTAGCATAGCCCACAAGCACATCAGAGCTAATGTCTGACCCTGAGTTCATGTTTTTCTCCCTCTTCTGCAACCTCTATCCCAAACACACGTCCATCTATCCCAACCTTCTCTTGCTTATCTTCATAAGCAATGTCATTCTTTTTCACCAAATTGGAAAGCTTAAACCTTCCTCAATATCTGCTTGCCCTTGACGAGTTTTTTCCCATCTGACGGTCTTTATAAATCTTTTTGTTATTGTTTGTGGTTCCTTGTCTTACACAGGGTCTTAGCCTCAAAAACAAACACAAACAAAACTTTTCTATGCAAACTTTTCTCACACCTACTCCTTCTGCCTTATGTGTCCTTGTCAACTCTTGGTCCTTTTGTCTCCCTAATGTTCTACGTGTCTGCCAGAACTATACCCATGCCCTGATTCTGTTTGAAAACTTCTTAAGCCATTAAATCCCTAAGACAAAACTTAATGTCTTGGAGTAAGCTCTTCCACAGTCTGGACTCTATGGATTTTTTAATTCTGTCCTACAACCCTTCAACTCCTGTCCACTCAATCCATACTCCCCAGATGGGCCATGCTCTTGCACACACTATTCCCACAAGCTGGGATCCCCTTAGGAACCTCCCTAGGATAACACCATAATGCCCCTTCAGGCATCTACCATGGACCGTTCTAGGGCCCCAAAAACAAAAATTAGAAGATAAAGACCCTCCTGTCAATGATCACAACCCAGAGAAATGGAGACAAGCATGTCAACAGATAATAATAATGGCCTGTGAGACACACAAACTAGCAATATGCAGAAGGAACAGGAACAACACAGAGAGCAGCTGACCATGGGGAGCTCGACAGGAAAGCGTGTCAGCATCGCTAAGACAGATGGGGAGAGGCGGTGTCAGCATGGCTCAGGGCATTGTCCTGAGGCAGCTCCCACATAATACACAAACAGAATCAAAGGAAATAATCCAAGTAAACTGTATACCTAAAAATGATTAAGATAGTGAATTTTATGTGCTTTCACTGCAATTAAAAATTTTTTAAATTGTTTTTAAAAAGTACAATTGGGGAGTTCCAGTGGGCAACTACCTACCTCTCCCACCTTTTCAACATATGAACTCTCTCCCTGTCTTTTAGACCCAGCTCTCACACCTGAGGACCACACTCCTGTGAGCCTTGTGGACTATCTCAAGCTGTGTAGCCTTCATCTTTGCTGGTTCCTATGCAGACCTCTAGCACTCCACAGTGTATGGAAACTTTTATTCACGACTCTGTTTTTCCTATAAGCCCATGAGGTCCTTGATGTCTGGCACCACTTCTCAAACATGGATCCTACACCTCTATAAGAATTTCTGATTAAAGGTGGTGGTGCACACCTTTAATCCCAGCACTCAGGAGACAGAGGCAGGTGGATCTCTGTGAGTTTGAGACCAGCTGGTCTATAAGAGCTAGTTCCAGGACAGCCTCCAAAGCCACAGACAAACCCTGTCTCAAAAAAAAAAAAAAAACAGAAAAAAAAAGAATTTCTGTTGCTTGATTAATTAATCTACTATGAATAAACTGTCTTTCAAACTCCACACTAATGGCTTTGCATATACAATCTCCTTTCACCCTCACGGTCACATATATGTGTTGTACATACATATACATGCACTATACATATGCATTCTTCAGGATATAAACAGTCTAATTTTCATTGTACGGACATGGAAATTGAGAGGCTGGTTATCTTTCCAAAGGTCATACAATTGGAGCAATGAAGTCAAAGGGAATTTTCAATGTCAAGATAAGTAATATATAAAGTTTTGAAAGGAAAATGTAGGATATAGAAATTTAGTTGACAGGTCATGGCAGAAAAACCTGCCCTGGGCAATAGCAGACTGTGTGCTACACACCTTGCTGAAGGGGTTTTGTATGGAGTAACTTCAACCTTTGGAAGAGGTAGACAGTGTATTGAAGGAGTCGAGACTTGGGAAAGCTAAGTTTCTCCCTCCGAATCACAGAGCTGAGGAGGAAGGAACTCAAAGCAAGATCTCTCCCACCATTTCTCATTTGATTCTTGGAGGGAGGAGTGGAAAGGAGATGAGATTCTGAGGTGGAGAGATTACCTGGATGTTTGTCAATATGTCAGAATCATGTGACTAAGAGGGTAGAATGAACTGAAAAGCCAGAGCAGTTCTGTAGTGACCCTGTAAGGAGTATTTTGTTTTTAATTCAGGTGAAATTGAATTGAGCATCAGTTAGAGGGCCCAGCTGAGATCACAGTTTATAATATATAATGAACCAAATAAGTGCATTTCATATATTCATATAGATTCTCTGTCTCTATATCTGTCTGTCTGTCTGTCTGTCTGTCTGTCTCTCTCTCTCTCTCTCTCTCTCTCACACACACACACACACACACACACACACACACACACACTCACACACACACCTTCTATCCCAGAGGCAAGGAAAACACTGATATTGTGATGTTGTGAGTAGCAGATAGTTTAGGGAGAGCTGAAAAGACAGACTTTCAAAAATGGCCTCTCACAGATTTCAGTGTGAGGAACCAGGCTAACCCCACCCAGATTAAATCTATGTCTTCCTTCACCAATCCTGAGCCTGCTCTGCTATATGAAATGGGAGGAAACCAACTAATGTATCAGATGATACTACACAATCACAATCTCTAACCTGAGGTGTGACCTTAATACAACCTGGCCAATGAGAGTTCTTGACTTCCTAATCTTGCTCCCACATCTCAGACTTCTACTGTCTTTCTCCTCTAGTGATCTCACTTTCTGTGCCACTCACAAAATACGTTCAACCAGGAGAAAAAAATCTCACCAGCAACCACCTCTTACTTGCATTGCTGGCCACAGGGTACATCTCCCATCCTGTCACTAAACTAGCAATGCTCTCCACTCTACTGTATCAGACTCCATCCCCTTCCCTTCTCAAATACACTGAGGTATCCCTCCAATAATTTTCCCCTCTCTTTTTTTTCCTGATGACCATTTTTATCTTTCTATTAGATCTTCACAATCAACATTAAACATCAATGTGCTACATTTTCTCCCCCTTACAACAAACAAAAACCCAAATTCTCATTTGGTTTCACAGCCCCAGCCAATTTTCCTGCTTTGAAAACAGCTATCCGGTCTCCCGGTGGAATTGTCTCTATAGTTCTCTTTAATTATATTCCCATTTCCCACTGAACTGAAACTTCCTGTGAAGATTTCATGTTGTTACGTGCAACAATCCACTCTCTTCTCTTTCTTCCTCTTCTCTGCTCAGCCGTGTTAGACAGATGATGCCACTCCTCTTCCTTAAAGCCTTCTTTACTTTTGGAACAGTGTTTCCCAACTTGTGGGTCGCAACCCCAGAGGGTTGACCGACCCTTCCACGGGGGTCCCTAAACCATCAGAAAACACAGATATGTAGTTATGAAGTAGCAACAAAAACAATGTATGGTTTGAGGTCTCCACAGCATGAGGAACTCTATTAAAGGGTTGCAGCATCAGGAAGGTTGAGAAACAGTTGTGATTAGTTTCAAATCAAATGTTCCTTCTCTGTCCTCCTCCCTGGTTTATCTACATCACTTCAACCAAAAGGTGTCCATACACGACGCTCTCAACTTTAGAATGAATTACATGGTTCTTTTTGCAGCAGGCAAGCTCTCTAATTGTAGCTTGCTTATCTGTAGCTAAACTTTCATTCTCCAAGAGCACACCAGCTGGCCAAAGGAGGAGTCTCAGAAACATGCTGTTTGATGAGGTGAAGCCATTTGCCAGGCACAAGCTCCACACAAATGAGCCACAATCACTCACCAGTCCCTTGTCTCTTCTGTTGTAGCCTGCTCCTGCCATCCAGTTGGATCAGCTACCCTTCCTTTCAACTCAGTGACCGTCTGTGACCCTAGCAATGGTGACTGCCCTTGCAAGCCTGGGGTGGCAGGGCCACACTGTGACAGGTGCATGGTGGGATACTGGGGCTTTGGAGAGTACGGCTGCAGACCTTGTGACTGTGCAGGGAGCTGTGACCCCCACACAGGAGACTGCATCAGCAGGTGAGTGTCTGCCTCTTGTTCTTGTCTATGAGTAGTTTAAGCTTCCGGAAATTGGGCAGTGACTGAATGCCGTAAGAAGAGCACACATCTCTTTAAAAAACTTATTTTCAATTTGCAGAATCAATTTGTTCTTGCAAAGTTTTTTAGGAAATTCTTTTGCAAAATAAGCTATTCTGCACAGTAATTTCCCAAAACAGCACTGGTGTGTGGAAAGATAAATAGTTGGTTTTTATATATATAACACAATTCATTTTTACTTGGGTTCTAAAACATCTCAAGTTTGCCATTGTTTTCTGTTTTGTTAGTAGTGCTGATGTAGAATGGTACCATGAACTCCCCGACTTTCCATCTCCACACAATAAGAGTGAGCCGACCTGGGAGTGGGGGGACGAACAGGGATTCTCTGCACTCCGACACTCAGGTGAGCCTGACCATCCACTGTCTTATTTCCAACTCTGGTCTGGAGCTATAGGGATTGTGTCAAATCAGAGGACAGTTTGAGAATCCTCTGAAACATTCTTTAGTTCTGAGGTTCAATAAAGGGATGGCCTATCCCCAAAAATGTGAAAGTGAAATACACCTGAGGGTTATTTTAATAGACTTCTGGGTTTTTTTTTCTTTCTTCTGGTTTTGTATATTTATCACACACACACACACACACACACACACACACACACACACACACACACACACACAAAGCAGAACATCACAGTAAAAAATGTAAATTTCCCGAGTGCTGCCCAACAGTTTTGTGAATTGCAAACTACAAACTCAGGCCATGGTTTGTTTACAACCTCCTTTCATCATCCAGGAGAACCTAACCCCCTCTGTGGGTTAAGAAGTGCCCTCTGTTCCCTTCACCCCATTGGTCTGCATTGACCATGGCTGTCTAATTCTGAAATCAGACCCAAAAGAGCTGTGATTTCTGGCCCCCAACTCTTTACCTCACTCCCACCCCTACCCCACTGAGAACACACTCTGTTTCTAACCCACAGAGGGTGTTCTCTGGCTCTGATATGGCCTGTATTTATTTTCTTTTCTCCTTTCCTAACATGGCTGTGTGTTTAAAGCTGAGATGAGGCAGAGGCAATGGTCTCTCTCAATAAAATGCTTGCACAACAAGCATGAGGACTTCCAGTTTGATCTCTGTTGTGTAACAAACCTTTTCCAACACATGTCTATTCACCACAGATAGCATGTCCACGGACACACCAAAGTCTAGATATCACCAAAGTCCAACTTGTGAACCCATGAGTATTATTGGGGCTACTTGCAGGAACATGGGTGACGGGTTACTCACAGGAGCAGAAATAACTAAAGGACTAACTGCCTCATCAAGGCCCACCCCAGCAGGGGTGGCAGCTCACAAACCTGGGAACCTGGAGCACACTGCACAGCCTGCAGGAAGCTCAACAGGTTGGAGGTAGTCCGTGCCAGGTTCTTCCCGAATCTGGGCTGCTGGTCTGGCCTCCGGCTGCTTTGTAGCTTTTCCCATCTAAGAGTCTTTCTTTGCTTCAGCTTCCCATCTGAGGGTGGCTCAGGGTTAATGTTTACTCTGGCTGGGCAGGGCCTAGAAAATCTGGTTGGCTTCAGGGACTTCCTCAAGCTGTTTTGCGTTGTTCACCTTCCTGTTGAGGGAGCTTCCCTTCAAGATGGGATGTTTCCATCTCAGAGGTAACTGAAATACAACCATCTCCCAGAAAAAGCATTTAAAAAACAAACAAACAAACCCTCCATGGCACACACCTGTAAGCCCAGCATTTGAGGGGAAGGAAAGGGCAAACAGAAGGATACCTGGGGCTTGCTGGAAATCTAGCTATAGCCCAGGAAATCTAGCTATAATCAATAAGCTCCAAGTTTAGCTAGAGGAACCCTGCCTCAAAAAATAAAGCACAACTGAAGACCACACTGGACGTTGACTCTAACCTCTACCACATGCAAACACACAGATACCCCTTAGTCTTCACACATACAAACACATAAATACATACAGAAAGTAAGCTGAAAACGTATTTGAGTATTGTGGTGGTTTGAAAGAAAATGGCCCCCAAGGGGAGTGGCACTATTAGGAGGTGTGGCTTTGTTGGAGTAGGTGTGGCCCCTGTAGGAGGAAGTGTGGTCACTGTGGAGCAGCTTTGAGGTCTTCTTTGTTCAAGATAAACTCAGTGGAGTAGACAGTTCATTTCCTGTTGCCTGTGGATCAAGATGCAGAACTCTCAGCTCCTTCTCCAGCACCATGCTTGCCTGCATGCTGCCGTGTTTCCCACCATGATGAGAATAGACTAAACCTCTGAAACTGTAAGCCCGCCTCAACTAAATGGTTTCCTTTATAAAAGCACTGTGGTCATGGCGTCTCTTCACAGCAATTGAAACCCCAAGGCAAGCTGTATTACTCAACTATAATATTTTTCCAACATTTTATTATTTTCAGAGAAACCTAGAACTGTCTTTTAATTCAGTCTACATTTTAGATAATGAAAAAAAAAATCGTTTTAACACATTTCCATAGGGAACCTATAGCTCAAGAACCAAGACTTTTGGTGTGTGTGTGTGTGTGTGTGTGTGTGTGTGTGTGTGTGTGTGTGTGTGTGTTTTGTTTTTGATAATAAAGATTATTTTAATTTTTTTTTAAAGATTCAAACCAGACATGGTAGCACAACCCTTTAACCCCAGTATTTGGGAGACAGAGGCAGGGGCATTTCTGTGAGTTCAAAGCCAGCCTGGTCTACATATCAGGCTCCAGGACAGTCAGGACTTCATAGAGTGACACTGCCTTAACAACAACAAAAAGATCCGTGCACCCAAATTTGAGAAGCACTGGTATTTACAATCCCATTTTTCTCTCTAAACATAATGTCATAATAATTTCGCAAATGGTCTCATTTTAATGTACCATAGGAAGAAGGTAGGAAATATAAAGTTACATGAGGTTGTCTTATCTATTTATTTATGTTTGAGACAAAGTTTAATTGTATAGGACAGATTGGCATGGGACTGGCTTCTAACCCATCTCTGTCTCCCAAGTGCACCATGCTTGGCTCTCCTATTTTCCTTTTTTCAAAGCATCTGAGAAAGAAGACAAATATTCATGTTGTATAGTGCATATTTTGCCACTTTAGTGGCCACTCTTAAAAGTGTCTTCTACCTTGGTATGACAATGATTTCTACTCTATAACAGCCTGCTGGACCAAATCTGTAATTAATCAGGTCATTTGGACTACAGGACATCCACTAAGCCCATTGTGCATGTTATTAGGGAGATGGCAGCATGCCCAGTGAGCACATAATGTATCCCCACAGCTGTTAGGCCTAGGATGTCCCCAGGGAGCCTTTGGGATCCATCTGGATGAGTTCCCGAGGGAGGAAGACAGTGTAGCTTCAACATTCCCTTTGGTTTACAGCCCAACAGAAAAGTGACAGCCAGTTTCCTAAGCACTTAAAAAGCCTTTTCACCCTTGAATCTAGCAGCATACCTGTCTACTGATGAATAGTGAACACCATTAAAAGATTTTGACTACAAATATAAAACAGTATGCCAACCAATACTGGTATTTGTCACAAAATTCTAGTTTCTTTCTCTCTCTTTTCTCTTCCTTCCTTCCTTCCTTCTGTCTTTCTTCCCTCTTTTCTTTCTCTCTTTTGCTCCTTTTTTCCTTCCCTTCCTCTTTCTCCCATCTTTCTCAGTGCCAGAGAAGATGCCCTGAGAATTTTGTACTTGGTAGACAAAGTCTTCTATGACTGAGCTCATTCCCAGCCACCCTCTAACCTATCATTTCCACTTGTGAGGTAGAAAATACCAGATGTGAAATCTGGCTTCCCCAGTGGCAAACCTGGCTTTAACTAGTACCAGAGAACTGTGAGCAATGTTCATTTTTCAAAATGTTCTAACAACCTACTGTAACTAAATGGGCCTTTACCATTTCCAGACTTCTTAAATCCTGACAAATGAAAAATATTCTTCTTTGAAATTGGCTCTCATGATATGCCCAGCTGGGCGTGAACTCCCAGGCTCATACAGTCCATTGGGTTCGGTCTTCTGAGTAGAACTTCATCTTGACCAGTACATATTAATGCTTAAACTCTAAGTGTGTGAAAAAGGGGTGTTGTTGGGAAACCAAAGACAAACCTTCAAATGACAGATCCATGTGTGCTGCCCAAAGGACTGACAAGAGAGCTTTGTGTTGAGGAGCGGTATATACCTTTCACTCGTAGCTAGCATATTCTCTGCTTCAGTGAACTTTTCAGAGGCCATGGGCCATTCACTTATAGTAACTTCTGAATGAGGCCCTGTACTGTGTGTAGATTATAAGCAAACCACAATGGCTGGTTTTAAGTGCCTTTAACTCTCTTTCCGGCTCTTTAATTCTACTTGGGATTTTCCACTTATAACCCTTATTCTCTTTTCTGTAGCATGGGTTGCTGACATGCTAGAGTTGTTTACACCACTCTCACTGGATTGGCATTTCTGCCCAGATGTTCTGTCAGCTTTCTGTGATTGACTGTACCCTCCTTGTCCTAGGCCATTGTCATCTCGGTCTGGCCAGATTCATTTTTCCCTCTTTCTTGGCACGTCTGGGTCAGTTCCTCTTAGTTTTGCTATGAGAAGCTGCCCTTCCACTCTCACTGTACTCTCAGAGAAGCCAATCCAGTGTCCTCTCTGTCTCTGGAACCTAAGTGTAAGTCTGCACATGATAGAGTTCATGGCTCCAGAGGCAAAGCTGTCAGAAAGACTACGCTACCTGGGTCTCTGGTGCCCCACTGATTCTTGCTTTTACTAAGTTCTGATTTCAGCTGCTTCTCCCTCCTAGAGCTACTACTATTCTCCGTCTCCTTTAGAGCAACAAACTAGATAGGTGATTGCTACTAAAGCCTTTAAATACTACCAAACCACTGGGCAGTGATGGTGCACGCCTTTAGTTCCAGCACACAGGAGGCAGAGGCAGTTGGATCTCTGTGAGTTGGAGGCCAGCCTGGTCTACAAAGAAAGTGCCAGGACAGGCTTGAAAGCTACACAGAGAAACCCCATCTTGAAAAAACAAAACAGGAACCCAAACAACAACAACAATAAAAAACAAAGCAAAAAACAACAAAAAACTGTAAAACCCTGAAATTCCTTCTGTGATGGCTCAATCCTGTCATTAACTGAAAACCCTTTTTTCATGACATCATTTTTGTTCAAAGGTGTTTTGAAAGTCTTCTACAGGGCCTGGCAACTCTCTCACATGCAACAGTTCTAACAGACAATTTCAACTGTTGGAAGAAACTACTCCATCTTTTTTGAAAATGACCATTCTAGATCCTTCTCCAGTCAGGAAGGCTTTTTTCATCTTCCCAAATGTAGGACCCTCCTCACACCTAGGCGTGTCCTACTTCTATCTTAAACCACTTAATTTTTTAAATACAATCACTTTTTTACTTGCCAAATTGCAAGCCTTAGGCAAGAATTGTACTGTAGTGTCATATTTTTCTCTTTTGGCTTTTTGGGGGACCTGCCACCTAGCTCCCAAATCAGATCATTTGGACTACAGGACATCCACTAAGCCCACTGTGCATGTTATTAGGGAGATGGCAGCATGCCCAGTGAGCACATAATGTATCCCCCACAGCTGTTAGGCCTTATTATTACTTATAGGTCTTATTATTGTTAGGTCTTATTACTGTTAGGTCTTATTATTACTTATAAATGTCTGGTATTAGCTTGGCTTGTTTCTAGCCAGCTTTTCTTAAATTATCCCATGGACCTTTTGCCTCTGGGCTTTTATCTTTCTCTATTTCTGTATACCTTACTTACCTTCCTACTCCGTGGCTATCTGTGTGGCTGGCCCCTGACATCTTCCCGTCGTTTTCTCTTTGCTGCTCCTCCTCTTTCTAGTTTCTCCTTCTATTTATCCTCTCTGCCTACCAGTCCCGCCTATCCTTGCTCCTGCCTCACTATTGGCCATTCAGCTCTTTATTAGGACCATCAGGTGTTTTTAGAGAGGCACAGTAATACAGCTTCACAGAATTCAACAAACACAGCATAAACAAAAGTCACACCCCTGAAAATTTTGCCACATTGTATCTTGCTCATCCTTATGTGCTCTGTGATCTCTGTGAGTTTGAGGCCAGCCTGGTCTACAAAGCAAGCTCCAGGACAGCCAAGGCTACATAGAGAAACCCTGTCTTGGAAAAAAAAAGGAATGACATCACTATGCTCAGCAGGTCATAAGGTCTCCAATTACTTTCAATGGACTACCAAGTATTTTATTTGATTTTCATTGGCATAATTGTTAATTGGATACTTAATATACTTAGTTACTTTTCTACAGATTTACACTTTTAGCTGTTCCTTTTTATTAATACAGAGTATTGACACTGGACTGTATTTATCACAATATCAGTTTGTGCTTTGAAATTTGGTATTGACTTTATCTTCCATACTTAGGTTGATATTTTATTAGACTATAGTCAATTCTATTTGGAAAGGGAATTTACTTCTCTTAAATTATTTCATCACCACTTAACAGTTACAGATGTTATATGAATCAGTAAAGGAGTAAACTGTTACCTGGATTTGCCTACCGAAACACCCCTCCCCCTCCCCCCTCGCTACCCCCATAACACAATTTCTCATTTACTTTATGCAGGTAAATGTGAATGTAAGGAACAAGTGTTAGGAAACCCCAAGGCATTCTGTGGAATGAAGTATTCATATGGTGAGTTTAAAGACCTCCATGAGGAGGCATTAAGATTTGTGACTCAAGCCGGGTGGTTGTGGCACACACCTTTAGTCCCAGCACTTGGGAGGCAGAGGCAGGTGGATTTCTGTGAGTTTGAGGCCAGCCTGGTCTACAAAGCAAGCTTGTGAGACTAGGTTCATTTTCAAGATGTTCTATAATTCTGATCCTTGATGATCCTGTGAAGACAGCTGTCTGCCGTGGTATTTTTGAAATCAGCTAAGATACGGTTCTCTCATTACACATAATCATCTATCAAAATCTGTATGCATGAACTCTCTTCATACAGAAAATTATATCCTAGTCTTCCTATGTCTACACTCTTTCCTACCCCAAAATACTTCACTACCTAATTTCTAGCTGCATACATTTCATAAACTGAAGAACATAACAGAATCAGAAGTCAAGCAGAACACTGGAGGTCTGTAATCACACTGTATTATATATGTAATTACAGATCATATTAGCACTACATGGTTTACTGCAGAGAGGGGTGGGAAGGACTGTGGTGTTCTTCCTCTACAGAGGAATGATGAATGTTTGAACAGGCCCACCTACCCTGTTCTACACTTTAAAATGTATATATTAAAATATCACATGGACTTCCATAAGCACATATAATTTCTATGTGTCAATTTAGAAATATTTTTCAGGTATTAAAAATTAAAAGAAGGGTGCAGAGAGATGACTCAGCAGTCAAGAGCACTTGCTGATCTAGAAGAGGACCAAGGTTCAGTCTCCAGCATACTTCACAGCTGTCTGTAATTCTAGCTCGGGGGTGGGAGGGTGGGGGGGTGGAATCTGATGCTTTCTTCTGGCCTCCATGGGCACCAGGCACACACATATGGGACACACACATGCAGGCAAGCCCTCATAAACATAAAATAAAAATAAATAAATCAAAGCAAAGGAATACTATAGCCCTGCCATCATGTAGGAGGGCAGTTTACACTGTACTCCAAAGAACAGTAAATAATAATAATGTTATATAACATCTGTAAAGTGATGCAAAATATACCCTATCAAAACATTTTGTCCTCTGTCATCATAACATCATATACAGGGAACCACAGAAGTATACTATCATCAGGATCTAAATAAAAACCAGGACAATAGTTTAACTTCCTATTTATTCTTTGTAGTTTTGATATGTGAATATACTTTTTTGTCTTGTTTGTTTGTTATTTGAGACAGGGTTTCTCTGTATAGCACTGGCTGTACTGGAACTCACTTTGTAGACCCAGCTGGCTTGAACTCAGAGATCCACCTGCCTCTACCTCTTGAGTATAGAAATTAAAGGTGTGTGTCACCATGCCTGGCTCAGCTGAATATACTTAAAATCTCACTTGCAGAAGGCAATGGATAATATCTTTCTAATGTCATAATATGGGAAGGTACAAAAGTTGAAACTGCCAATAAAGAGAAAATAAAATATAAATGAGATTAAATCATCTCAAAAATGAATGAGCCTCATGATTTTTAAAGCAGATTTCCACATTCTGGTTTTCATCGATTCACTTTTCCATCATACTAGGAAATAAGTCACCAAAATAGTTCAAATTTCAAGAGAAAACATGAAATTCGTGTGTTTTCCTAACTTTTGGAATTCTGTTGTTCCAGTGTTAAAAATCAAGATTTTATCAGCACATGATAAAGGCTCACATGCCGAGGTCAATGTGAAAATAAAAAAAGTCTTACAGTCGACAAAACTGAAGATCTTACGAGGCAAGAGAACACTGTATCCAGAGTCCTGGACAAACAGAGGCTGCACTTGCCCAATCCTCAATCCAGGTGAGCACTAATTAGACTTAATTAATTAATCTTGTGACCCTTGTCTCTGCCCATTGGCTGGCTGGCTTACATCCTCCAAAGCAAAACTCCTTAAGATCATCTCTTCCCTTACTTTCAGAATACTGAGGAAAATCCAAAAGGGATTCTTTGAACTGACATTTAAAAATACAAAACCCAATCTTCTCCATGTGTTCTATAAACATAAAATATTTTAAAATCCAGCAGCATAATGCTTTCTGTCCTGAAAGAGAAGCCTCAGATTAGTTCCAGATGCCCACTGCATCGACAGGACTTTCCTAAGCTATCTGCCACTTGAGCGTTATTTGAAAGCTAGATCGCCTTCCATTCGAACCTGTTCCCAGAGGAAGCTCCGATTCAAAAGCCCATCTGTGCCAATGACTCCGGAAACCCATTTCTACTATTGCATGAGAGGCATCTGTTTCCCCTGGATAGAAAACAATTCTCAAGTTTTCATCATGATGTTTTTCATTAAATGATCGTTCAGGCTTTGGATGAGAAACAGCAGGGGAAAATAATTTAAATACAATCTTAGAGAAACTTGGAACGGGAGCAAGGTTTAACTTGAACCTGAAAAAGATACAGCTGAGATGATGGTAACATCAGTCACCGATGCACTTAAGACTTTCATGATTCTATAAAGATAGACCCCTGGCAATGGTACTTTCAGAATGGAGGACCAGCTGAGGTAGGGTTCCTCTGTGACCACCTTCCATCAGGGTGTGTGAGAACTCTGCTGACAATACCAAAAATTGTATCCTATGTGTAAGCATATACCTCAGCCACTTCTCTGCCCCCATGCTAAAATTGGAGACAGGATATAGATTTCTGATCACAGTATATCTGCAGTGCCATCAGCATCAGCACCAGCACCCAAATATAATATACTGCACAGACAATAGCTTTGAAAAGCCTGATTCCCGTTCCTGCACTTCGTGATTTCCTGTGTGTGCAGTCACCGCTTGTGCGTCAGAATACTGCTAAGACAGGTTCATAATTTATATTCTACATCTAATTTCTTCCCCTTACGATCCAGGAAAGCACAGTTACATTAGAAAGAACTCTTCTGTGTTTTTAATTAGCAAATTAGAAGAAACAGATAACAGGAAAACTACAACTAAAATATCCCCTTAATCTAAACACAACCAGTGATTTAAGATAAAAAGTTTTCTCAACTAATTTCTTATAACTTCTTTCATTCCTCTAATATTTCACTTAATTTCATTTAAATTTCAATAAGATAGAAGGGAAACTTTTTAATTATAAGAATAAGCAGTTCCAAAGCATAAATCTGAATAAGTAAGAATCTTGGATTTGTAAATACAGGAAGCAAAGAGTCATTCCTTTAAATTCTGTTTCCCGATCATCTTCGCTTACAGTCTCTTATGAGCAATTTTCTATTATCTTGGTAAAAGGGGGGTGGGGAGCCTGTCCAGTTTTGCAGAATGACATTTAAAACAAAAGCTTTGACCATCTGAGCCACCCTCCAGGAAGTGAGCTATATTTCCTGCTCAGGTTTCTGCCAGAGTCCAAGAACCAACTGAGCTCATCACAATTGAAAACATAAGCGCAATTATTCAAAGAATTCTTGAAAACATGTTTACTTGCTTTGAAGAAAAATCTGGAAGCTGCCAAAGCAGAACCAGACACTGTTTCATTTTGCTTTTGTTTTTCCATTTTTACAAGTTTATGAAAACCAAAGAAGACTGATGATAAAAAAAAGAGAGAGAGACAAACTCTGAAACCTTATGCCTCAACTTATCTCCTGTGCTGCCTTTGAAAAGGAGTGAGCTACTGGCCATCCTTGCCAGCCCAGTCTTCTGTGACTCAGGCATATATTTCATCAGTCATGTATCTTTGAATACCAGTGCTAGCACCAAAGTACACTGCCTTTTTTTATAGATAATAAACATTGTGTCTGCAAAACATACAACAAAGCAGACATCAAACTGTAAAGATAGACAAATTAAATGTAAGTGATACCAAGGGGTGTAAAAGAAGACATTGTGTTAAATTATGGTTTGATAGTACTCCATATATTAATACTTTAAATGGAATTCCTGTGCTATTTGTTCTATTTCTGGCGTTAGGGTAACTTAAAATACTGGTCTTGATCTACAACTTGTTTTTATTATTATTATTCTTTTTAAGCCTTTATGTGTATTTGTGTTTTACCTGCATGTATGTCTGTGTAACATTTTCATGAAGTACACGAAGGCCAGAAGAGCTGTCCAGTCTCCTGGGACTAGAGTTACAAATGGGGGTGAAATGCCATGTGGGTGCTGGGAATTGAACCAGGGTCCTCTGCTCGAGCAGCCACTGCTCTTAACCACTGAGTCATCTCACCAGCCCCCAAGTTTTGGTGAAAGAGAATTTTATTATTTAAACACTAGACAATAACAAGATATATACATATATAAATTTTAAAATGCTTACTGTTTTAAATAATAAAGAGAACTTTATTATTTAATTATTAGATAATAGCAAGATTACATATGTAAATATATATATATACATAAAACAAACATACAAACTACATATAGCTTGCATGTTTGTTTTACTAGGGATTTAACCTAGGTCACTCTACATTGCTAGGCAAACATTCTGCCTCTGAGCTATATCTTAAATCCTTTTTATTTTCAGACAAGGCCTTGCTAAATTGCCTAGGTGACCGCAAACTTAGGATCCCCTTACTTTAGTGTCCCAAGTAGCCATAATAACTAGGATTACAGGCATGTCTCTATACATGGCTCATAAATTTAAACTGATATTTATTTTAATTTTTAACATCTAGTGTTTTAATTAAAATTTTAAAGCATATAGCTCTTTGTATTAGAAAGTTATAACCATAATTATTTTTCTAGTCCTATATTTTATAAAATTGTTTCTAAATATCAAAATTGACACCATTACAAATATGTAATGAAGGCTATTATCATTTCCTAAACTAGTACATAAACAGACAATCCATCTCCATGCTTTTGTTAGCCAAAATATTTTACTAAAAGCCTGAAAAAAAATTTGTTATAAGGGCAGCACTAAATATGGCCGAGTCTCCATCAGTTTTTTCATCTTTGCTTTTGCTTTATTTTGTTCACAAACAAGCTCCTTATATTCCTCAAATACAACTGTATAGAGAGAATACATGTCATTTTTTGTCATTCACAACTCTCTTCCAATATATTCCAAATAGTTGCTTTATTTTTGTAAAGTCCTTTTTTGTTTTGTTTTGTTTTTTGTCCTTTGTTTTTCTCAGACAGGATTTCTCTGTATAGCCTTGGCTGTCCTGGAACTCACTCTGTAGACCAGGCTGACCTGGAACCTACAGAGATCCCCTTGCCTCTGCCTCCTGAGTGCTGTGATTAAAGGCAGGTGCCACCGTCACCTGGTATAAAGTCTTTCTTAATTGCTGCTACCACACACACCGATCTCCAGGAAAATTAACATGTCCAGTTTCCAATGATCCCTCACATGTCTCTCACTCAGAGTGCAAAATTACATAGGCCCAGAATCAGACAGTCCTGAGTTTGAGTCCAGGACTGCTACTTAGTAGGAGTTTCCCAACTTCTGAGCTTCAGTTTCTCATCTGTACAAAAGGAGAGACGTGCTACTTATTTTATAAGCCATATCAAGGTCATGAGATAATGTGTGCAGTATTTGGTACATACTATACACTAATGGTCATGACTCTGCATCATTTTTCGAAACAGGGTTTCTCTGTGGCTTTGGAGGCTGTCCTGGAACTAGCTCTTGTAGACCAGGCTGGTCTCGAACTCACAGAGACCCCGCCTGCCTCTGCCTCCCGAGTGCTGGAATTAAAGGCGTGCGCCACCAACGCCCGGCTTCATGACTCTGCATCTTATCCATGCCTATATACAACTATGAAGTAGGAATGTCTGAAATCCCTGAAGTCACATCTCCTCCTTTAACAGAATATAATGTATGCATCTCCTCTGTGCTTACAGGTCTGGAGTACCTTGTAGCTGGACATGAGGATGTAAGAACAGGCAAATTGGTTGTGAATATGAAAAGTTTTGTCCAGCGCTGGAAACCAGCTCTTGGGAGAAGAGTCATGCATATCTTAAAAAGAGAGTGCAAGTAGCACTGGAGGTGTAAAGTAGCACTGGAGGTGTGAATTAGCACTGGTGGTGTGAAGAAGCACTGGAGGTGTGGAGTAGCACTGGAGGTGTGGAGTAGCACTGGAGGTGTGAAGTAGCAGTGGAGGTGTGAAACAACACTGGAGGTGTGAAGCACACAAAGGCTCTTCTCTGGGTAGATATACAAGTGTAATGAAAAAGAGACCTCAAAATGAAACTGGAATATTTTTTTAAGTGCCAAAAAAGTAGAAAAAAATGTTGCAATGCATAGGCCTTGTCTGACCTATCTGTTCTGGATCTGTGTTTAAATACAGCTTTGTTTCATAAAGAGAAGTGAAAATCCCTGAGCTGATAGCTGCTTCCCGTGGAACTGGTTCTGAATGTCACAGCTATGGAGAATATTTTAATAGTAACATGATCTTTAGCACTCACCCATTAAAGGCTGTATCCCTGACAAGTTCTCCCCCAGCTTTAGATATGTCATGTACATTGTATTTGATGCTATTTAAGGAATTAATGAGATTTTAGGGACACCCCCCCCCAAACTCTACCATCAGGAAAGGCATTTCTTAAAAAGAGCCTTGTCTTGTGTGCTGTGTGTAGACGTCAGTGTGTGGGATGCGAAAGGAACTCCTCTGTGTATATATAGTATTTCTTTGTGTAAAGCACTTTACCTACCACTGATGTTGTGAAAGCTCTGAGACCGCTATTGACAGGAAGAAAAGAGAAGGGCTGTGGGAAGACCTGCTGAAACACAAGCACTGCCACTGAGGATGGACACAGGAACCAGGCTAAAGAAAACAATGCTGGGAGAAATGCTGTAAAGATACAACCTAAAAGGAGAATGTTTGTATGAAATCTCTGAGAGGTCCCAGGATACTGGTCATGATGAAACTTAGACTTTAAGACAAGAGGAGGAAACCATGAAATGTAGAAATATGATTGCATACAGGGAAAGTCGACTTTAAATGCCGGAAAGCTCATTTATTTGTGATGCACTTGTACACACTTCGAAAATTATTGTAAACACAGAATTTGTTCTATTTTTGTGTCTAGTATTTAAACGTGAACATTGGACCAGTTTTCTTTCTTCTTTTATTAACAGTACATGGTCATGACATTTACCCTTTTCCTAACACAACATATGTGATAGTTCACCAGATTACTGTTTTTCATTATCTTTCATTTTCTTTATCCAGGCATAGCCACTCTGTGTACAGTTTCTACTGCACTGGAATTTTACAAACCAGGAACCACAGTGCTGAAACTTTAGGTTCATATATCCGGATCATCTTTTTCCCTGAGGTCCTGTGGACTCACATATATATATAATATATATATATATATATATATATATATATATTTTGTGAATTTGTTTTTATATCTCATGTATGTAATAAAGGAATGTGACATCCTGATCTATGTCTCCTGACTAATTCTTTAGTGGTGCCAAAGATTAACTTCTTTTAATAAGAGAACTTAAGTCTAATTCATTAAATTAAGAAAATTAATTATGGAGGAATGACTTAGTGGGTAAATTAAAAGCATTTGCCATGCAAGCCTTATGACCTGAGTTCAAACCCCAGAATCCACACAATAATTAAGAAATGAACTGACTCGGGCAAGTTGTCCTCTGATTTCTACATATGCACCAGAATACATGCATAACCACATACCACACACACACACACACACTCTAACTAAATTAATGTTAAAAAAAAAGTTAATCCCACCACTCAGGGGGTAGAGGCAGGTGTATTTCTGAGTTTGAGGCCAGCCTGGTCTACAGAGCAAGTTCTACAGCCAGGCTACACAAAGAAAGTCTGTCTCATAAAAAAATAAAATAAAAATAAGAAAGGAAAGGAAGAGAGAGATACTATCTCAGAGAGGCCTCAACAACAAGGAGGAAGGGGAGAACCAGCTCCCAAAAGGTTGTTCTCTAACCTGCACACATCAACTCTAACAAATAACCTTGAAAGAAAATAAATTATGGAGAGAGACTGTGTTTCCACCCAGTTACTCTGAGATTTAGGAACAGAGCAGAAGCAAACCCAAATGGATTTTCTTTCTATAATAGCCTTTGGACATTGCATTGCCATTTTTATAACATACTTACTTTCTGTATTTTGGGTTGTGAGCCTAGCCTTTAACGGCCAAGATGTCCCTCCAACCCAACATACTTATTTTTAACTAATTTACTTTCTATGTTAGTGGGGAGTGCTCATGCCACAGCATTCATGTTAGGTCAGAGGGCATCTGGCAGGGGTCATCCTGCCCTTCCACTACTCGGGTTCCAAGGATCTTACTCAGGTCCTCAAGCTTGGCAGCAAGCACCTTTACCCACAGAACCATCTCACCTGCCCTTAACAGTTAATGCTGAAAACCCAAAAGGGAGCTAGTGAGATGGTTCAGTGGGTACTCATACCTGTCCCCAAACCTCAAAGCCTGAATTCAACCCCCAGGTCCCACATGGTGGAAACAGAAGACTGATTCCTAAAATCCATCTTCTGCTCTCCACACATGAGAAAAAAATATTTCTATTCCAACCATCCTCTACTAACAATCAATAGTATTTGATGTTTATGTGTAGACCACAAGTGCATGTGTGTGTGAATGTCTATGTCCCTCTCTCTCTCTCTCTCTCTCTCTCTCTCTCTCTCTCTCTCTCTCTCTCTGTGTGTGTGTGTGTGTGTGTGTGTGTGTGTACCTTTTATATGACTGGGACTATTACACATACTCTTGCAAAATCTGTTTTCACCTGTAACATGTTTCCTAACCTCTTGCTTCTTCCTATCTATCCCAGAAGGTGAACAAGGATCTACTTTAACAATTTGATTGCAACTTATAAAACATGTTATTTAGTATGCCATACCCAGAAAAATAGTTTGAAAGCATCTGATATAGAATTTTCCCATTTCACTTCACTTAAAATATTCTATTTTGAAAGGAACAGCATAAGTGATGGCTATTAAAAATAAAATAAATTATAGAGCATCAAATAGGAAGCATTAAGTAGGGGGAAACTTCAGAACAATGCATAATTATCCCCCAACCTAAGGACACATTCATTGAATTACGTATCTTGAAACTTCTGAAAGGCAGGTCATAGCAATATTGGTCCTAGGGAAAACAGGTTCCCCTCTTATACACATCTGTACTACTTGACATATTTTCACTGATCCTGTGCTGTTCTTGCATTTATTTTTCCCAACAACTAAAATTCAGTCAATGATTTTTAAAATATGATCAAGTAAAATCATAACTAAAAGTTTAATTTTATCTAATTTGTCTAATTGGTGGGCTTTTGTGTTTTCCATTTCTGTTATCTTTAAGTGTTCCCTGGCCTGAGGCCACATGTTAAAGGCTTAGTCACCAATCCTGATGGAATTTTTAGGAGGTGGCACCTGGTGGCAGGAAGGGAAGTGCCCTTTCCTTCCTGGACCTCTTTGCTCTTTGGCTACATTGATGGGAGGGGCTTTGCTTTTCTACACCTCCACCATGATGCTCTGCCTCAGCAAAGGCCTAAGAGCCACATGGCCAAGTGACATGGATCAGAACTTCCGTTATTGTGACCCAAAATCAGCCTTTCCTCATTTAAGAGGTATAGACAGAAGTTTCTGTCCTGCCCCATTCCGCAGTCATTTAGTCCCAAATAAATACACAGAGGCTTATATTAATTATAAACTGTTTGGCCTCTGGCTCAGGCTTCTTATTGGCTAGCTCTCTCTTCATTATTAACCCATTTCTATTAATCTGTGTATCTCTACGTGGTCTTGGCTTACTGGTGATGCCCAGGTCTCTTGCTTCTTCAGTAGCTACATGGCATCTCCCTGACTCCGCCTACTACCTTTCTCTATTCCTGTTTGGATTCCCCACCTGGCTAAATCCTGCCTTTCCACTGGCTGAAACAGCTTTATTCATCAACCAGTAAGAGAAACATATATTCACAGCTTACAAAAGGACATCCCCCATCAAGAGGTTCACCTCAGGCTTTAGCCACAACAGAAAGCTGATAACACAAGTCCTCTGTGACTGGAATTTTCCTCTTTGAAGCACATCTCTTGTAACATTAAAAAAAAAATCCTTCTTCTAATAATCTCATAATAGCTTGATTCTGAAATCACTTACAGTCTCCCAGGAGCACCCTTTGGTTTCCAAAGTGGGGAGTGGTGAAAGTTAGGTCAGTCTTAGAGAAGAAAAAGGGAAGAACTCTTGTTCTGCTCACCACTATATCACACACACACACACACACACACACACACACACACACACACACCATCCCTTCCAGGGCTCTGTATGTATGTTCCCTTCTGAGCATTTTACAAAATAACCACCTGGGTACAGAATCAAACCAGACTTCCATGTATGGCAGCATATGAACCCAAACACATCCCTCAGGAGCTCCTGGGAAAGTCTATGCCCCTAGAGCTTTCTTCTGGGTACCGCTGGGCTTAATTGGTCAGCCAGTCGTTGAGCAATTCCCACATACCTATCCTGATGTGCCTGAGGTCAACACAGTCTGTGCCCTCCTGTTACATCATTTTCCCTGTAGAGGAATGCTGCTAATGTTTAGTATTTGATGCAATGGAAAGTCTCAATAATAGGATAATCTTTTAATAGTGTCCATGTAATGAGGTCAAATCTGTGGGGATGTGACCATGAGTCAAGCAGCAATGTGCATCTGGCATTGAGCAAATAGCAAGGCCAATATGGGTGAACAGTTCTTGGGGACACTTTAAGTTCTTGCAAAACAAACCCTTTTCTAAATGATCAGAGATGGCACTCTGCAGGGTGGGAAAGAAGCCCTTGAAAATGTCCTGTAGTGCTGTCCCTCTGCCACTCCCCTGGAATGCCTGAGAATAAGGGTGAACACCCTGTTGGCCTCTTGTCAGAGGCCCCAGAACTGAACTGCTTTGTGTTCATTGTTTAGATGATAAGCAGTCCCCTGATGTAACCTTACCAAACAGTCAATGTTACTCACAACTTATTTCCCACAGTTTGGGAGAAAAATATTTATGAACAGCTTTAATTCTGCAGGGGAGATTGGTATGATAAGAATGGAACAGAGGCAAAGAAGTGCGCCTCGCATGACTGATAGTTTATTTTCAGTCGTTCTCTTGGAGAAGGATGCGTCTGAATGTACTTTCTCAAGCATGATGCTGCAGTCCCTGTATCACAGCAAAAACATATAACTGTTTCTGTAATATTCAAACATTAATGAACAAGCTTGAAACCTAGAACCTTTTAAATGGTAAATGCTTAGGTCTCTAGCATTCACATATGCTGAATAACTAAAAATGAAGAGAAAAAAGAAACAGTGATGGATCAAACACTAACTTCTAAAATGTGACATTGCTCATTCCAGTATGGCTTTGGGATACACCTCCACAGTAGAACACTTGCTTAGAGTACCTGAGTGGCCCTGAATTTGATAAGTCATAGTGTGGCCCTCTGAACAGGAGGGAGTAGAAGCCAGACGAGGGATCTTGCTTGCAGGAAAGAACAACTTCTAGCAAATTTTCACAGGCTGGGTATAATGATCAGCTCAGAACTCCTGGATGCTACCAGAAGTAGTAAATAAAACTTGGTGACCACACCCAGTATGATGGCACACACCTTTAATTACATCATTTGGGAGATAGAGGCAGGAGGCCCTCTCTCTGAGTTTGAAGCCAGCCAGGGCTACAAAGAGAGATCCTGTGCCCCCACCCCCCCAACCCCCAACCCCCCCCCCCCCCACCCCCCACCCCGCCCTCTCCCAAGGAAAATCAAACAACCACAAAAACTTAGTGAATGAAAAATTAAAAACTAATAATAACAATTAAGAATCTAAAGTAGGGACAGGCAAAGGCACTTGCCACCTGGTGATGTAAGTCTGACAATTGAGTTTGATCCCCAGGAAACCACACAAAGGTGGAAAGAGAGAACTGATTTCACAGAGTTGCCCTCTGACCTCCTGACGTGTGCCATTTGTGGTACAGACATCCATGTGCCCCGTCCACAATACCACTGGGTACTACTCTCATTTCATCCTCTGAACACTCCTGATATGTGTAATGTGCCCATTTCCCAGATGAGGGAACTGAGGCACAGAGAAACTGAGCTGTTCAAGGGCACCCTGCTCATAAGTGTGAAGCCTAGATTTGAACCTATGCATTCTAATTCACAAAGTTCATGTCTCAGGCAGTAAAAGGATTTGGGTATCAGAAAGGCATCCATGGGAATGGATGCCAACTGTGACATTTTCCTGCCTGTCGCTTCTCTTGGATCGTGGTTGAGAAAAGAGCACTGAAGTTCTACATTTCTCTTGTTTTCCTTCTCCAGACTGCAGACTCCAGTGCATTCGATATTATATTCCGCAGTCAGATGATTTTCCTACCATCTTTGTCACAGTTACCACACTGCCTGCCACAATTCCTGGTTAAGACAAAATGGTAAGAGCCCCTCTTTGGCCTTCACTCTTTCCCCTTGGCCTTGCTTTGTAAGGGCCATCTGGGCAGAAAAGCTGCTCCTGCATTCGTCGGTAATGACCCTGACCAAGCTACTGAGAAACCACATGGCATTTCAAATCAATTCTCTCAGCTGTGACGTGTGCTGTGTGGGCAAATTCTGCTTGCAAGATGAATGAGAAGGCATTACACCAGAGTGAGACAAGGAAACAGGGAGAAATATAGAATGCAGGTACTTCGTCAACCTAGGATGGGTAGGAAGAGGCAGGAGACAAAGGGGGAAGGATAAAGAGAAGCAGCAACTGGACACAGAAGTGCTTGATCGCTCTAGTAGGAGTAGACAAATTATTGCAAAGTAGAGCATATTCAGCGAACCACTTCTTTCAAGGCTACACATCCCAATTGATAATTTTGAATATTTGCCACTATTTCTATCTAATACTTGTCTTGTTATATTTTTTGAATACTTGTCACTATTTCTATCTAATACTTGTCTTGTTATTGTCTTTGAGGAATTATAGACCAGAAGAGATAAAATACTAAAGAAATATTGGGAAATGATAATAAACTGTAAAGACCGGGTTGCAGAGATGACTCAGTGGCTAAGATCACTTACCGATCTTTCAGAGGGCCCAAGTTTGGTTTGCAGAATCTACTTGTTGCCTCACAACCATCGGTAACTCCAGTTTCAGGGGATCTGACACCTTCTTCTGGCCTCCTGAGACACCAGGCATGTGTGTGGTACACATACATGCATGTAGGCAAACACTCAAAAAATAAAAATAAATAAGTCTTTAAAAAGGAAAATTAGAAAGCCAATTTGACTTTTACTATATATTGATACTGGATTCTAAACTTACCATTCACAGTGTACCCAGTCAACAAACAATTATAGTCAGTAACCATTGCCTAAAAGCCTTTTTACATGGTAATTATAACAATGGTGATCTCCTTTGCCATCATCATATACCAGATGCTACCCTAAACTTTAAATGGATTGGCTCCTCTGGCATAATATAATAATAGCCGTGTAAGGTCAATAATATTATTAGGCTGAAACCAAGGGCCAAAGAGGTCCAAGAACTAACTTGTCCAAAGGGCAGAATGAATAAATGACAAGGCCAGGCTTTGACCCCTGATGTCTGTGCCTTCAGAATTTACACTTTGCCTCTCTGCTTTGCTAGTAGTTTCTGTAAAATTCAGCAGACAACGACTTTTTTAATACAGTGTTGCAGACCCATCCCTCTGAGGCCTTAACAAAGGTCTGGGAACAGAAAAGGAATGAACACTTTATTTATTTATAAATGTTGTTGTTATTTTGTTTTTTGATATAGAGTATCACATAACCCAGACTGATTTCAAACTCCCTACATGTAACTGAGGGTGGCCTTGAACTTCTCTTCCTCCTGCTTCCATCTCTTAAGTACTAGGCATGTACCACCATGCCCAACCAGGGAGGAAAATTTTAATAAATATCATTGGTGACTCAGATATAGGTGGCATCTTGATATGGCTGAGAAACACTGTCATTAGACACTTCTCTGGAATAAAATCTGCCAAGTCATAAAGTGATTCATTTGTTTCTGCAAATCTTCCTCTGGCTATAAATCTCGCTGACCTTTGTCACAAATGTCACTTTCCGAACAACAGAGTCAGTAGCCCTGCTGTGGCACTGTGAACCAAGTCCTAAGAATCAAAGTGGTAAAAAGAAGGAAATTCAGAGGGTATTGCTCCAAGTACATACTTAACATGGCCCTACTTTCTAAGCTGTAGTGGATGTAACTGTGAAGCACCTGTAGGTCTGTCTTTGATACTGTAACTCCTCAGTTTACCTTAGCTGTCTACCATGGCCTGCAGGGGCGCATTGCTCAGAGTCCTATTAAGGTGCCAGAAAAAGTCCTAGACTTTCCTTCTGGCCTTGAACTAATTTGACATTGGCCTGTCATGAGATGGACAGACTAAGATAAAGCAAATCATTCTACTGAAACACTTTCCTACTTTCTGAATTCTCCCTCAGATCGCAATGTACGGGCAGGCCCAAGGAAACAGGGTAAGTCTACGGAAAAGCTTTTAATTCGCACTTCTAATCAGGGATCTCTCGGTTACTGGTGGCAGGCCAGTGCGGGAGATATTTTTGGTCAGATGTGCCTTTCGATGCCTCATAAATCAGGTCCTTGGACAGCTTCCTAATTTCCCTTCAGGCCGAGCCAGTCGCACACACTCAGCTGCACCCTACTGGAAGCTCAAGTGAGGAGAAAGGTGAACAGGAAATGACACTGGCAGAAGGCAGCACAGGGACTGTCTCCAAAACATGGATCCAAGACACAATAATCAGTATAAACAGACTCTGCACTCCCAGTTCTTCTTGCGGGTGAGAAGATAGTCAGACATGAAATGCTAGACACAGAGAGAATAATCAAGGAACAGGAGGGGAGTCTCATCACGACAAGCAGAACCCTTCCTGTGAGAAGACTTCTGACAGGCCTGTGACAATTTATCCAGAGACACTTGCCTGGCAGTGACCTTCAGTGACTTAGAGACTTTTTGATAACAGCTGAGAACATAGAAGTGTACATTTGCATCACCGTGTTCTATGCCTTTGGGAAATACCACACTAAACCATTTGAAGTGAAGATGTTCTGGATATATCCTTAAACAGCACTTAGGAGGACACCTGATTTGCACCCCTCCAAATGTTACAGGTTTTATCAAATGCCTCAGGAAAGCCTTCTCCCCCCCCCTCAACTTTTCACTTAACCCAAGGGTTCTCTTATTAAAATTGTGTTCTCCTATTGCCCTACTTGAGAAGCAGCCCTTAAAACATCATTATCCATAACTGACTTTTCAGTATCTTTTTTAAATATATTTTTTTGCCAGGCAGTGGTGGTGCACAGCTTTAATCCCATCACTCGGGAGGCAGAGGCAGGTGGATCTCTGTGAGTCTGAGGCCATCCTGGTCTACAGAGTGAGTTCCAGGATAGGCTCCAAAGCTACAGAGAAACCCTGTCTTGAAAAACAAAACAAAACAAAACAAAAATACATTTTTTCCTCTTCCTCAAACAGAAAGTAGAACAACACATGTAAGAACAAAACAATTAAGTGTCCTATAACATCAAGAATGGCTTAGAATCTGTTTGGGGTAACAGATATGTATTTGCCCTTTCTTTTCTCATTAATTATTTTAGTTAGCAGATAGAAAATAGGTTTTATTGTAACATTCTACACACATGTATCACTGCACTTCGCTCATGCTTGCCCCCCATACTATCCTTCCATGTCCCCATAGTTTCCCTTTCCCAACCCTCTAAGAAGTCAATTAAATAAACTCCATAGCAATGGGGTTGGGGATAAAGATGGGAGAGTAGGAAAAAAATTGATATCTTCGGAGTTCCAAACACCATCATATTAATAATCTAAACTTATTCTTCTCGTAACCTTTGACATAGGGATTATTCCTTCATTTCAAATATGAAAAATGCACAATTAAGGGAAGTAAAGTAACTTGCCCAAGGCTACACAATAATTACCTAGCAAAGCCAATTTTTCAAAACTGGAGATGTCAAATGGTAAGATCCTCCAACCACGCTTTAAAAAGCTCCATGCTCTCTTCTCAGTCTGATTTGTTGGGAAGTAAATCCGCATTAATTTAACTTATATTCCCTATCACCATGTAAAAACCCTACTCTGACTGAGCTTAGATACTGGCAGTGGAGAGGCCTTCAGAAGCTAGCTATACTACTCTGTTGTTCCCTGTATTGTAAGTGCATTTATCCAGCACCTGATATCTGAAATAAATTTCCAGCTAGGCATGGTGGTATGCATGTCTTTAATCCCAGCACTTGGAAGGCAGAGGCAGGCGGATCTTTGTGAGGTCAAGACCAGCCTGTCCTATATAGTGAGTTCCAGGTCATACTGGTCTATTGAGTAAGAACCTAACCATAAAACAAAGTCAATTTCCACCATCAAAGAGCAAATTCAGTGCAAGAGACCCCATCATCATGACTGTACTAAATACAGTCCCTAAATTACTGTACATTTCCAGAACAGAAAGTTACTGTAGTTAGAAAATGGCCAGAGAGCAGACTTGTTGAGTTCTGCCTAATGCCTAGGAGGGGACAGCAGAATTCCTCCCCACCACTGATAGACAAGGTCCTGCTCTGTGCCATCCTCATGAGCACTCCTATTGGCTGTAAGTATTTACAGCTGCTCTGCCTGAAGCCCCTGTACGAGGGTTCCCTCACTCTTCCATACTAGGAAATACTGGCCAGCTTTGCTGCCTGTGAGCCAGCCAGGGACTCTCCTCGTCCAATCATGGTAGCACAGGAGGGTTCATTTGCCTCTGTGAGAAGTAACAGTGACCATAATAGAAGAGAAATTCTAGGCATTCTTTCAAGTCAATTGGGAAGTTCCAGCACATTCCAGCTGAGAAAGAATTCAAGTCCTCAACTCATGTCAAAACTCCAGTACTGTCCGTATGTGCTTTGTATATTGAATAAACCGAAACTTGGTAATTAACTCCACCACCCTCCCCCTGCCTTATTGATTGTGCCCTGTAAGCTGATTCTATAGGGAGGTCAACCGGGATTAAGTGAATTACCCTCAGGCTTTGGGCAAAAACAGAGGCTAGCAGTGTGCAGTCCGTATTTCAGAGTCTTGTGCCCACACTTGTGACCTGGAGGGTTTTCACAGAATATCCCATCCACTGGGCTTCAAAACTCCATTTGGGACTTTATGTGGCTGTGGCACGAGGGAGTCTTCACTGCAGTCAGGGTCCAGAAAGGCCACTGTTCTCCCATCTTTTTCTAGGTCCCAATGTATTTTTTTCAAGCCACCTTTCTTTGAATTTTCCCTCAAAACTCTCAAACTCCCTTTTGGTACTATCTAAAAAGACTTGCCTCTTTTTTTTAACCTCCTACTTCTTCTTTTCCTATTTTCTCCTCTAAAGGAAGGGAGGTTAATAAAATATAAAATGAAAACAAAAGACGTTGCTCTGTTTTTTCTTATGGCAAAGGAAAAGGAGGAGGAAGAGAAAGCCCTCGCTTTCAACTTGTACACATTTAGGCTACTGTCTAAGTGTCAAACACACTTGTGTCAATGACACAGGACAAGTAATAATTATGCTCTACAGAGAGAGAGCCATTTCCTAACTGTGCCATCGGCTCAGCATATATTGCCTTCTGTATAGAGTGTGTATGTCCTGGTCCCAATAATTCTAGTAAAGGAGGAGGGGAGAGAGGCAGACAGATGAGCACATGGCCAACCCTTGCCAGCAGACAGCTGACTGGGAGCCTGAGCAGATGTGCAACGGCATTTTACATTGGGAGGGGTACTGCTAGTGAATGACAAATACTGAAGAAAAAAAAGAAAAGTCCCAGTGGCAAGGCGACTGGAGCATGGACTATCACCAGCTTCTCAGCTTTTGAGTCTCACCAAGCTGAGGGGAGAGAATTCCATGTTGTGGCTTACGACATCCATAAAAACTCAGAGGCCCCGAGCTGCTGAAATTCAAATGCTATCCTCCCTGAAAATAGTTTTATATGTGGCAACATCACAAGCTGACGGACACCGGGGACTCAGATGCAACAGTCACCCATGTTTTAAGCATGAAGAATGTTCAGTTAAGGTCTAGGCCACCCTGTGGTAGATAGATAGACAAAGCAGATGTGCAGGCTGGGTCTGAACCCCACAGCCTTTGCTCTTGAACATTTCCTCCTTATCGTGCACATTCTCAGACTGCAGGGACAGCCAAGCCAGTTTCTTTTGAACCTCTTTATTCCTTCTGGCCCTCAGGATCATTTCCTGGAGTGAGTCAGGGACTGAGACGTGCAAGATAATGAACTGGGTATTTCTTCCTACAGTGAGTCATCATTACTAACAAAAACGTCACGCTTTTCTCTCTTTTTTAACATTTATTTTGGGGTGTGTGTATAAATGTGCATGAGTTGGGGGGGTGCACATGCCACTGTGTCCGTGCCAGTCAGAGGGCAGCTTGCAGGAACTGATTCTCTCCTTCTACGGAATGGGTTCCAGAAGCACTCTCAGGTCATTAGTCTTAGCCGCAAACACCTTTACCCACTGAGCCGTCTCCCTGCCTAAGTCCATTCTTTTGTACTATGAAGGATGAGGAAATAATTAGTTCCCTTGAATCTGGCAGGCCAGAGAGACAGTTCGGCAAAGTCATGTGCTGCCAACCCTGGCTACCTGAGTTTGATTCCTAGAATCTACATGGTAGGAGAAAGCTGACCCTGGCAAGCTGTCCTCTGACCTCCACTCACAGCTATGGTATGTTCATAACCCTATGCAATCGATTAAAATATAATTTTCAAAATCAGGGGAAGGGCTGGAAAGCACTTCCAGCAGCAGCCTCAAACTTCACAGGAAATACCCTCTTCCCAGGTTCAAGCCTTCTACTGAGATGGATGGGCCTCCATCTACTCGTGGTACATGGAGGCCTCCCAGCAGGGGTTGGGTAATCAACTCTCTTATGTACAGCAAAGAAACTTCTAAGAAAGCTGAGAGCACTCCAAGAAGCTGAAACAACCAGGGCTTTTTCACAGGACGATTCGGGTACCATAGCAACAATGCATGTGATAATGGAGGTAGACATCCTTCTAAAATGAAGAGGGACTCTCTGAAAAGGTCCTATTTAAGCTGCTAGCTACACAAGGAGAAAGTAGCCGTTGTGTCAATAGCTAGGAGAAAATACACTTGTTAAAAAGCAACGGTGAGTGGAATGGCCCAGGAATTAGAACCCACTGAGTGTTGGAGGTTTGTGAACAAGACCAGTGAGGCCAATGGTGGTCAGAACACAGGGGCCTGGGCAGAGCCTGGGATTTATTCTAGGTAATTGTGAGGAGTACAGCAACTGGGGAAGAGGCAGGCATGGCCTGATTTTCTCTCTCAAAGAGATTCCTCTGGCTGATATGTGGAGAAAAGGATGAAAGCAGAAGCAGACAAGATTAACAAAGAGTTGCTGAAGTGTTCCAAGTAAGAGATGGCACACGGTGGGGGCAGGGGAACATGACTGAATCCTAAGTGGTTCACAGGAAACAACACAGGGCTCGGTAGCAGACTAAGTACAAAAGGAGACAGAAAAGAGAATCAGAAATGTCTCCTAATATTTTGGGTTTGAATAAGTAGAAGGATGATCATATCATTTACTTAGGTGGGAGAAGGCAGATTTGGGAATAAAGCTAGTAATATCTTGATTTTTAAAAGTTACTTATTGCTGTTGTTTATGCTTTGGTTTGAAATGCTTCTTAGACATGGGATGGAGATGCCAAGTACTCTGCTAAGTATACAAGTCTGAAACACAAATAAAGCCAGGCCAAAGCTCGGAACTATATTTGGAAGTCACACACAAACAGATGGCATGTTGGTTTGCTGTTGCCCCATAGTTATTCCCAACACTCAATGCTATAAGACAATGTGACTCTGTTGGCGCCTGCATCTGACATTGACATTCCAGCTAGACATCTGTTTGTATTTGTAGGTCTGTGTGTCAGACGAACATCTCTGTTCTGTGTATCTCTCATCCTCCTGGTACCCCACAGGCCTGCCAGGCCACGGCCATGGAATTATACCAAAGGAACAAGAGGAAGTATGGGAGGTCCTATCTAAGCTCATGAAGCATCTTTAATTCTGCCAATATATCATTATCTAAAGCAAGTTATTACACATGCTCAGTCCGAAGTCCCAAGTCCGGGGCAGGAGAAGTATGCTTAGCCTGTGACAAACCTGGATACAAGTGGGAAAGACAATGAAACTAGGGTCAGTAATGTAGTTGACCACAGGGAAGCTCACCCAGGATAAGAATGTAGGTAAAGAGTAACTGGGCCTTGAACAAATATCGAAGGCATTTCAGTATTTGTCAATCAACTGGAACAGAAAAAAATCCTAGCAAGAATTTAGAAAGTGCACCAAGCAAGCCAGCAACTCAGCAATGCCTGTCATGCAAGCACTCCAGAGGCTGAGGCAGGAGGATCAACAGTTTGGGCCAACTTGGGATACAGAGCAAAAACCTTTGTCTCAAAAGCCAAGAAAAAACAATAGAGAGAGTAACAAATGCATAGAAGAATAATCAAGGGGACATGAGAGAAACAGGAGAGAGGAATACTTCAAAAGGGCAATGTTGGGCTGGAGAGATGACTCAGTGGTTAAGATCACTGGCTGCTCTTTCAGAGGTCCTGGGTTTGATTCCCAGTACCTACATGGCAGCTCACAACTCTCCATAACTGCTGAGGGATACAAAGCCCTCTTTTGGCAACTGCAGGTACTGCATGCAGAAAAACAAACATCAGTTCATTTACACTAAACTCTGGTGCTTGTAGATACTGGCATCTTGCTTCCCACTTCCTTGCCTGGCTGCCCCAGTTGTTTTATGATAATGTTTTAATCCAGATCTTCCTTGCCCCCTGACTCAGCACTCACTCATGTAGGGGGAATAGAACTACTACCTCGTGGCTGGAAAGATGGCTCAGAGGTTAAGAGCACTGGCCGTTCTTCCAGAGGTCCTGAGTTCAATTCCCAGAGACCACATGGTGGTTCACAACTATCTGTAATGAGATCTGGTGTCTTCTTCTAGCCTTTAGACATATATGCAGGCAGAACACTGTATATAATAAATAAAAACATGAAGAAGGAGGAAGGAAGGAGGAGGAAGAAGGAAGAAGAAGGAAGAAGAAGAAGAAGAAAGAACAACTCCCTTCTGTTACCACCAGGAACACACTCCACTCCTGGGCAACTGTCAAATGGGAATCAAGGTATAGCCTTTTTGAGCAGCTTCATAGTGTCAAGTGCTTCCCAGCCTTGTCCTCTGGAGCTCATCTCCCCAGCCCCATCTTTGTACATTCTTCCAGACTGGTCACAGCACAACACATATCCAAGGATTCAGAACATGTCAACAGCCCTCACATGCTGGTGTAGACTTTCTTCTTCCTCCCATGGGCCTCCTAACTTCTGGCACATCTGAGGACCTTCCCATTTAGTTCAAATGCTGGTCCTACTTCATATCCCTCTTGGTTCCTTCAGTGACTCTAGCAGGGGATTGAGGTGACAAGGCATTATGAAAAGCAATAACCCTGACAACCGGTCATTATGTCCAGGATATGGCTCACTCTGTATTATTTCCAAGAGTTATAAAAGGGAAATGTGCCAATATATGTCTCATATAATGAAGTATCATAGAACTATTACATCATAACTTAGTTTGGAAACATTCCCCCGTGCATTCTCATGCCTGGGCTTCTGGTAGAGCTATAGAAGGTTGAAGAGGTGGTGTTTCTAAAACATGAGGAGTAGTCGAAGTAAGCTACAGTTAAAGCTGAGGAATCATTATTGCATGTGTGCTAGGCTTTTCTTTGATGTCCTAGAGCCATGCTTTTTCCCATACCACACACATCTTTGGTTGCTATGTGTGCTCCTTCCCTGTTGTCTGACAACTAACTATTCTCTAGCTGACTGGAAAATAGAGAAAGTCTGAGGAGAAATAGCATTAGTGTTCAAACCAAACACACACAAGCATACACATGCAGGGTTCTGCTTTAACTCCAGTTGGCACTACTAACAAAGGATTAGGTTTGGACGCTACCAATTCTTCTGTGTCATGGTCACTTGGTAAATATTTGTTTCCCTGAACTCAACAGGCTCCCTTTTGCCAAGGCTGGAAGCCTTTTCCCCATAAACACACTGCACCTCTTATCACAACTCCCCCTCTAGAGTAACTATGCACCACTCCTACCCCCCAGTGCAGCTTCTCCAAGCTGCCCTTGTGGGACATTAGTCATCTTCAGAAACCAATTTAGCTCTAGTCTCTGCCCTGACCATTTCATTGTAGATTTCTTTTGGGCTTATGATAGCCAGACCTTGTGGCTGTTGCCTGGCAGGAACTGGAGTCTCTTGTCTAATGTGCCCTGCTGTTTCAGCCATGGCTATGCTGAGTTGCAAAGCTTACACACTAATATCTTTGCTGCCTTCACAGTTAATTGCTAACCTCCTAGGATTCCTTCTTAGGGTTACTCTGCAATACCTTTGTCACTGTGTAACTCATCACAGTGTCTCATAACTCTTTTCTAGAGAACTGGATTTTTAACTTGCTATTTTTGATTTTTGAAAACAAGGTCTTCATGTAGTCCAGGCTGTCCTCAAATCTTCTATGTATCTTGAATGTTTGATCATCTTCTACTCTCCAATGCTGAGATTTAGAGTTATGAACTATCAAGAGAATCCTTTTTAAATTAAACTCATTCAGGCTCTACAAAAGCTACTGTAAGGGGAGGAGGGGGATGGCTTAAGGGGTGAGATCCCTGGGAGTCCCACACATGCACCATGGCATGTATACACACACGCGCACACACACACACACACACACAGAGAGAGAGAGAGAGAGAGAGAGAGAGAGAGAGAGAGAGAGAGAGAGAGAATAAACAAACATAACTTTTAAGTTACAGTAAGGTAATAGGCAAATTAGCATACACAGTCATACTCAAAGCTGTCACTTATGCACAAAGCTTTGTGTCCCCAAGGCAGGAAATGGGCCCACTGATTATCCCTCAGTCTTCCATCATTTAGTATGTTATTATAGCCTTTGCTCCATGATACCTACTCCTACTCCCGCTCTAGACGAAACAAAAGCACATGAAGGAAAACAGACAAGTGTTTCTCATGTCCCCAACATAATCCTGCAGCTCACTGGGCTATGCTGATAAAGAAACAGTTCCTATGGTGGCTTGAATGAAAATGGTCCCCATAAGCTCATACCTCTGAATACTTGGTCCCTAGCTGGTGAAACTGTTTGGGGGGTTTTAGGTGTAGCCTTGTTAGAGGAAGTGTATTGCTGGGGGTAGGATTTTAGACTTCAAAAGAAAAGATTCATGCCAGGCCAGGTAGTGATGGTGCACACCTTTAATCCCCCCATACCTGAAAGGCAGAGGCAGGTGGATCTCTGTGAGTTCGAAGCCAGCCTGGTCTACAGAGAAAAGTAAGCAAGACAAAGCCCATGACCCGACCCTTCCTGGGGTAAGAGTAAGACACCGAGTAGGTTCTGAGCCCCTATGTCCAGTACTAAGGAGCTTTTGGCACTCAGCTACTATCACCAGTCCTGACAGGTATCCCTGACGGGTTGATTGCATCATCTACTTTTCATGGTTCTTATTGCCCTCCAGGACCTATGGTGAACCTTGGGCAATTATGGACAGACGGATGGAGCCAGCCCGGGCCACAGAAGAACCTAAAGCAGACACAGCACAGCTGACTCCTTCACCCTCCTCTAGACCTCATGGAAGCATGGAGTGCACAGTGCCTGTACGATGGGTTACTATTTTGTAATTCCCATCTTTGCTTCATTACCTCATGTCTGCTGCTTTGACCATAAACACAGACCAAATGCCAAGACACAGACTACTGTCACCAGGAAACCCAACTGCTTGTACCAGACTCACCTTTAGGCTTTTGGACTGTTTGCTGTGTTGACTTAAAGATGGCAGGGGACAAAAACAACACATGGCACTGTGCTCATGGATTCCTCTTTGGTGAGGTCTTAAAACCCAGGGAACAGGGGCCTGGAGAGATGGCTCAGAGGTTAAAAGCACTGACTGCTCTACCAGAGATCCTGAGTTCAATTCCCAACAACCACACGGTGGCTCACAACCATCTATAATGAGATCTGGTGCCCTCTCCCGGCCCACAGGCAAACATGCAGGCAGAACATTGTATACATAATATATAAAATCTTAAAAAAAAAAAAAAAACAGGAACCCAGGGCCAACCTGTCTCCCTTATTACAGCTAACTGGCATGATCATCCACTCCCAATCCCACCCCCAGTGAATGTACATCTCCTCTTTTTCCTTCATTCCTCTGCTCAAGGTCCTGTGAGCTAAGGAGAGTAACACAAGTATTCCAGAAGTGCAGAGTACAGGCTTCTCTTCATTATGAATCTCTTTGCAGCAGGAAAAGAAAGAAAAGGCGTTGATTGTCTCCACTTGCACATAACTTGTGACACAAAAAGATCCCTGTCAAATAATCCTCCCTTAATACGTTCCCTTTGCCATTGTAAACTGAGACATGACCTCCAAGCATTAATACCCAGACAATACAACATTTGTGTGCTGTTTAATTAGCTTATTACTTTTGTTAATGTACATTCCTGTGGTTGCTCTACTCTCCGCTCAACCTGAAATAAAAACTACATGGGATTAAAAACTGTTTTTACCAATGCATTCATATTTTTGCTCCATTAAAAGATATTTTAACTCCTAGCCAAGATCTCAATGTTTAGAGGTTACATCATAAAAATAATGAATTTATTATGTCCTAGAAAAGTATAACAGCACTAAATCTTTGTGTAAACTTTTGGCATAGCAGAGGTTTTTGGTTAAAAAAAAAGAAGAATGTGAAAGACCCAGCCGAGACCACTGTCATTTTTATAGCATCTAATCCTCATTATCAAGTGATTGTAATCAAATTGGGAAGTGGTCATCTGGCACCAAAAACTGCACTGGAGACACTAATTTAATAAATCAGAGAGGCTATGCCCTGTCAACTACAGCCTCATATGGGAGTGAGAAAGAGAGAAACGGTGGCTTTCATAAATCCTTAGTTTCCGGTCAAAGGCCTTTCAGAGCTCTCAGCTTTGTAACCAAACCGTCTGGAATTGCAAAAGCAAAGACGGTTTATGGGGCTGAGGAGGGAGCACTTAGCCAAAAGAGAGACTGATGTGTCTAACTTAATATCCTGCATAATTATCTAACAGTTGTTACATCCATTTTATTCATCATAAAATTAAGACCAAAAAAGAATTCTGAAACTTGCCCCTTTCCGGAAAGGAGCTATGATGTGTGTTGAATGCAAACCTCTCCACAGTGTCCACATCAGAGAGCATAGCATCAAGGGTAGTGCTGCCCTATTAATGATTCCATTCTAGCCCATAGGTTGCCTGGCATGAGCTATGCCACCTAGGGACTCAAGTCATCATGCTGTTGAGGTCAAGTTATTCAATGATACAACTAATGTTATGGATCAGATATGATGTGTTATTATACCAGTTGCTAGAGATACAAGAAGTGAAAAAATAGGCAAAGCCACCATCCTCTCTGGGTCTGCATTATATTGTAGAGAGATAGACAAACAAGAAACAAAAAATAATAATAAAACAAAAAAACCTTCAGCTGTCAAACAGTGCGGTGCCCGGAGCAAAAGAGAACGCTGCAGTGGGAGATGCAATTTCATAGCATTGGCGAGGGAAGAAAAGACCCCGGAACAAAGATTGGAGGAATCGGAGGAAGGAGAAGAAAGTGAGCAGAGTGAATAGCAAGTAGCGAGCAGAAGCAGGATGCTGGCGCAGAAGCAGGGTGCTCAGTCCAAAGATACTGGCCAGTTGGGGCTACAACGGACTTAGCAAAGAGGAAACCAAAGAAAGGAGAGAGAACAGGGCGGCAAAGAGGGAAATTAACCCAAAAAAGGCTCGCCTGCAAGCTCTGCAGACGCTTTGGACTCAACTCTACGTGAGATGGAAATTTTTCTGCAGAAAAGGGCCATGCTCTGATTAACATTTTCGGAGAATTACTCTAATTAGCGGTTGACTTGGCTGCCAGCAGCTAACAAGGCCCCCGCATACCAACAGAACGAGAGGCTGTGCAGTAGAGAGAAGAACATGGGTTTTGGAATCAGGCAGCAGTGTGTCCAAAGCTCGGGCTTTGCTAGCACTACTACATGTACTGGTTATTTGACCTGGGAACTTCGATTTCTTCAAACACAAGAGAATAATAGAACCCACCATACAGAGTCATGATTTCTGAGGCACCTGAAATGTAATAGTTACTAATACAGAAAGATGCTACTGTAGTCCTGTAATTTAATGATTATATTGAATTACTTTATCATTGTTAAAAACAACATAGGTTACACCTTGAGTGCACAGCCTATCTTCTCTGCTTCTGGAACATGACAGTAACAAAAAGTAGTATAAAAAAAAAAATAAGAATGTGCTATTTTTCTTAAAATAAATAAAAAAAAAAAGCCGTGGGCTAGAGAGATGGCTCAGTGGTTAAGAGCACTTGTTGCTCTTGCAGAAGACTGGGGTTCAGTTCCCAGCACCTCATGGCAGTGCAAAATCACCTGTAACTTCAGTTCTGGATCCCACACCTCTGGCCTAAGTAGAGATTCACACTCACGCACGTGCATGATGCACACACAATTAAAACAGTAAAAATAAAATAAAAATCTTTGCCAGTCATGGTCATACATACATTTAAATCCAGCACTCAGGAGGCAAAGACAGGCAGCTCTCAGTTAGTTCAAGGATCTCTGTGAGCTCAAAGCCAGCCTGACCTACAGAGTGAATTCCAGGACATCCAAAGCTATCTAGTAAGATCCTGCCCCAGCTCCCCAGTTCCCCCCCCCCTAATTTTTAAAATTTTGTGACATTTAAAAGCACACATGAAACTAATGCAAACAATGTAACAAATCTCACTATTTATAGCTTTACTAATTAGCATTTATCCTTGGGGCTAGAGAGATGGCGCAGCAGTTAAGAACACTAGCTGCTCTTCCAGAGAAGCCAGATTCAACTCCCAGCACCCACATGGTGGTTCACAACCATCTACAACTCTAAATTCAGAGGATTTGATGTCTTCTTTTGGCCTCTGTGGACACCAAGTGTGTATGTGGTACAGTGACATACATACAAGCAAAGCATTTACTCACATAAAAAATAAAAATAATTTTTTTAATAATTAGCATCTATCCAATCTTAATGTTTTCTTTTTGGAATATTTTAAAACAAATATCTAACAAGCATCTAATCATCTCAACTAGAAATAGCAGTTTATATCCCTAGTAGAAAGCAGTTTTGGTTAATATATCTCTGATATAATGATCACATTTGACAAAACTAATAATCTTACTTTAATATCATCTAGAGAATGCTTTAATTTCCTGTTCGTCTCAAGAGTACTTCTGACAGGTTTTTTTTTGGTGTGTGGAGGCATCAAATCAAGATCTGAAGTAAGCCTCAGCTACAATTTGGACAAGTATTCCTCTAACCCTTTGTATTAAAGGTTTTATGTGGCAGTCTGTGGTGGTGTTGGAAGGTGGTAAAACCTTTATGTGAGGAACTGAGGTCACTAGGGGTGCACCCTTGAAGGAAGTGTCAGGGCTCTGAGTGCTTGCTGGCCACCACAAGATAAACACTTTCCTCCACTTCCTGAGTCCATCATTTATTCTCCCTAAACATGGGTTCAAAAGTTATGCCAACCGAACATGACACGAACCCTGAACCAATGTCTGCTGTTCGTTATCTGAAAGTTTCCCCACCCACCCCACCTCCACCCTCACCCCCACCCCCGGCCCAGCACCAGGGTCTGGTTTGTTGCAGAACAAAGCAGTAAAAAAATATGTACTCTATTAATGGCAGTCAGTAATGTCCTCCATATGCCCAGGGCATCAAGTATACACAGTGTACTACAGACACTTTCCATTGGACTTTCAGCAAGGAAAGAAATGTTTTCCATTTCCAACAGGGGAGGCTGATACTATCAGCTCCAGCAGAGAAAATGTAAGGAGATGCCCAAGAGTAAATTTGGACTGTTTAACATGAGTATAAAGGGCCATTGTGAAAACAGACCACAGGACCAAAGGCCTCTCTACTATCCCAGGATTCTCTATGGCCTATCATGGAGTATGAATTTAGATGATTTACCATGAGATAATAGCTAATAGAGCTTCCTGTTTTCTGTCAAAAGAGAAATCAACATTGTTTCCTGCTGGTCAGAAATGACATGGGCACTTCCTGTGTTAGTGACAAGGACAGGACCATGAGGAGGTGGCTGTCAGTAGGGAAGGTCCCCATCCCCCTGAGCATGAGTGTGTTATATGGGGTTGGTCTGTGAAACTCAACTCATGACTCCTAAGAGCTCACTGGCTTAAATTTATTCTTTCAGCTAATTCTCGGAACAATAGTCAAAGGAATTATAAAAATACAGATAAATTTTGAAAGAGCAGAAGCAGTTTTTTGAGACGAGGGAAAAATAAAAGGTCAAAGTTCCTTTTGGTTCTGTGCCATGGTAGGAGGAGGTTTGACCAAAGCATTGCTTGTGAAAATAACTCCATAAGAGCTCAACTTTCAATATCAGGTCTAAGAAATGACTTCTGGGAGCAAGTCGAAAAAAGTCAAACTTAGATATTGGTTCCCATAATCCTTTATTTAACTATCAAGTACACAAATTCCTTTGTAGACCTTAATAAAAGACCAAGATTAGAACTGAAGTATTTGTATTCATTGCGAATAATTTTGGACTTGTGGATCCTTTTTGAAATGCCCATGTGAGTCAACAAGGGGAGGGAGCTAAGGAGAAAAAAGCATGGCCTCCCACTCGCAGCTAATTCTGGCTCTGGTAATCAGGGAAACATAAGAGGCAGCCAAGTATGGGCCGGCAGTGCCAACCAGCTTGTTTTGTTTTTTTTGTGTTTCACTCAGTAGTCAACCTTCCTTCGGCATTCATCAGCGTGTGACCTCGCACCAGCCCACTGTGTTCTGAGTATAATAATTATCCATCAAAACGTAAAGCCAGGAGTCTGGTGTAAAGGCATTCACCTCTAATTAAGATGGATAACTCAGAAAGAGAAATCACAGAAGGAAGTCAATAGTCAATCAGACATACAGCAAAACAGTAGAGGGAAGAGAAAGAGTACAAGCAAACGGGCAGGGCGAAGTGTGGTTTTGCTTTGTTTTGTTTTTATGATAGGCCTCAAATGTCTGATAAAAAGGAAAATAGGAAAAAGGGAAGAAATTAAGGAGGTGGGGAATACAGCTGTATATGTAGAGCATGAGCCTAGGATACACACAGCTCTAGGCTCCATCTTCAATACCATGGAGAGAAGGAGGGAGGGAGGGAGGGGGGAGGGAGAGAGGATGGGCTGTAGAGCTGACTAAGACTCACACAGGATTGAGCAATACAAGTCTCTTCCACACTGGGCCACAGAGGATTACATGGAGAAGAGCATGCCATATGGGGGCAGGGCAGAGAGGGAGAAATAGAGCAAACTTACTTTTTTAAGGGGGAAAAGATGGGGTAAGACAAGATCGAACTATGTAGCTCTGGCAACTGTTCTGGAACTCATGTAGACCAGGCTAGCTTCAAACTCATAGAGATCTGCCTACCCCTGCCTCACAAGTGCTGGGATTAAAGGTGTGCACAACCACATCTAGTTCCAAACCCACTTTAAAATCAATCCATTCTCACAATAACATACCCACTTCCACGGAAGTCATATTGAGTACCTGAAGTCCTGTAGAGTTAAAATCAACACCAGCGGCTGGGCACAGCAGCATACACATCGGGCTTAGGACAGGAGGAGCTTTGCAAGCTTGAGAACATTCTGGTCTACACAGATGAGTTCAGGCCAGTGAGAGCTATAGAGCTAAACTCTGTCTCAAAAACAATTGCTTGTGTTTTGTTTTGCACTGAATGTGGCAATTCATGCCTGTAATTGAAAGTTCCATAGTTCAAGGTCATCTTTATTGTATAATGGTAAGTCCAAGGCCAGCCTGGGCTACATGAGACCATTTCAAAAAACAAAATCAAAACAATAGTAAGGACTGGAGAGATGGCTCCAAGGTTAAGAGCACTGGCTGTTCTTCCAAAGGACCGGGGTTCAGTTCCCAGCACCCACATGGCAGCTCACAACTGTCTAACTCCAGTTCCAAGGGATCTGACCCGATCATACACACATGCATGAAGGAAAAACCTCAATGAACATTAAATTTAAAAAATCTTTTTAAAAAGATAATAGCAATTAGAGTGGTAAATTTTGGGGGTTTTCTTGCCTTTTGGTTTTTGTGAGGTTTTTTGGGGGGAAGGGGCAGGACGGGGTCTCTCTACATAAACATGGATGTCCTGGAACACACTATGTAGATAAGGCCAGCTTCCAACTCACAGAAATCCACCTGTTTCTGCCTCTCTAGTGCTGCTATTAAAGGTGTGCACCACCATGTCTGGTGCTTATCTTTATCTTACAGCATAAAAGAAATAATGATGACAAAAATATTAATTTAACAATGTTTTAAATAAATTTATGGTCTTAGGGTTTTTACTACTATGAAGAGACCTCATGGCCACAACAACTCTTATTAATTGGGGTGGCTGGCCTACAGTTCAGAGGTTCAATCCATTATCATCATGACGAGGAGTATGGCGGTGTGCAGACAGATGTGGTGCTGGAGTAGCAGCTGAGAGTCCTACATCTCACAGGCAACAGGAAGTCTACTGAGACACTGGGCTGTATTCTGAATACAGGAAACCTCAAAGCCCGCCCCGACAGTGACACACTTCCTCCATCAAGGCCACGCCCACTCCAACACCTCTTCATAGTGCCCCTCCCTGAAATTATGGAAGCCACAGCAGTCAAACTACAACATTTATGTTTCACACTTATACCAACACTTGAATTTATTAAAGAAATCTAGACACAGTTACATAGGACAAAGGAGACCAATATTCTTTTTGGTTGTTGTTGTTTTTTCAAGACAGGCTTTGACTGTGTAGCCCTGGCCGTCCTGGAACTTGCTTTGTAGACCAGGCTGGCCTCAAACTAGAGCTCCACCTGCCTTTGCCTCCCAAGTGCTGGGATTACAGTCATGTACCACCACTGCCCAGGGAGACCAATATTCTAATGCATAGTAGGTGACTATAACTTACAACAATATATCTATTAATATTTTCCCCTGAACTGGAAATTGAATGGCCATTTTTTTATTTTTGAGACAGGGTCTCTCTGTTGCTGGCTTCAAACTTGTGATCCTCCTGCCTCAACTTCTTGAGCAGCTGAGGTTACAAGAGTGTGACACCAGCCCAAGCGATAATCTTAAAAAGAACCAGAAGATTGGAGGGAGGAAAGGAAGGGAGAAATGATGTCTTAAAAATAAAATTAAAGCTGGGCAGTAGTGGTGTACACCTTTAATCCCAGCACTTGGGAGGCAGAGGCAGGTGGATCTCTGTGAGTTCAAGGCCAGCCTGGTCTACAGACTGGGTTCCAGTATAGCCAGGACTACATACACAGAGAAACCCCTGTCTTGAAAAACCAAAAGGTTAACAATTTACTTACTATTCTGGGTGTCTGCCAGGGTTCCTTCAGGGTTTCATTAAGAACCATGTCCTACCATGGAGGACAAGCGAGAGGGGCCCCTTGGTTTTGCGTCTCTATTGATAACACATTCTTTTAGGAAAGGGTCTTGGCACGAAAAGGCCTTTGCTATTCCGCTGAACTATTTGACAACAGAGGACTTGTGAACAAATCACATTTCCCCGATAGGCCCTCAGCTGAGAAGGTTGCATTGTTTTCCTACCTGGAGCTCTGCAGGGGGTGTGAGGTGCAGGAGACATTACCCGGCATTTGCATCTAAAGAATTAATAAAAATTCCTCTTTTGCCTGATAGCCCCATGAAGTTTATAACCTTGACGCTTTATAACCCCCCACAAGGGTTAGTCTCCAGGATGGCCAAACAAACCAATGTGAGACTGTATTTCAAAGAATGCCATTAGTAATGTGCCACTGGACCACAAAACTGGAGTGATGTGGTTCCCTTCGCCACAGAATGTCACAGAAGGGAAACAAATAATACAGAACAATGAAAAACATTCCGTAGGCTATATTAACCTTTGGGTCACCCTTATTAATGACAGCTATTCTGTGCGAATGTTTCTTAGTTCACAAAGTTGAAGACACCGAGGTCAAAACTGCCTTTCTTGGTTTGACTTAAAAGAACTTTTCACTTATTCTTGCCTAGGAATTGAAGTCATGGTGTTTCCAAAGCTTGTTTCTACATCTACTTTAGGGTTGTTCTGGGATCCATCCCAGCTGTGGTACCTGAGCCCAGACTACCCTAGGGTCCTGTACCCTCCTGGGGTGGGAGGGGTGGAGGGGGGCAACAGAATTAATAAGCACAGGACAGCAAGATCCTGAGATAACGTTTCTTCAGGAAAGTCATCTGCTCCACCACCACCATCACCTTGCAGGTGAGGGACAGGGGCAGTGGCATCCCACTGTGTGAAGAAAATTCAAGAGCCATTTCCTGAACCAAGGACGAGATAGGGATCCTGCCCCTGGAGCTGACACTCACGGAGACAGAGCATTAGACACCAATGAGGAATCCTCCGACTTGCCTGCCTGTGTAACTTATAAAGATTAAATCCTTGGAAGGTACATGGAATCCCCGCCAATGAGGCCACTTGGGTGTTTTCACAGACACTCAAGTGCCCTCTGGAGGCGATGCTAGGTTTACCAGCCTTAAGCTGTAAGGGATGTTTGGGGTTTGGGGATGGGGGCTAGGAATCAAACACCCAAGAAGAGTAAAATAAAGATAATGGCTATATCTCCTTCCTGGAGTACAGAGAAACAACAGAACTGCACACACACACACACACACACACACACACACACACAAAGCATCGAGCCCAAATCCTAGTACTGGAGCCAGCAGCAGGGGTGGGAGGAGGGTGGAAGGGGCCGAGACTGGAGAACTAGGAGTTCAAGGCCAGCCTCACCACAGGAGACACTGATAAAATATGAATGAAAGGATGAATGGGTGGGTATGTGGATGAGCAAACAATCAAATAAGCAAATGAGGAGGAAGAGAAAGAAAAAGCAATCTGAAACAGGACAGCCTTGATCCATTCATGGAAAAGAATTAGCTTGAAATCTTTAACACTAAAATACTATTGACTGTTAGACAGAGGATCAATACCATGCAAGGCCACTGTGGGATTTTTCAAAAAAGAACAATGTAGGAAGCAAAAACATACATTTAAATAACGGCAAAGGAATGCAGAGTGGTACACAACTGTATTGTGCAGTGCTGTGAAATGGATGTATGGCACACAACTGCATTCTGCAGTGCTGTGAAATGGGTGTATGGCACACAACTACATTCTGCTGCACTATGCAGCATTAAAAGTTTGAAGCTACCCTTCATGGCCTCCAAGTCACTTCTTTGGGGATGTGATGTGGGCCATCAAATGGTTACACAGTGTGTTGACATAAAGGTTGCTGGGCCTCTTCCCCACTTTCCGGATCAACAGGGCAGTTTCTGGGGAGATTAGAGCATGGAGCAAGAGGTTGTCTGTATTTGGAATGTTTTTTTCTTAGCTAAGTACATATGGTCAGAAGTCAGACAATTTTCTTTGAACATAGCTGGAAGCATTGGATGCACTTCAATGATTAGATTTTACATGATTCATGAACTAGTCGCATCACTGTCTCCTGAATGTGCTCACTCCCCTTGCTTTTAGCTGCACTTCCAGGCCCATGTGGATCAGTTCCTGCTTTTTTTCTAAAACATTGGGCTTTTCATAATACAAATACCATATTATCCTTTCCTTGCACCACTGAGAAAGCAATATTTAGAGGTTAACCTAACTTCATAAATGTTACTCTACAAGCTTCTCTAAAGATTTGGGTTCCCTTGTAGGTATTTCTGTTACTTGATTTTGCAGTTTCAAGGTGATAGAAAGAACAAAGAGGGATGTGTCAAACCATCTAGGGAGAGTTGCACTGACACACATCTGTAAGAAAGGCACAGCAAAATCAATGCCACCAACTTCCACTTCATCAATTTGGTTGGCTTGCTCCATTATTTACTTTTTAAAGGATTTTTAAAAAGTCTTTTCTTTGGGTAAATCCTTTCAAAGTACTCCCTGTTGCTTCATTTAGACGGTAGGTTAGGGACCTTTATAGAAAGCTGAATTCCATATTGCAAGTGAATAAAGGGTAAAACGGGACTAGGTGAGGTGGTATACACCTGTAATCCCAGCATTCATGAAGCCGGGATGGGAAGAACTCTGTGAGTTCAAAGTCAGCCTGTGTTACAGAAGAAGCTCTATAGTGAGACCTTGTCTCAAACAAAACCAACAAAAAGAAAACCACACTATAATATTTAATAGATGTTATTAAAGTAAGCTGTTACAGCTCTACAAAAACAAAAACCCTCAAATCATATATACATACAAAAATCAATTCAGAAAGGCTAAAAGAGCTTAAATAAACCACGCAGTGCTGGCACATGCCTTTGATCCCAGCACTCTCGAGGCAGGCAGATCTTGGTGAGTTCGAGGTCAGCCTGATCTACAGAGTGAGATCAAGGATAACCAGGGCTACACAGTAAAGACCTGTCTTAAGAAACAAACAAAAACAAAAAGAAAAAGTAAAAGAGACTAAATAATTTAGAAAATGACCAGTAATTAAAGACATGTTTAGAGAATATAAACTCAGGCAATAATGAGATACAATCACATAGACATAAACTCACAAGTCTGATATTACCTAGTGGTACTAAAGATAGAGAAAATAGGAATTGCAGCATAATGTTTTGTATAATAGAACAATTTGGAAATGTCTAACAAATTCTAAAGCTACATCCCATTCCTTGTTTTAGTCCATAGAAAAGTCCTCATACAAAGAAACATATCTGATACAAAAATGCAAACATCGCCAACAGAGGAATAAGTAAATGATGGTATATTTAAATTCAATTTAGATTTAAAACAAATCTACCAGAGCTACAGTGATCAGTATGAACATTTTTTTTTGCAGAAAGAAAACAGATTTATCAAGGAAAAGTGATTAAGACCTAAGTATTGTGACAAACAACAGTAATCCCAGCACTTGAGAAGCTGAAGGAAAAGGATTCTGAGTTTAGAGCCAGTCTTGGCTACACACTGAGTTCGAAGTCAGCTTGGGAACTTATCTCAAAACACCAAAAGAAAAAAAGCTTTAAAAGAAAGTAAAGAAATAGAATTTGCAGGCTAGCAGTACAGTATGCCATTTCTACAAAGTTCCATATCCCAGCAAATAATCTCATATTTTATGTAGGTTGCACAGCTCGTACAACAACAGAATGTAAGATAGTCACATTCACCACCACTGTATAGGCATGCATTGTTAAATGAAACGGAAAACCTGTCGAACTATGCTTTTTTACTCTTTTTGCTTTGAGGGGAGTCCCACCAGCCAACTCCCAAGTAAATCACACCCAGAGTCGTATTGTTACTTACGAATACCCGACTTTAGCTTGGCTTGTTGCTAGCCAGTTTTTCTTATCTTTAAACAGTCTACCTTTTCCCTCTGGGCTTTTATCTTTCTTACTTGTGGATGACTGGGTGGGTGGGTAGATGCATGGGTGGATGGCAGGTCCATGACCCCATCCTCTCCTTGTTCTCTTGCTCTCCTCTCCCTCCTTTCTCCTTTTATTTATCCTCTCTGCCTGCCAGTACTGCCAGTCCTTGCTCCTGCCTTGCCATTGGCCATTCAGCTCTTTATTAGGCCATCAGGTGTGTTAGGCATAGTAACACAGCTTCACAGAGTTAAACAAATGCAGCATAAACAAAAGTCACACACCTGGACCCCCTTTCTCTGCCGAATCTCCATGGCGGCTGGGACCCTGTACACATATCCTGAAAACTGGAGAGCCTTCAAGGCCCTCATCGCTGCTCAGTCCAGCGGGGCTCAGGTCCGTGTGCTCTCCGCACCACCCCACTTCCACTTTGGCCAAACCAACCGCACCCCTGAATTTCTCAGAAAATTTCCTGCTGGCAAGGTCCCAGCATTTAAGGGTGACGACGGATTCTGTGTGTTTGAGAGAATGTCATTGCCTATTACGTAAGCAATGAGGACCTTCGTGGAAGTACTCCAGAGGCAGCAGCTCAGGGGTGCAGTGGGTGAGCTTTGCTGACAGTGATATCGTTCCTCCAGCCAGTACCTGGGTGTTCCCCACCTTGGGCATCATGCACCACAACAAACAGGCCACTGAAAATGCAAAAGAGGAGGTGAGGCGAATCCTGGGGCTGCTGGACACTCATTTGAAGACAAGGACTTTTTTGGTGGGTGAGCGAGTGACCCTGGCTGATATCACAGTTGTCTGCACCCTTCTGTAGCTCTACAAACAGGTTTTAGAGCCTTCTTTTCGTCAGGCCTTCCTCAGTACCAACCGATGGTTCCTTATCTGCATTAACCAGCCCCAGTTCAGGACCGTCTTGGGGGAGGTGAAGCTGTATGAGAAGATGGCCCAGTTTGATGCTAAGAAGTTTGCAGACAGCCAGCCTAAAAAGAGAGACTCCAATGAAAGAAAAGGGTACACGAGAAGAGAAACAGAAGCCCCAGGCTGAGCGGAAAGAAAAAAAGGCAGCTGCCCCAGCTCCCGAGGAGGAGATGGACCAGTGTGAGCAGGCACTCGCTGCTGAGCCCAAGGCCAAGGACCCCTTTGCTCACCTGCCCAAGAGTACCTTCGTGTTGGATTAGTTTAAGTGGAAGTACTCCAATGAAGACACGCTCTCTGTGGCGCTGCCATATTTTTGGGAGCACTTTGATAAGGATGGCTGGTCCCTATGGTATGCTGAGTACCGCTTCCCTGAAGAGCTCACCCAGACCTTCATGAGTTGCAACCTCATCACTGGGATGTTCCAGCGATTGGACAAACTGAGGAAGAATGCCTTTGCTAGTGTCATCCTCTTTGGAACCAACAATAACAGCTCCATTTCTGGCGTTTGGGTCTTCCGAGGCCAAGAACTTGCCTTTCCGCTGAGTCCAGATTGGCAGGTGGACTACGAGTCATATACATGGCGGAAACTGGATCCTGGTAGCGAGGAGAGACCTTGGTTCGAGAGTACTTTTCCTGGGAGGGGGCCTTCCAGCATGTGGGCAAAAACTTCAATCAAGGCAAGATCTTCAAGTGAGCATGTCTTGCCATCGCCTAGCTGCTTGCACCTACCCTTCAAGGGAGATGGGGGTCATTAAAGGAAACTGAACATTGAAAAAAAAAAATCACACACCTGAAAATAATATTCTGATACAAAAAGCCCTTCCTATCACTCGGCCCACTTGAAATGATCAATAAAACATAGCTTTGAGGAGCTGGAGAAGTGGCTCAGCTGTTAAGAGTACTAGCTATTCTTCCACAGGGCCCTGGTTCATTTCCCAGCAACTACATGGTGGCTCTCAACCATTTGTAATGAGATCTGGCTCCCTCTTCTGGCCTCCAGGCATACATAACAGACTGAATCATTTTATACATAATAAATAAATTTTAAAAAAGAACAAATCCTTGATTTTTGTGCTGTTTGGGAGGCCCAAGCCACAGAAAACTTTTGGCATATAGGAATTCATCCACTTGGAGTTAACTCTCATTTCCATTGGGAAACAAACCAAACGCAAACTCAGTAGTGCTATGCTAGTAATGGTGATTTTGTCATAACTAATCTGTAATGTTCTTTTAATGCTTTTAAAATTAAAAAACATTGTAAGTATATAGGAAGAGTATAGGAAGTAATATGGCAAGGATATATTCCCACTACTAACTTTAACAAGTCAATTTCTTGCCATGTTTCTTTACATATTGTTGTTGCCTTTTCTTTTTAAGTTATAAGTATTAAAGAGTAGCAACACGCTGCATGAGTGTGTGGGGGGGTCAGAGGTCAATTTGCAGGAGATGATTATCTCTTTCTACTTTGTGAGTCTAAGAGATTGAACTCGGATTGTCAGGCTTGGTAGCAAGCACCTTTACCCAAAGAGTCATTTATTTTCCTTATTATTTTAGAAAAATTAAAATAATAAAAAGAAAATCATCATCTGATACCCAATATTAAAATAATAAGCATTTTACAGGGCCTGCTAATATTTAGTTGGAAAATTCAATTTTTTTAGCTTCATAGCTTATTGTACAAAAAAGAAAGCCACATGTTTGCCCCTCCATCCTTAAACTTTTCAGTTGTTACTACTCTGAGATTCCTGGAAACCCCTTCATGATCTCCATGTGGACTTTTAGAAGTAATATAACTGTCTTAGAGTTACTATTGCCTTGATGAAACTTCATGACCAAAAGCAACTTGGAGAAGAGAGGGTTTATTTTGCTTACGATTCTACTTCATTGTTCAACATCAAAGATAGTCAGGGCAGGAACTCAAACAGGGCAGGAGCTGATACAGAAGCCATAGAAGGGGGCTCCTTACTGGCTTGCTCCCAATGGCTTGCTCAACCTGCTTTCTTATAGAATCTATGACCACCAGCCCAAGAATGGCCCCACCCACAATGACCTGGGCCCTCCCCATCAATCACTAATTGAGAAAATGCTCTACAGGCTTGCCTGCTGCCTGATCTTATGGGGGAATTTTCTCAATTAGGGTTCTCTCCTCAGATGACTCTAGATGTGTCAGGTTGACATAAAATTATCCAGTACAATAACCAACAAAATTCTGATTTTGACATCATGATTTATAGAATTTGCTTTTACACTGATTGGTGAAAATTATATCTGAATTTATCACTAAACTAACCTTATTTTATTTAAGAAAGAGCAAATGTATAGCAATTGCTTATAACCAATTGATGACATTTCCTTCAGAATTGACATAATTTGTGTTTATGATCTTGCCTTATGTTTTTATATGTTTTTTAATTAATTTGTTTTATGTGTATGGGTGTTTTGTCTGTAAAACTTGTCTGTGTATCTCTGTGTGCTGGTACCCACAGAGGCTGAAAGAGGGCATTGTATCTCCTGGGACTGGAGTTATAGACAATGATGAGCTGCCATTGGGTGCTGGGTCTCAAACCCGGATCCTCTGGAAAAGTAGTCAGTGCTTTTAACCACTGAGTCATCTATCCAGCCCCATATGTCTTATACTAAACCATTATATATAGGTCTTGAGGAATGTTTCTAATTCTAAAAATGATCAAAAAAAAGGAGCAGTTTTTAATTTCTCAATTAAGATTTTAGAAGCAAAAAAAATTTTAAAAGGTTTTAAATTTAAAAAAAATAAAATTAAAATTAAAGAAAAAAAAAAAAAACAGGGCTCGAGAGATGGCTCAGAGGTTAAGAGCACCGACTGCTCTTCCAGAGGTCCTGAGTTCAATTCCCAGCAACCATATGGTGGCTCACAACCATCCGTTATGAGATCTGGTGCCCTCTTCTGGTGTGCAGATATACATGGAAGCAGAATGTTGTATACATAAAAAATAAAATCTTTAAAAACAAAACAAAACAAACAAAAAAAAAAAAACATAGTTTTGGAGTACAAAGTGCTGACTATGTGAGATTTAGGAGCCTGTCTGTTTATGGGACTTACAGCATAAAGAGATAAACCACAGAATAAAAGTACCATTCAATTACTCCAGTGGGAAAGCAACATCAGATGACGGGTGGAGAGCTTGCTCAGGGCATCTCAGCTTTAAACCTTCATGTGCTTTCCTTGTTCCTGAAAAAGAACCCCACTGTTGATGGACGTAACAGCGTGACTGGTTGTAATACACCCACAAAGCAGGATTTTAAAAGATTCATGCCAGCTATCGGAAGGTAGGCGTGAGTGAGAAGGCCTAATTCAGCTGGTGTAGTGTTAAATTGAGCCATCAAGTAATAACTATATTTCCTCCATTCAGCTATACAACACAGAACCATAAAGGTAAGGACGCTTAATGCGGCCATTCATAAGAACAGATTAGAGCTCCGAGTCACTTATGACACACTGCAAATGTATGTCGTGTTAACACAGCACTGGATGCTGGCTCTGCTCCGTACTTTAAGACTGTCCTGTCTCCCACCATAATTGACGAACCCAACGAAGTTGACTTTGGCCTCAAAACGACCCCAAATGTACTTTCCCCCAGGTGAAGAAAAAGCACCTAGATTTCGGACTTGCCTTTTTCATAAGCCTGCTATGGTACAAACAGCTCACACAGAGCCTCTTCCTTCACTTGTGGCCAGGAGTATTCTCAGTGGAGAGGGATTCCCAGATAAAGCAAACATTTAAGGCTGGGACCTCATTAGCATCTCCAAAGGACTGTGAAAAGCCTCTATTCTCTTTCTCCTGCCAAGTAATTTTGTTTTGCCGAACGTTGGCACTGTGCCTGTGTTGTCATGGTGGGCATTATTGTCACAGCTGTCTCAGGAGGTGCTGCCTTGAATATCTTTAGAAAATAACACACAAATAAGGAACATGACAGTCTACACCAAAAGGACTTTTTCAAAGGCAACAGCAACTCCTACAGCAAATTTCCAAATGGGTAACACGTGCTCACTCTTCAACTTTAGAATTATGGAACAAAAAAAATGGATTTGGGTAAATGAATAAACAATCAAATAAATAACCATATTCATTTGTCGTATATGTTTGTGTATATATATGTGTGTGTGTATATATATACATATATATATAATGTAGAGAGAGACAAAGAGAGAAAACAGAGATTAAACAATGTACACAGGTACCTTCATTAAAAAGAGAAAATGTCAGAGTATTATTTATTTATTTATTTATTTATTTTTTGAGACAGGATTTCTCTGTGTAGTCTTGACTGTCCTGGAACTAGCTCTGTAAACCAGGCTGGCCTCAAACTCACAGAGATCTACCTACCTCTGCCTCCCAAATGCTGAAAGAGGCATTTGCCACTGCCTATATATAATGATACTGTTTAATATAAAGATGTTTTTTAATAATGTAAGAAAAATTTTAATTTGTAAAGTTTTTCTATGTGCAGCACTTTATAAACAGAAGTCTGAAAAAATGATATACATTTTGCTAAAGATTACTTTTATTTTGATTTACAGTGCTTCAAATAAGTCATTTCTAAGCAGAGACAAAAATGACTATTCTGTACACTAAATACACTATTATATTTCTGCATTCCTAATGACTAGCAAAAGTCTAAGTATACCACTATAGTTTCTGTGAAATTCCAATACATACTTACCTAATTGACACAATACCAAAGTAGTAAATAATGCCTACACGGCCCAATGAAAAATGTGATTTTTAAGGCTGGAGAGATAACTCAACTATTAAAAGTGTTAGCTGCTCTTCTGGAGGTCCTGAATTCAGTTCCCAATACCCATCGGGGACTCACAACTGACTATAACTGTGATCCTATCGATCCAATGTGCTCTTCTGGTGTGCAGGTGCACATACAGACAAAACATCCATATGAAACAAAGAGCCAGGTGGTGGTGGTGCACACCTTTCATCCCGGCATTCTGGAGAAGTGCTGGAGACAGAGGCAGGCAGATTTCTGTGAGTTCAAGGCCAGCCTGGTCTGCAGAACAAGTTCCAGGACAGTCAAGACTACACAGAGAAATTTTGTCTCAAAAAAAAAAAAAATTTAAAATGTGATTATTTCAGTGTTCTATAATCTTTTATAAATAAATATTTTGAGGTTATAATTACATCATTCCCCCCTTTCTTTCTTTCCTCCATCCTCTTTGAAATACTCCCACCTCTTGTTCTCATTCAAATTCATGGTCTCTTTTTCTTAATTGGTGTTGGTAGTGGGGTGTGTGTGTGTGTGTGTGTGTGTGTGTGTGTGTGTGTGTGTGTATACATGGTATGTGCATTCCTAACTATATAAACATGACCTGCTTAGTCTGTATAATGTTACTTGTATGCATATGTTTTCAGGCCTGACCATTTGGTATTAGATGACCACCTGGTGTGCTCTTCCCTGAGGAAGATGGTTTCTCCCCTTCTCCGCATTCCTTAGTTGCCTGTAGGTCTTTGTTGAGGGTTGAGGCCTTGTGACCTCTCCCAATGCACATTAGCATGGTTTATTTTATTTTTACCTGTGTGCATATGTATGTGTAAGTACATGCTGTGTGCGTATAGGTACCCTGGGAGGTTGTTTTTGAAGACAAAGAGCAGACTTGCACAATTGTGACAGAGATCCTATGGCCTGGAGAATAAAGCATTTCCTATATGGCCCCTAAGGAAAAGCTTTCTGCCGGGCATAGTGATGCGCATCATCCCAGCACTAGGGAGGCATAAACAGGCAGATCTCTGTGAGTTTTAGGCTACCTTGGTCTACAAAGCAAATTTCAAGCCAGTCAGGGATACATCACGAGATTCTGTCTTTAAAAAAGAATATTTATTAAACCCTGGGGTAGGCGTTTTTCAAAATGAAGTTCTCTTCTAAACAGACAAAACTGTCCCCCACCCCACTATGTTGTAGCTTGTGTGAATGCACAGAAGGAGAGCAGAAATATCTCAAAGGCACCAGCCATCTTTTATTTCCTACTGGCAGAGCTTAGTTGCAGAGCCACCTACATGGGGTGGTTGCTACTTACCTAACCAGGTCCATTACCTTCCAGACAAAACCCTGACTGGCCCAAGTATACATATATACATACATACATACATACATACATACATACATACATACATACATACACAAACATACATGCATCATACATGCATACACACATCAAACATACATATGTGTCACACGTGTACATACATGTGTGCACACATCATACATGCATGCATGCATCACACATATACACATACATTATAATACACACCATATATACATATAACGTACATGCATACATCACCTATATATGCATGCACACGTCACATATGTAGACATACATGCATGTATGCATGCATACGTACATACACACATCACCCATACATCTTCTCCAGAGAGCCCCATCCTCTGCTCCTGAGGTAACCCCTAATTATTTAAAGCAACTTTTGTCTCTTAGGGGACAGTCAGCTGTGACAATTGAGTCAGGAGGAGGAGTGCTACCCAGCAGGCAGCAGTGCTGCTAAACATCCCACACTGCATAAGCGGCCACAGCACAAAGGAGCCAACAACATCAAAGCTGAAACCCTATTCAGAGCAAGGCTTCTTAGACCTTCTCCCGGTAACCTCCTTTGACCTCAGACTTCGATACAGCTGCAAGTATATAACAATAGAAAATCAACATACCAGTCAAATGTTTGTGTAGAAAACTGGTTATAAATCATTATAAATTTGTTTTAAAACAATCCTTTGCTATTCATAAGTTTACCGTTTGCTAAAGAAGAAAGCAAATTTACATTCTCCTGAAATGGATGTGCTGGTTGTTTTTACATAAAGAATGAAATCTTGGTTTATTATCTGATACTGAAAGACAGAGAGCACCTTCACTTGCTTTCGGGGGTTGACTGAAATTTTTTTTAATAATTCAATTTTTCCGGGGGCTGGAGAGATGGCTCAGAGGTTAAGAGCACTGGCTGTTCTTCCAGAGGTCCTGAGTTCAATTCCCAGCAACCACATGGTGGCTCACAACCATCCGTTATGAGATCTGGTGCCCTCTTCTGGTGTGCAGATATACATGGAAGCAGAATGTTGTATACATAATAAATAAATAAATAAATAAATAAATAAATAAATAAATAAATAAATAAAAGCTTTTTAAAAAAAAAGAAGAAGAAGAACCACATGCATGTGGTGTATTGACATACATGAAAGCAAACTACCCATACATATAAAATAAAAAATAAAAAAGGTTAAAAATAAAAACAACAACAACAACAATTCAATTTTTCCTTTGTGAGCAGATGTGAGCGTGAGTGCCTGTGTGCCACAGCGAGTGTGTGTGTGGAGGGCAGACGACGACTCTGAGAAGCTGGTTCTCTCCTTCCACCTTTACGTGTGTTCCGAGGATCGAATTAGATTATCATGCTGCATGGCAAACTGCTGCCCTCAACAGAAGTTTTGCATCAAACACGATCCAGTCCAGTTTATATTAATTTGGTACTTACATGTTGAGGAATGATGGTAGGAAGATGCAAAATCTTCATTCTCTGTAGTCAAACCATTGTGTTTCCATGAACAGAAAACTGAGCAAACAGTAAAACCATTGCAATGCATCATAAATTCAGTCTTGACTTGTTATTTGTTATTAGGACAAACATCTTCAATGTTTTCCAGGTTTGATTGATATTTTGGTTTTATTAGTATAATCCCATCATACAAAAGAAAACTTTATTGACACAGGGGGGGGGTAGTTTCTAAAGGAACCTCTCTTCTTGTATCTCGCCATGCTACTACATGACCTAACTACACTGTCACCCTGCAACCCTGATACGTACCAGTGTGAGACATACAAAACAATGCTTTGATGACATTGACCCCAGTGACTTCACCAACATCGGAGGCCACCCTAGCACTGCAGTTCTTGTGTGAGCTAACACACTTTCTCCTCTTTAAAGTCAGCTTGAATTGTGTATTTCACGAATTGCATCAAGATTTACTGTTATTAATACCTACTGTGCCAGAGACAGTATTCAGCACTGAGAATATACAACTGAAAAACACAACCAATTGGCTCAATGTAAGGTCTTTATTCTATAGGAGTCTATGGACCCTTAAATAATAATTATGGTGCATGCTGTAAGAGAGAGAGAAAGACATGGATCAGATGTAGTGGTGCACACATTTAATGCCAGCACACGGGAGGCAGAGGGAAGCAGATTTCTGTGAGCTCAGGGCCAGCCTGGTCCACATAGCAAGTTCAGGCCGTGGAAGCTACACAGTGAGACAGAGATGGCTCAACAGTTTAAAAACACTTGTAGCTCTTGTAGAGGACCCAGCTTCGATTCCCAGCACCCACTCGATAGCTCACAACCATGTGCAACTTTAGTTCCAGAGGATCTGATGCCCTCTTCTGGCTTCCACATGTCTGGGGAAATAAGTCTACTTCCTAATCCTGACTCCTTAAGGCAGAAGAATCAAGAAATTCATTCTCAATATTTCGTATACTTGTGTACAGATGATTAATTTTATTCGATTGCATTAAGTATTGATCTAAAGAATCATTTTAACTAGGATTGCTAATGTGTTGGTTTGGCTTTTAGGGAGTATTGCTGTTGGTGTTTTTTCCAGTGCTAGGGACTCAAAGCCAGAACCTCCCACATACAAAACAAGCACTCTACCACTGAGCTGTTAGCTTCAGTGTAAGGAGCCGTCCCTGCATTCTCCATTACAAGATGGCGCCGGCATCTGGCGGACACCGAATGGTAAACAAGTTAGTGCGCAGGCGCTGGGTAACTTTCCATCCCTTGGTCTCTGCCTCTCCCGTGGTGTCATGTGGTCCGATGAGCTGCAGCCAATCAGGGGGTGACACGTCCTAGGCAGCGGCTGCCAGCCTATATAAGGGATGGGTTTTTGGGTGTTTGGGGTCTCTGCTCTGTAAGCTTATGCTCTCCCTCTCAAGATGCATTAAAGCTTTACTGCAGAAGGATCCTGAGTGTGCCGCGTCGTTCTTGCTGGCGAGACGGTAGTGCGGAATACTTCAGCACCTGTTGATGTTTGTGAGAATAAGGTAGAGTCAAAGTGGAATGCAATTTCATTCGTATTTCATCCTGTTTTCCGTAGTCTCCCATACTGAGTGTGTACATCTGCTGTACTTTCAAATGGGAGTTCTAGATGGTTTAATACAGACACAATTTAAACCGAAAATCGCCAATCCAGATGAAAAGACAAAAAGAAGCATGAAGGTGAAAGAGGAAGAGGAAGGAGGGGACATTCTGAAGGCTGGAATGACTGTTCTCTTACTGATGATTGAAACACTGAACCTTAAACTGAGAATTAGAGACACACTAAACACAAAATCACTGATCATCTGCCAAGTCATCCATCTTCATCTGCCTGTCCATCGCCTCTCATCTCACCCCTCAGACGCACCCGTAAGAAAATAGATTCTGCTCGGTGGATTCGTCCATCACATTATCCTCAGAGAGCCTTGAAGTCAAAGTTGCCTCTTCCAGTAGGCATTCCTGAGGAGGCACATTGGCCAGATTCCCTTAATTCTAGTTATTTCCCTGTGATCCAGCTTCCCAGTACTTTAGAGATGGACACTAAAATATGGACACAGTGATATGTGCTGAACTAAAAGCTCCCAGGGAGGGGGAGTTCTTGTTTGTTTGTTTTTATAGAAGATTTAGATGGAGAATCTTATCAGACAAGGTGCTACCTGGCTGGATTATGGAAACTATTCCCAGTTCTGGCATTCATAGGTTCTGAAAATTCTGTCCTAAAGTTTCAACAGCCAGCACATTTCCAAGCAGAAAGCTATGTTAAGGGTTAGCTACATGGCTCAGAAGGTAAAGGCACTTACTGACACGGCTGATGACATTAGTGCAATCTCTTGACCTACATGCTAGGAGACAACTGAGTCCCATGAGTTGTCCTTTGTTCTCCCTGCAACAGAGATCATGCCCTCCCACCAGATACATACATATGTACACATGTGTATACACACACACACACACACACACACACACACACACACACGTAATTAAAAATTTCAAACTAACCAAAATAAAAGCTATTTTTAAGGTTGTGTATAAGTTCCTTAAAGAGTAGGTTGTCGGGCTAGTGAATGGCTCTGTGAGTTAAAGTGATTGCCTCAAAACAGTGAGGATCAGAGTCCAGATCCCCACAACCTATGTAAAGGCAAGATGGATACAGAGGCCTACCTATAATTCCAGTTTCAGAAACAGAGACGAGGTTTCCCTAGAGCAAGCTGTAAAATTAAGTTAATTAATCAGTGAGCTCTGGGTTTGAGTGAGAGACCCTGACTCAATGAATAAGACTGGGCCTCCAAATGCACATACATTCACATGCACACACAGACACACATGTATGCCCACACACATGTAAGCACGTTTGCACAGTACACAGGCACACTAAAATGGAAAAAGAGAATAAGTTGTAGGGCAATGGTTCTCAACCTTCCTAATGCTGTGACCCACTAATATAGTTCCCCATGTTCTGGTGACTCCCCCAACAGCCATAAAAATTACCTAGTTGTTAATTCATAACTGTAATTTTGCTACTATTATGAATTACAATGTAAATATCTCATATGAGACACCTGTGAAAGGGTCATTCGACCCCAAAGGGGTCATGACCCACAGGTTGAGAACACACTGTTGTAGGGCTAGGGATGTTGCTCAATTGATTGAATGTTTGTGTGGAATACACAAGTCCCTAAGTGCCTGATAATCCCAGCGTTTGGGAGACTGAGGCAGGAAAATCAGAAGTCAAAAGTCATCCTTGGTAAATTTAAAGCCAAGATGGGATGTTGGGGTACATGAGACCCTTTCTCAAAAAAAAAAAAAGGAAAAAATAGATTATTATTCAATCATGACTTTGATCATCAATTATTCAAATACAATTATGTGAACTTAACAAAGGAGCAAGTCCCTTTCCTCTCTGGGAAGTTCTAGTTCAGAAGCCAGATCAATAACAGAACTTTTCATTTTCTCTGTATCTCCAATGTGTTTCTGTGTATTAGTTTTCTCTTAAAATAAAATGGGCTCGGGAGCTGAAGAGACGGCTCAGTGGTTAAGAACTTAAGTTCCATTCCTAGCACCTACATCAGGAGACTCAGAATTAAATATAACTCCAGCCCTCTTTTGGTCTCCTATGGTACTGCACTCACATGCACAACAAAGTACTTTTTGAAAGGGGATCCAGTGTCATCATCTGTCCTTATTGCATGCATGTATGTAGGCAAAACCCATAAAATAAAATGACTGAATTTAATAAAACATGTTCTAAAGATTTTATTTATTATGTATACAGTGTTCTGCCTGTACGCCAGAAGAAGGACCAGATCTCATTAGATGCTTGTGAGCCACCATGCGGTTGCTGGGAATTGAACTCAAGACCTCTAGAAGAGCAGTCAGTGCTTAACCTCTGAGCCATCTCTCCAGTCACTAATAAACATTTTTAAAAGAATAGCTTTAAAAAAAAAAGATGGACTTTGTATGGCTGGAGAATCCCATACATGGTTCCATACAATGCCTGAATGTAGCAATTTCTGCAAAAGAAATCCTATGCACTCATGATCTATCTCACTTTAGTCTTTGATGGATCCTGTTGGTACCAATGGCCCACACAGGACCCAATCTTGTGTGCAAACAATGGGGTTCCATGCACATCCAAGCCTGGTTCATACACTATTACTGTTACAGAGGTAAGTGGGGCCTGGTGATTGGAGCCATGGGAGTTAGGTGTAGAAGGGCTTCCTCAAAGAAAGGGTGTCAGCACAGACAACAGAAAGTCCCCTGTGGCAGTAAAGTAGATAAATAGGTTAATTCCTGATACCCTCAAAAGTGTTCAGGCATGCATTTCAGGAGCTTGTGAAAATTAGTACTTTTCCAGTTTCAGAGGGCTGAGGTGGGAGGGGCCCTGGAACCAGTGTGAGCATGCATCATGGGAATTTGTGCTTTGTGAGTCTTACAGCTTGCCTGTCCCATAAGCCAACTCTTCTATTTTTGTTGTTACCTCAGATAGCATGCTTGGCTTCAAGACATTTTGACTACATCTTCTGTAAGACAGGATAGTTGGTCCCTAATATGGCATGAAGCTTTCTCTAAAGCACTTTGAAAATCCTGGGAAGGCCGTGGTTATAGCGTATGCTCCAGTGAGTCTGTTAGGATTACTCATGATGACTCTAGGTTATGTTTGGAACTCTTTCTGAAGTGAATAAACAGATGGCCAGCAGCAGCTAAAATTGAAAGTGGTTTGAAAAATGCTGAGAATAAAGTCCTTTAATATTCTCTATACTTAAAAGACCTCCAGAAATGACTAGACAATATATATTAGGAAGCTTCTGGAATGGATTAAGCTCAAGGAGAACAGATGTGCTCTCATGAATCTAAAGTGATGTGAAAACAGGATTACTGGTTCTGTAACCCTACCAGAGAATTCTTGAGGCATAATTAATTGATGATGATTACCTCAGAAATATTCTGAGCCAAGACTCCACCAATAAAATAATATTTTATTAGCTTCCTAATAGCTCATGTTATTCAAAAAAAATCACAGGAATGGGCATGCTATGTCTTAGGAAAAGTCCCATGTAGGAGTATGCTTGAGACAGAAAACAGCATCGTGGTGGGAAAGCCGGGCTTCAGGATTCTGAATCTTAGAAACTATGCCAGTAAGATTTTCTGAGGGCCAAAAAGACCATGAATCAGCCAGGACAGCTGTGGGGAAGCAGCTGTGGGGATGCTGAAGGAAATGATGAAGCAGAAGTGACCAGAGAGCAGCCACATCACCAGCTGTGTACCATCTGAGCAAACAGGGACACCAAATTCAGGATGCAGGGTGAAGTCACCAAGTCATAGAGCTAAGGATGAGGAAGAGAATAGAACTAAAATGGAGGCAATTTCAACAAAACCTGTCAAACTAGCCCCAGAAATGGGTTTAATTAGACTAACATAAGGCTATGGAAAGAAGCTGAACTGCAACAAAGTAGACCCCACTATTAACAATATGGTTGATATTTTGTGGAATCATTTTATACTTATATACTAATATACTTTACAGACAGTGGGGGTGGGGCTCCCAGAAAGGATGTGTCAATTATGCCTCTTGCTATTTAACAAATTACTCCAAAATGTACTGGCTTACATAAATGATTCCCTCGCAGCTCTGTAATTTGGGCAGGGCTTGGCAAGAAGAGCTTGACACCACTCCACATGGCAGCAGCTGGGATGACGCCACTCTGACTTCAGGTTTTCTTTCCAAAATGGCCTTGCCCATCCAGGCAAGTTGGGGCTAGTGTCAGCTAGAAGATCAGCTGGGGCAGTTGGCCAAGGATTTGGTTCGTCTCCATATGGCCTCTACGTGTGGCTGGGTTGGGCTTGCAGAGAGGCCAGGTGGAAGACAACTGTTTGTAGCATGGCAGTCATGGGGTATACATGTTACACAGCAGCTGGTTTCCCCAGGAAACTAATAGATCTTAGTGAGGATTAAGTCTGGAACCAACACTGTCAGTTCCTCTGCTTTCTATTGGTTAAAGTAGGGCCCAGGGCCACCAGTTTGGGGGGGGGGGGTGGCAGTAGTGTACAGAAACTATAAATATCAAAAAGGATGTTCAGTTGAACACAGAAAAGATGTGATATGTTTATAACATTAATTACCTGCTACAATTGATGAGGGGGAGTTTTATTCAATTGTAACCTTGGAACGTAGAGGGAAAAGGATTAAACAGAAAAGCAAAACTAGAAAAATAATGACCCTATTGTAAGGTAAAGGTTATATTCAAATCTCAGCTACACAAAGTAACCCAAGAATCCTGAAGAAAAGGCAGAGAAGAACAGAAGGAAAGAAAACAAACAAACAAAAACATAAAATTGTTTGAAAACTACAATTAGATAGCCCAGAGAAGGGGTGCTAGCAAATGAATTCAATAAAGATCCTCAACACTTATATTGTATATGAACCTGCTCCACCAATTCCACCCTGCAAAACTGGAGAAGGAAAATGTTGGAGTTGGTCGTGCAAGCTGTAGGTTGAAAGAACTTCCTGGAATGTAAGGGGAAGGAAAACATAACACCTTTCTAAAAAGCTTTTGGGGAAGCTATAGGCAAATGTATAGGAATGTTTCTGCTGCAGGTGCAGTGAAGGAGGCCTCCCTGGTTTCTCTGCAAGAGACTGCTGTGTCCTGGGGAACACTAAGGTACCAGGTGTCTGTGCTTGCACCACTGGTACATCTTTATGTCCCTGACCTTATCACTGTCCTACCTACCTTCTGAGCGTGAGGAGCAGGCCATGATATCTGCCCACTGCAGAGCCTAGAATTTTCTCTTGACAGTATGTACACAACAAAGAAATCTTCTAAAAGTCATTGCCCATGCTAACTGGATGCTGAGCAAGGGATTAAATAACTGTCCTTGTATTTCATTCAGTACCAGACACTATATTTGTGCAAGGAGATTGCATGACCATGAAAATATAACTTCTGTCTTTAAGAGTACACTAAGAAAGCCAGTTGGTAGTGGCGCACGCCTTTAGTCCCAGCGCTTGGGAGGCAGAGGAAGGCGGATCTCTGTGAGTTCAACGCCAGCCTGGTCTACAAGAGGAGTTCCAGGACAGCCTCCAAAGCTACAGAGGAACCTTGTCTTGAAAAACCTAAAAAAAAAAAAAAAAAAGTTTCACAGCATAAACAAATGTAACACATCTTAAAATAATGTTCTACAACATGTGTGTGACTGTATGTCTGTGTAATAGATTTGATATATTACATATAAACTTTCTAATCTTAGTTTTATAAGTCTGTGAAAGAAGTTCAGCAGTACTAGGGACTTCTTTAGAGTAACACAATACCACAGTGATTCAACCAATACCAATGGGATATCTAGTACAGCACTAAGTACCAGCTTCTACTATTACTATTAGGGCCTTTTTCTCCTGGTTACCAGACACTTTTCACCAATGTCAACCTTGTAAGCAAAATCATTTCATGTGATCGTTTTTTTTTTTTTTTTCTAGGCCAGAAGCCAGGTTTTCATTTGATGTTAAGATTTATGATGGTATTCCATTTGCCAAGGGAATAAATTAAAATGTTAGACCTTCCCTTTGTAAGCCAGGAAACATTGTTCCTTTGGAATTACTGGGTAACCTTGAGTGAGACTTTAGAAAAGCAAATTGAAAAATAAATATTTTTTATGTTGTGGAAAGGGACTAATACTTACATTATAGAAATGCAATCTTAAAATGACCCCTTTTAAAATCTAGCAAGATAGTTTCCGTGTGCAATATAAATGTTATGATGTTTCTTTCCACTTAGACTGGATCTTGACTATGCTTAATAAAATCAAATATCATTCATGTTCAATACAGATGCTAACAAGTTAAGAATAAAATAGTAATAATGACATTAATAATATAAAAATTGTGCTGGGGAGATGGCTCAGCAGTTAAGAGCACTGACTGTTCTTCCAGAGGTCCTGAGTTCAATTCCCAGCAACCACATGGTGGCTCACAACCATCCGTCATGAGATCTGGTGCCCTCTTCTGGTGTGCAGATAAACATGGAAGCAGAATGTTTTATACATAAAAAATAAATAAAGTCTTTAAAAATAATAATATAAAAATTACTCAGGAGGCGTTAGCACACCCCTTTAATCCCAGCACTTGGGAGGCAGAGACAGTGGATCTCTGTGAGTTAGAGGCTAGGACAAGCTCCAGGACAGGCTCCAAAGCTACAGAGAAACCATGTCTCAAAAAACAAAACAAAACAAAATACTATTGACAAAAATGACAGACAGCATTTAATAAGTACACACTACCTTTGCCTTATTAAATTCTTACGCTTGGGCCTGGCAAGATGGCTTAGCAGACAAAGCCTGAGGACATGAGTTTGATTCTTTGAAACCACATAAAGACAGAAGGAGAGAATTGACCCCATAAACTTGCCCAGTGACTTCCAAATGTGCTCCTAGACTGTCATACATCCCCCCACACACACACACACATTTTATGCACAAAACCAATATCAATTTTGAAAAAAATTAAATCCTTATGCTTGTACACATTTTATAAGTGTTGGGGGGGAAACTAAAATGTGCACATAAATGATTTTTAAACCAGAGAGACCAAACCCAAGAATAAGGGTGAAGAGGTACCACCCAGATTCCTCTTGGGTGAGGGACTTGCTTCCCCAGCTGCTCAGAGTACTGTTGGGAAATAGCACTGCCCTGTATTGTGCTCAGTCAACCTTAGCTATCACACAACTCCCTTCAGGATTACTTCAGAAAGAGTCAGCAGCCTTGTCCAAGGCCACACTATTCCAGGGTGGCTCCTGTCCAACGATGGAATGGATATACTGTGGGAATTTAAGTCATCTAAGGCCAACTTAGGACAGCATGAAGAGCCCTTGTAGTGCCAGGACTTCTCCCAGGGTTCACAGCGGGTGCTGCTGGTGTTCATCTCAGCTGGATTTATCCCTCGGCTTCCTTCTACAAATGTTGATCCCAAGGACACTCTGTAATAAACATCCCGAGTGCTAAGTTCTGCTCTGTTGGCTGCCTACGAAAGCTAAGGTGCAACAGACAAATTGATGATTCCAAGTGCACAGCCGATATTAGGCCATCGTTCTATTTTGGTTTGGTTTGGTTTGTGAGACAGTGTTCCTCTATATAGCCCACACTGGTCTTGAACTTTTGATTCTCCTGATTCAGACTGCTGAGTGCTGGATTTATAGACATGGGTCACAACAGCTGCTAGGTCATCACACTAAACATATCTCATCATTAAAAACTTGTCACTAAATTTAATTATAAAATAATGAATCTCAAACAAGTTACATTGTTCTTAATCTTTTTTGGGAGGGTGTTGGTTTTTCAAGACAGGGTTTCTTTGTGTAGCCTTGACTGTCCTGGAAATATTGTTCTTAATCTCAGTCTGCATTCCTGTCTACATATTAAAGGGAAGAAAGCCATGAAATAAATACTTTTTTTAAAAAATGGACTCACTAGGAGCTGAAGAGATGGCTCAGCAGTTAAGACCAGTTACTGCTCTTGCAAAGGACACAAGTTCAGTTCTCCACACCCACAGCAGGCAGTAACAATGACCTGTAATTCCATCTCCAGGGGATCTGACACCTTCTTCTAAACTTGCTCCCAGGGCATCTTCAGTAACACGCGCACATGCACACACACACACACACACACACACACACACACACACACACACACACACACACACTCTTAAAAGTAATAAAAGTAAATCTTTTAAAATGGTGGTATTTGGGGCTGGAGAGATGGCTCAGAGGTTAAGAGCACTGCTGTTCTTCCTGAGGTCCTGAGTTCAATTCCCAACAACCACATGGTGGCTCACAAACTTCTGTAATGATATCTGGTGCCCTCTTCTGGCCTGCAGGGATACATGCAGACAGAAAGCTGTGTACATAATAAATCTTAAAAACAACAACAACAAAATGGTGATCTCACTACATTTCACCTCACTCCTAACCCTTCTGCTTCAGTTTTCAGATTGCTGAGTTACAGATGTTGCCACAACACTTGTCTATAACTACATTTCTTTCTTCTTTTTCCTTTTCCAAAATTATTTTACACATCTGAGTGGTTTGTCTAAATGGATGTTTGTACATGTTTGGTACCCACAGAGGTCAGAAGAGGATGTCGGATCCCCTGGAGATGGAGTGACAGGCAATTGTTAGCTGCCTGATGTGGGTGCTGGGAACTGAACTTGGGTCCTCTGCAAGAGAAGTGCTTGCTCTTAATGTCTGCACCATTTCTCCAGCCCCCATTCCATTGCTTTTATCAAGCAATCCATTTCAAGATGGTGGAGAACATGGCAAGAATTCCATATGGGCCCACTGGAACACTCGTTTGCTATTAAGTTTGTTGGTCAGGAACAATGCTGTATAAAGCACCATGACAGTAGATGAGGCACTCTATGGTGATTTTGGCCAAAGTGTTGCATGCAAAGTAAAATCCAGTAAAATCAGATGGCCTTCCATACGGAAGAAGTCCAGTGTAACCAACCTCCACCCATTTGGTTGGCTGACCACCCTGAATCATCAGCCTTAGTGAGAGGTGGTGTTCTCTGTTGCTGGCAGATAAAGTGCTCAGCAGTAGCTGCGGCAGGTCTGTCTCGGTGACTGGAAGTCTCATTACCAAACCTGGGCATAAGCATCCATGCCGCCACAGCCTCTAACATGATAGGAGAAGCTGGAATTAGAATGACTGGTGGCAGATAGTCCTATCCAGATGATTATTAAAATCCCCTGCTGCTGAGTCCAGCCTATGATGAGACATCTTCACATTCTTCCTGCATTCTGTGAGGTTTCTATCTGCTAATGCCTTTTCCTGGACGTCCTTGTCACAATTTTCTTCAATTGTGCTCCTTCCCTGACTATCCGGGAAAAACACTGGCCACAGCATATGAATTAGCATACAATCACATGTTGGACACTTCTCATGCTAATCAAAATTAACAATCCGGAGTACAGTTTGATGTCCTACCCACTGGGAGGGTGCCCCTTCATCACTGCCCTTGAGGGCATTGGTTCTTTTTTGTTTGTTTATGTTTTTTGAGAGAGGGTTTCTCTGTGTCACAGTCCTGGCAGTCCTAGAACTTGCTTTGTAGAGCAGGCTGGCCTTGAACTCACTGAGATCCACCTGCCTCTGCCTCCCAAGTTCTGGGATTAAAGGTGTGCACCGCCACTGCCTGGCAGGGCATTGGCTCTTAACCCCTTTGGGGTCACATATCAGATATCCTGCATATCAGATATTTACATTCTGATTCATAACAGTAGCAAAATTACAGCTATGGAAGTAGCAATAAAATAATTTTATGGTTGGGGTCACTACAACATGAGGAACTATATTAAAGGGCCATACCATTAGGAAGGTTGGGGACCTCTGCGGTAGGACAATGACAGAAGGGGGCCACCTTGTTGAAGCTGTCCATGTTTAGGTGATGCCCATGCATCATTTAGAAGCAGCTGCCAAGCAAACCAAGCACTGTCAAGCAAACCCAGTGCTTCGGTCTCTTTTGATTACTCACAGGGATTTCCTATGAGACTATGGGCAGACTTGTGATCAAAGGTGAGGAATCCTTTCATGCCTGGATGCAATGTAACTCATTCATTTTAATAACTGAATACTATTCTATTGAAACTTTGAGCCATAATATAACCTTCCAGCTGTTGTAATAGATTTTTAGCTTTTCGAATATTTAAAACATGCTATTGAGCAACACACACACACACACACACACACACACACACACACACACACACACACACACCTACGAGATTTCTACAAAGGCTGGAAAGCAGAAATTTCTATTTATTTATTTGTTTCTTTGTTTGTCTGTCTGTTTTTGCTTGTTTTTGAGATAGCCTGAAACTCACTATTAAGACCAGGCTAGCCTCTGCCTTCTGAATGCTGGGATCAAAGGAGTGTACCACCATACCCACTGACAACAGAAATTTTAAAATAAGATTTCTATGACCTAATTGGTGACTCAGTCAATAAAGTTCTTTTCATCCAAGCGTGAGTACCTGAGTTTAGACTTGCAGCCACCATATAAAAGATCAGGCCTGGTGTTGTATGGCTGGCAGCCTAGCTCTGGGGAGATCTGAGAGCTAGGGATCCCCAGAGCTCACTGGCCATCCTGGCCAGCCAATCAGTGAGCATCGGGTTCAACAGGAGATCCTAACTCAAAAACTAAGGTGGGTAGTGATAGAGGAGGATATCAAACATTGACCTTTGGCCTCCACACATGTACACATGCCCACAGACATGGACATACATACACCCTAAACACACACATACACAAAAAAGTAGAAATAAACTTAAAATAAAAAATTTTTATTAACTCTGGCAACTACATTTCATTACCTAAAACAAAGATATATCAAAAGACAAATGTGTGGTGGTGTGTGCCTGTAATCCTAGCATTTGGATAACGGAAGCAGTAAGCCAGCCTGACGTAGAAGACAGCAAGGCTTTGTCTCAATTAAGAAAGCAAGAGAGAGGAAATGATAGCAAAGGATCATTCTGACATCTGTTACAGATTTTCTTGACCACCCAGAAAAGAAGCCTTTTGGCTAGTTTTATGTTGACTTGACACAAGCTAAAGACATTTGGGAAGAAGTAACCTCAACTGAGAAAATGCCCCCATAAAACTGGCCTATAGGCAAGTGCATCTTTTGGATTATTGATTGATGCCAGAGGGCCTGGCCCAATGTGGGTGGGGCTGGTGGTCCTGAGTACCATAGCACAGGCCAACTGAGCAACCCATGGAGAACAAGCAGTAAGCAGCACTCCTCCTTGGCCTCAGTTCATGCTTCAGTTACTGCCTCCAGGTTCCCGCTGTTTGAATCCTATCCTAACTTCCTTCAATGATGGATTGTGATGTGAAACTATTATAAGCTTAAATAAACCTTTTCTGCCTCAGGTTTCTTTGGGCATGGTGTTTTATCAAAGCAATAGAAAACCCTAAGACAGAAGATAATGTAATTCAAGATTGTGTGTGTGTGTGTGTGTGTGTGTGTGTGTGTGTGTGTGTGTTGTCAGCTTGTACATCAAGAGCTAACACCTGAACTAGTAAAGGAACATTTTTATTATCTGCAGCCATAAGGTAGCATAGTAATTACCATTACCAAATAAATTTTGCGTTTTCAACTACGGAAATAGAGTTCAACTTGTTTAAAATTATTCTGTTAGCTGCCAGTATAACTCCATGAGTTACCTAGTAAATCAGTTAGCTAGTTAGTAATTTTTTCTTATAAAAGAAAATATTTTATTATGGTCCATTATCATCATGGCAGGAAACATGGCGACATGCAGACAGACATGGTGTTGGAGAAATAGCTGAGAGTCCTACATCTTGCAGGTAACATGAAGTTGACTGAGACACGGGGCAGTATCACAAGCATGGAACTATCAAAGCCCACCCCCACAGTGACACACTTTGTCCAACAAGGCCATACCACTCTGACAAAGCCACACCTCCTAACAGTGTCACGCCCTATGAGATTATGGGGTTCAATTACATTCAAACTATGGCAACAAGAATAGTTGAGTCTGTAGTTATCCTGATGGCCAGGGAAGCAGCTGTACCCCTGGATCAGCCTTTCCTCAAGTGGTCCTGGGACAACAAAGGGCATTGGTGGTGAACATGTTTCATAAAACATTAGGCTCAAGGAACTTCAAGCCCTTTCTGGAAACAGAAATGTTAAAGTCATGATGAACATACCTCTCCACACTGGGATTTGGTCTGGCTTGGGCTTACACAGGTCCTGTGAATGCTCTCACAACTATTGTGAGCTTATGTGCAACTCATCTGCTGTGTTCAGAAGACACTGTTTGCCCGCAGTCATTCGCTATTGCTGGCTCTTACAGTCTTTCCACCCCTTCTTCATAATGATCCCCGAGCCTTGGGAGGTAGGCGTTGTTGTATCTATGTTGATTGAAGACTGAACACTCTGCAGTCTCTTACTGTCTGCACCCTTTCCAGTTGTGAGTCTCTGTGTTAATCACCATCTACTACAAATAGAAGGTTCTCTGATGGCCCTTATGAATATATTAAGTCATTAGGAGTCGGTTTAAAGCTATATACACTTAGCAGAATAATAGCAGTTTTTCTTCTAGGTGTTTCACTGCAGAAGTTTCACCCTGGCCAAGGAGCTATTGGCAATTGTTAGTTCTGGGAGAGGAGTAAGTTTTCTCAGATCAGTTGAATGGGGAAGAATATTTGAGCAACACAAATTGGCCCTTATGGGGAATAGTTAGTAATTTTTACTATTATTTTGGTTATTTTTTTCCAGACAAGGTTTTTCTCTGCAGCCTTGGCTGTCCTGAAACTTGTTCTGAAGACCAGGCTGGCCTCAAACTCACAGAGATCCCCCTGCCTCTGCTGGAATTAAAGGCATGCACCAACACCACCAGGCTACTATTATCTGCCAGGCTGCTATTATCTTTATTACACGAGATGGTCCAATCTTGTAGATAACTGTTTAAGAGTCAGGCGTGGCGGTACATGCCAACAAGCACACAGGAAGCTGACAGGATTGTGAGTTTGAGGCCAGCTTGGGCTTATGATATTTTATCTTAAGAAAAGAAAGATATTTCAAAATCAACAGAAGTCCTATTCTCTTTAAAATTAGTTTATAAGTTGCAGGTTAGTTTTGGCTAAGCCTGTCCCCAGCTCCCAGAAGTCTATTCTTATACTACTGCATAATAACACATCCTTTCTAATTTTACCAAAAAAAATAATATTCTACCACACACGGAGATCAGAAGAGGGTGTCAGATCCCCTGGAACTAGAATTAAAGATGGCTGTGAGCCACCATGTGGGTATTAGGAAATGAACCTAGATCCTCTACTAAAGCAACAAGTGCTCTTAGCTGCTGAGCCATCTCTCCAGATCTGTTTTTAACTGTAATCCTCCATACATGTGACAGTCTCTGAAACCTGTGGACCTGAACAGTATCCCAAATTTCCCTCCTAGCTCCTTTAGCTGCCTACAGTTTTTTTTTTTCTTTTCCTGTCCTTACCCACTCTACTTCCCTCCTACTTGTAACCTTATTAATTAAAATCCAAATATATTCCATACTATCCTCAATGGTTTATCCTTCAACAGTTATTGAAATCAAAGGGGCCACTGTTATTAATTGGCTATAAGCTATCCTAAAGTATTGGTGACAACTCTAAATGTATTTTAGCTGTCTCTTCTCTCAGACAAGCTCTCTCTGCAACTCCTCAATGCCCGATACTTTGTTCCTTCTATTTGCTAATCCTGGAAGAGAGATCCTTTCTTCTTTTCTCATCATGCTGAGTTATCCATAACCCTTTTTTTTTCTTTTTCCTTTTTTTTTTTGGGGGGGGAGGCAGGTGGTTTGGTTTTTTGTTTTGTTTGTTTTTTGAGTCAGGGTTTCTCTGTGAAACAGCCCTGACTGTCCTGAAACTCACTCTGTAGACCAGGCAGGCCTCAAACACATAGAGATCCATCTAACTCTGCCTTCTGAGTGCTCAGACTAAAGGTGAGTGTCACCACTGCCCAGCGCTATCCACTACCTTAACTCCCATTATCATCATATCCTTGCTTTTCCGAAGTTTTACTCCAAGTGTTTTGGTGATTTGAATGTGAAATGACCCCATAGCTTCACGTGTTTGAAGATTTGGTCCCAACTGCAGCGCAGTTTTGTGGAATCTTTATGAGATGGAGCCTAACTGAAGAAGCAGGTCACTGACAGAGAATCTTGAAGCCTTATTGCTGGGTCCCAATTCCCCTTCATGTCCTGCTTCCTGAATATGGACACAGTAGAACCAGCCAGCTCTCCAGAGTATTTTATCACAGCAACAAGAGAGTAACTAAGACATATGTGTGTCATTAAACAAAATAGTTTAACTCTGCCCACTTTCAAGTGGTACTATCTTTGCTCTTATTTCTTCTGTTTTAGGTTGTTACTGGGGGCTATGGTTTGTTGGTTTTCATTGCTATATGTCTTAATCATTGTTCTATTGTTGTGAAGAGACACTATGACCACAAAAACTCTTATAAAAGAAAGCACTAAACTGTTTCAGAAGTTCAGTTCATTATCCTCATGCCAGAGAGAACATGGCAGCATGCAGGCAGACATGGCGCTGGAGAAAGAGCTGAGATCTACATCTCAGTAGGCAGAGACACTAGGCCTGGCTTGATCTTATGAAACCTCATAGCCTACCCACAGTGACACACTTCCTCCAACAAGACCACACCTCCTAATCCTTCTCAAATAGTGCCACTCCCTGATGACTGAGCATTTGGATACATGAGCCTATAGGGGCCATTCTCATTCAAACCACCATGCTAAGTAATTTTCTTTTTTATAAATATACACCATGCCCAACGAGATCGTTCAGTGGGTAAAGATGCTTGTCAAACCTGATGCCCAGAGTTTGATCTCCAGGACCCACATCTTGGAAGGAGAGAATTGACCCCTGTAAATTGCCCTCTAATCTCCATACACACACCATTACATAAACACACCTCCACACACACATATATATATATATATATATATATATATAAGCTAACATGAAAAACCATATGCATACTGCATTTTATTCCTCTATTGTTCAGCTAGTGGGCATTTTTTACTGTTTCTGCCTGAGGACTACCATAAAGAATCTTGTTATGAACACCATTAAATGAACAATAGGAGCTGGAGATATGGCTCAGTGGTTAAGAGCACACACTACTCTTCAGAGAACCTGAGTTCAATAATTCCAGCATCTACGGTAGTTGGCTGTGGTGGTTTGAATAGGAATGGCTCCAGACTCATCTGTTTAAATGCTTGGACCACAGTGAGTGACACTATTAGAAGATGTGGCCCTGCTGGAGTAGATGTGGCCTTATTGGAGGAAGTGCGTCACTGCAAGGGCTGGCTTTGAGGTCTCAGATGCTCCAGCTAGGCCTCGGGTGGCATTCACTTCTGTTGCCTGCTGATGCAGAAAAAGAACTCTCAGCTCCTTCTCCTGCAACATGTCTGCCTGCACACGGTATGTCCTGCCATGATGATAATGGACTAAATCTCTGAAACTAAGCCAGTCCAATTATATATTTTCCTCTATAAGATTTGCCGTGGTCCTGGTGTCTCTTCACAGCAATAGAAACCCTAACTAAGACAGTGGCTCACACCACCATCTTTGGGTAATCAGACACTTTTGACCTCTGTGAGCACCTGTACTCATGGACACCTACACACACACACACACACACACACACACACACACACACACACACACACACACACACACACCTGTCTTTGGCTGAAAAAATTTTAAATGAGTTATAACAATCTAAGCAAACAGTCCATTGCTGATGTGGAGTTAGAGTGTCATAGGCTATCTTCAGCTTCACTTGTAAATGAAAATTCATTTCTAAAGTGGTTGTTCCTATTTACACTGCTAACTAGACATGCATGGGAGCTCTTGGCCTCTGTCCTCAGCAACCCTTGCTTCTGTCAGGCTTTCTTAGTTCTGCAAAACTGGTGGTTTTGAGTGGATTCAAAACTGCTTAGTCTTATTAAAAATGAGGTTGTGCTGCTGGGCAGTGGTGATGCACACATGTGATCTCAGCATTCGGGAGGCAGAGGCAGGCAGATCTCCGTGAGTTCGAGGCCAGCCTGGTCTATAGAGCGAGTTCTGGGACAGCCTCGCTACAGAGAGTCCCTGTCTCCAACCCCTCACCAAAAAAAGAAAGAAAGAAAGTCACTTTTCATTGCTGTAAGAGTAGCCCCTCACAGCTAGTTGTAAAAATATAAAATAAAATGTTTTTACTACCAAATATCCCTTTATTTTTTTATTTTTTTGATACAGGGTTTCTTTGTGTAACAGCCCTGGCTGTCCTGGAGTTCACTTGGTAAACCAGGCTGTCCTTGAACTCACAAAGAGATCTGCCTGCCTCTGCCTCCCAAATGCTGGGATTAAAGACATGTGCCATCACCACCTGACCTTTATTTCCATCTTAAAGTAGATGAATGTTTCTATATTTCTCTTAAAAACTTTAAAAAAAACTAACTTATTTAACCAGATGTGGTGACACACGCTTTTAATCCCAGCACTTGGAAGGAAGGCAGAGGCAGGCAGATCTCCGAGTTTAAAGCCAGCATCGTCTACATAGTGAGTTCCAAGACAGTCAAGACTGCATAGAGACCTTGTCTCAAAACACAAAACAAACAGCTAAACAATTGCTTGTAACATACAGAAATAACTTCACTTATGTTGCTTGCCACTTACAGATGACTCCAAATGCATTAACATATCAAACACACTGTTGAGAAGAAATAGTAGCACTTACAACAAAGTTTACTAAAGAGGTTTATGCTTTTACTCCAAAGTGCATAGAAATGTCTTAAGTAGAGTAAGAAAAATTCTATTTCATTGCTTGTTCACAGTTCTCAGTACATATATAGGACAGCACCTTCCCCCATGGAATTATTTCTAGTATTCCTACATTCATAATTTTGAAGTCTTTTAAAAATGAATTCCTACATTTTTTTTCCCTCTTCAACGAGTTACATGTAGTGATTCCCCAAACACAGTTATACCTATCAACCTCCTCCTCTGCACTTCCCCAGGAGTATTTGCAGGTCCTGCCCACCAGCAGTCAGGGTACACAGAGCCCTGGCTTGGGGCAGTTCCACAGGAATGCCTGCTTCTCCCTGTGTTCTCCATGGCTGGAAATCACCTCTTTGAAAAACAATGCCATGCTGAGTGTGCATTTTGTATTAAAATGTGACCTGGTTCCAGGCTGGTATCTGTGCTCTGAATTCAACTGACCCTTTGGCGAAATTCACACCCACATATTTTGGACATTCTTCTAGCCTAAAACTGCACCCAGGGCATCTGTTCTGTGCAAAGGATTAATGAGGGGGAAAAAAGTGTGTGGCAGTCAGAAGTCAGTCTAGCCACCTGATGCTGGGTCAAATCACAGAACAGAGGAGGCAAGTACCAGCCAAAGTGGGTCATGAGTGCCGAGTTTGAGAAGGGAAGGCAAAGGGGGCCGTGGACAGAAGCAAACCCTGGGTGTATTTTCTTTCTGTTTTGTTTTTTTGTCATTTGGTGACTTCTTATTGTTTCCAATATTGCAACCCACAACCCAAAAAATGTTGCATTCTTTTCCACAAGAGAAAAAAAAAAGAAAATATTTTAAACCTCAAAGATAAAGGAGATGGGAAACACTTTGCATATAATTTTGGGGGGATTTGGGGGAGTGTTTTGTTTTGTTTTTGTTTTTGTTTTTTTGGGATAGGGTTTCTCTGTGTAGCCCTGGCTGCCTTGGAGCTGTCTCTACAGACTTGAATTCATGGACATCTGCCTCTGCCTCCCGAAAGCTGGGATTAAAGATGTGCACCACCACTGCCCAGCTATATGTAATTTTCTTTATCAATCTCTCTTTTTCATGAATTACCATTAGAACAAAAACATAAAGAGATGCAGAGAATTGCAGCTTAATGGCTAGCCCTCTGAACATGTGTGAGGCTATGAGTTTGATCACTAGCATCCAAAAAAAAAAAATACAAGAATAAATAAGTAAATAATTTATACAACTAGTTCTACAGCATATTTAAGGGAAATGGGGGTGGGGAGTATTTGGTTTTGTTTACTTTGGTTCCAGAGATTGAATCCCAGCACTTGAGAGGCAAAGGCAAGAGGATGAAGGAAATCTGAAGGTCAGCTTGATCCAATAGAGGGTTGCAGTGCAAGCTAGGGCTGCGAAGTGAGACCCTGTCTAAATAACAACCAAATGGAGTAAGTGGGAGGATGCTGAGACTTACGATTTTACATAATTCAACACTTTCCACTTGGGAAGAGAGTTGAAATGGAATTAGAATGATTGAAAAAGTCTCATCCAGCTCTGTTCCAGCTCTGCATAGGAGCTGTTAGTCATTAGCAACAGTAAGCTGTTATCCGCTAAACAAGACCTCGGGTTCTGACTGTTAAAGTCACAGCTGCAAACACAGTTCTCTGGGGTACATCGGGTACAGAAAACCCCCCTGCTTCATCAGCAACATGTCTCTATGTAATCTGAGGCAATTTGTCAGCCAGGCTAGAAGGAGCCAACACCTTCCAACATGCTGTGATAGAACATTTGATGAACACAGTGAGAACCCTGTCTGGCCCTCAAGCTATGGCCATCTCTGTAAATGGCCTGGGTGGCTGTGACTGGTCACTTGTCCTTCTCAGTGCTGTGTATCTAGAAGAGCCACTATGCTTGCCTCTGATTCTCTATTCCATCTATCAATCAAAACAAAGTGACAATAGTCCCATGAAAGAGCAAACATTAATCCTCTAGATATCTAGATCCTAGGACTTCACCAAGAGTAGCTTAGAATACAGCTCAGTACTTGAGTATTTGTTTAACTTGTGTGAGTCCCTAGACTCTAATCTCAGTGCCAGGAAACAGATAACAAAATGATTTTTTTTATAAATGTGCCAAAGTTGGGTGTGTTGGCACACAACAGTAATGCTGGCACTTGGGAGGTAAAGGCAGGGAGATCAGGAATTCAAGGTCACCCCCACTATACTGGCAGTGAGTTTGAAGCCACCCTAGACTCCATGAGACCCTGGATCAAAATAAAAAATTTGGTGGAGGGCAAGAGTGGAATTCTTATCCCAAGAATAAACTTTGGAAATACTGAGAGAACTTTATAAAAAAAGACATTCCAACTATGTCTCATACATCATTGGCCCAAAGACAAAGTGACAATAGTTCCATAAAAGAGCAAACATCAATCCTCTAGATGTGGCTTTCTGCTCATGACCCAGCAAAATTCTGGTGTAGCTACAGTCTATTGTGACTCTAATCTCAAGGGAAAAAAGGAAACAGGTGCCCACACCAAATCCTTCTCAATGTTTGTCTTTTCCTTTGGAGTCAGAATCTAGAGCTGAGCGTTTTAAGTAGTTTTCACTAGAATAGGAATGAACAACTCAAAATGCTTCTTTTCAGTTAGCAGGCAGATTTGCTGCTGGATAGACCCCGGGCGCCCCCTTTTGGCTAAAAGATCTAAGAGAGTAATTCCACAGAAAAAGTCCAAGAAAAAAACCAGCCAACTGGCTCATGCCTGAAATCCCAGCATTCGGAAAGCAGGATAAGGATCAAGAGTTCAAGGCCATTCTCCGCCGCATAAAATTCCAAGCCAGCTTGAGTTCCTTGAGACCCTATCTCAAAAAAACAAGACAATATAAGATAGACAATATAAGAAATCCCAAGGCTGATTTCTCCTGTGTGTGTGTGTGTGTGTGTGAATTTTTTTTTTTTGTCTGTTTATTGGGTAGTGGGGACACATGCATATATCATGGTGTAAGTCAGTCAGAGGGATTTAATTTGTGGGAGCTGGTTCACTTCTGCCAAGGGGGCCTGGAGAATTGAACTCAGTTCTTCGGGCTTGGTGGCAATTGCCTTTATCTGCTGAGCCATCTCATCCACCTGTTTCTTTCTTTTCTTTCCTTCTTTTGTAGTGAGTAATTAGAAATAATCTTGATACCCAAGACAATAGCCTCAGTTCATTTTCTAAGTCTGTTTACTTATAACTGCAATAAATATCTTCTTTCGTACTACACAACCAGGCAACCCTACACTTGAGATTCATTCAATTCTGGCAATCTAAACTGATCCAGCTTTTATTCTCCGTAGGGGCTAATTCCCAGATGGGTTTCTTCCACCCGCAGCTGGGCTTGAAGTATTTTGTGAAGTGTCATCTTTCATTAAGCCATTCACACCCACTAACCCCTGAACTGCTCTTGAATGCCAACCTCATAGCCAGTTCTATTATGAACTGCATAGGAGCTGTTAGTCATTAGCAACAGTAAGCTGTTATCCGCTAAACAAGACCTCGGGTTCTGACTGTTAAAGTCACAGCTGCAAACACAGTTCTCTGGGGTACATCGGGTACAGCTGGGAAGACAAGAAATAATAGTTCTCACCCAAGACCACAAATGCCTATCATCATGTACATGCTAGGAAATTTACATCTACATTTCCCCCAGACTTTTGTTTTGTTTTGTGTTTGGTTTTAGTAGTGCTGAAAATTGAACCCATGGCCTCATATATACTTATGAGCAATCTCTACCATTGAGTTTTACCTCTAGCCCTTTTGCTGTTATCTTTCTTTCTTCTTCTTTTTTAAAGGTACATTTTATTTGTTTGGAGGTTTTTGGTTTGTTTCAAGGTATTTGTTGTTGTTGTTTGTTTGGTTTTTGTTTTTCTGTGGTTATTGCTGCTGCTGTTGTCTTATGCATAGGCCAGACTAGCCTCAAACTCACAATGCCCCTGTCTTGATCTTCCTGGTCCTGGGGTTACAGGCATGTACCACCATGCCCCACTGCTATTATTTCTGTAAGAGGCAAGGCCTCACAATATTGCCCAGCCTACCTCCAAATTCCTGGGATAAAATGATTCCCCTCAGCCTCCTGCATCATGGAGATTAAAGGTACCAGTGTGCTAGACTGTCCCTGCTAACTTTCAGCCCATGACTGAAACCTTTCAAGTGTTCTATGCATTAAAAAATAATTCACGGCTGGGCGTTGGTGGCACATGCCTTTAATCCCAGCACTCGGGAGGCAGAGGCAGGCGGATCTCTGTGAGTTTGAGGCCAACCTGGTCTCCAGAGTGAGTGTCAGGATAGGCTCCAGAGCTACACAGAGAAACCCTGTCTCGAAAAACCAAATAATAATAATAATAATAATAATAATAATAATAATAGTTCACTTTGGGGCTGGAGAAATGGCTCAATGGTTGGGAGCACTGGCTGCTCTTCCAGAGGACCCAAGTTCAATTCCTGCACCCACATCAGGTGACTCGCAATCATCTATAACTCCAACTCTGAGGATGTATCTGGCCTCCTCGAGCACATGTACTTATCTAAGCATACACACATACACAAAATTAAAAATTTTAAAAACAAATCGTCTTTAATCCCAGCACTTAGGAGGCAGGAGCAGGCAGATCTCTGAGTTCAAGGCCAACCTGTTCTACAGAACAAGTTCCAGGACTACACAGAGAAACCCTGGATACAGAAAAACAAAGAGAAAAGAGCAGAGAGAACCCTGAGATACTGGACGACTCGGAATAGGCAGAAGAACTCTAAAAGAGTCTGATTAGTGACAGAAATGTAGGAAGAAACAAAGAGAACTTTATCCCCCACTGTTCTTAGATAGATTTTATTTCAGCCATACAGAACTGCTGGTGCACCCAGGTGTTCAGTCCCAGCACTTGGGAAGCAGAGGCAGGCAGTCTCGAAAAAAACAAACAAAAGAAAGAGCTGCTCCTCATTATTTCCCAACTATGATTTGACAGGTTATTCTCAACACCAGAAAACTCTCCAGACATGTCTGCAATATCTAACGCCTGGGCTGCCCACCACCAGTCGATGTCCAGCGTCAGCTGCATGCGGCTTCAGACCACTTCAAACGTGCTTAGTGAAACTGAATAAGTGACTTTTTTTTTTTTTTGGAGTATCACAAAAGTTTATTTAGCAAAAAGTTTCTTATGAAAATGTACATGACCCAATTATATATCCCAGTCAAACAGTCCTTTGGGGAAGGATGTGAAGTGCTCTGCTGAGCAGCCATTGTTTAGACTCTTTCCAAGGCTTCTACCAGGACGCTGCTGTTTTCTCGTGTGACCACCATGCTGATGTTACTCTGTTGCCCACTAGTTGCCATCTATCTCCACACACTCATCAATCACAAGATTCACAAAGGGATCAAAGCCCGGTAGTATTCCTTGTACATGTCTGCCACCATTTGACTTCAATGATAACTTCTTGTCCATAAATTTCTTCAGTTCGGGAGGGTGGGCCTTGCTCATGGTGACTCTTCAGCAGGTTCCGTGTGATGAAAGGAGAGGGCAGCCCCACAAACGTGCACACGTGTGGCAGGCCGGGCGCTGATGTCTGATGTCACCAGTGTGTAGGGAACAGCACAATCAAGTAGCCAGATGTTAACCTCCTTTTCTGTCTTCCAAGATTAGCAAGCTCATTCTCAGGCTGCTGCCACGGCATGTTACTGAAGAGCCTGCCAGAATCCATCAAATTCCATGTTTTATAATTTACTGAAAACAAAACCACCTCTCTAACTTCTTGTGAGGACTAGAGGATGTTTAGCCCTGAATTTAGAACTTTAAAAATAACTAGTTTCACCCTCTTCTTCGGCCAAAACCATACTCATCTTGGTGTGTATATGTGCTTATTTGCCCAACCCCTGACAGATTCTGATACTCTTGTAGCCAATCCCATCAGGTTGGTCAAGCGCCCACCAACAGGATAAGACACTGTCGCCACCTGAATCAGAACAAGAACTATGTGAACTTCCTTTCCCAGTGTTTCTGCTAGTCCAGTTTAGATTACAACACACCCTATTGACAAAAAAAAAAAAAAAAAAAATTGCCTTGCCAACTTACTTCCCCTTTGTTTAAGGGTTTCTTTGAGAAATTCAAGAATATTCTTTTCCAACACTTGTTTTACCTAGAGGGTTCTTTAGAGCTTCAAATCATTCACATTGTTTATTACTCAAAACAAAACAAAATTTTTCTGCCTTTTCAAATCGATCCAGTGGATTGGTCTGTCTATAAGTGAGTCTTTGGTCCTTCTTTAGAGAAATGTTAGTTCCGAGAGAAGCGAGTTTTATTTTATTTGTGTGTGTGTGTGTGTGTGTGTGTGTGTGTGTGTGTGTGTGTGTGTGTGGTGTGTGTGTGTGTGTGTGTGTGTGTGTGTGTGTGTGTGTGTGTGTGTGTGTGTGTGTGTGTGTGTGTGTGTGTGTGTGTGTGTGTGTGTGTGTGTGTGTGTGTGTGTGTGTGTGTGTGTGTGTGTGTGTGTGTGTTGTGTGTGTGTGTGTGTGTGTGTGTGTGTGTGTGTGTGTGTGTGTGTGTGTGTGTGTGTGTGTGTGTGTGTGTGTGGTGTGTGTGTGTGTGTGTGTGTGTGTGTGTGTGTGTGTGTGTGTGTGTGTGTGTGTGTGTGTGTGTGTGTGTGTGTGTGTGTGTGTGTGTGTGTGTGTGTGTGTGTGTGTGTGTGTGTGTGTGTGTGTGTGTGTGTGTGTGTGTGTGTGTGTGTGTGTGTGTGTGTGTGTGTGTGGTGTGTGTGTGTGTGTGTGTGTGTGTGTGTGTGTGTGTGTGTGTAGTGTGTGTGTGTGTGTGTGGTGTGTAGTGTGTGTGTGAGATGTGTGTGCTATGGCACTCGTGTGGAGTTCAGAGGCTAACTTTGTAGGGTAGTTTGCTCCTCTTGCCTTTACATGAATCCCAGGGCTAGAACTCAGGTTAACTGCTGGGCTCTGCTAGATCCCTTCTAGGTGGCCTGGGCATCCAGTTTCTTGGACTCACTTTAGCAGTGGTGAAGTTTGTTTCATCCAGTGTATCTCCCTCCCTGTCTCTGCTTTAGCTTTGAAGTTAACCATGCTTCCAAATGAACTTCAAAGCCCTGGGTAACTAAACTGTTCATCTAATTTATTTCTTTACAATTTATTTATTCTCTTCCTTCCTCTTTTTTGTCACCTTCATTGATCTGGCTTGGGACCAAACCTGGGCCTTTGCATGATATGGTCTAATTTCAGTGGTCTATTCTTCTACCGCTAATGACAGCTCCATATCTGGAATTTTCTGGAAGCTACCAGGAAGGTCCAGTAGAGGTCACTGTACTGTCATATGCAATAGATGGAATTACCATAGCTCCACACATCTAAAAGGGCTCTGAAGGTGTTAGTGATGCCATTCTAAGAAAATAGTGAATTGGAAGGCAATTTCATCTTCCTGAGACACTACTACACAGGGCTCCTGGAATTCCAAACACATAAGGCAGACCTTGAGAAGACTACGGGAAACTGACAGGAAACCAGTTTATTTCTTCTTGGAAATCACATTGACTGCTTAGGCCCTTCAGCCAGATCAGAAACCACTGAATTCCAGGACACCAGAACTGTAGGAATTCCTAATTTACTGGATAGCAGTGGGTCCTGGAGGGTCTGCGAGCTTCTCAAAGTAGTTGCTTTTGCTAAGACAGAAAGATCAAAGATTTTTAAGAGATGAGGAGAGATTCAGAACTACTGGAGGAATTTGATTATTATTATTATTTTTTACTGTTTCCTGACAGTTTCCTGATCAAAGAAAACTCCAGAAGAAATCTGACTCCGAAGCCCCTCCAAGCCCCTCACTGAGTAGTGTCTCAGTCAGCTGGAGGTCAATCAAAGAGCTGGTGGCTAAGCCTGTTTTCAGAAAGAGCTGAATGGCAGAACTGAAAGGCTAGCAAAGCCTCAGCATTCACTAGCAAGCTAAAAGGAACCAAATAAATAATTGTCAGTCAGCAGTCAAGGTGGAATGCAGGCTGAAGACAAAAGGAACACAAATGAGGCTGGCCTGAGACCCTGGGCACTGGGGACAAATGGGGACCAATGACATAGGAAAGGAGGTGGAACCCCCAGTGTGATGCAGATGTGTTTGAAGCTGGGTGACCAGATCCTGGAGATGAGAGGGTCCCTTCCCCAGGCAGCCCTCCCCTCCCCCACAGCCCTGTGTGAGCTCACAATACTCACCCTTCTGGGGGAAGTCTTCATAGGCCTCCAGACAGACGAAAATGGAAAGCTTTGGATGAACAGAGCCTGCCCTTGGTGAGAAGTCTGAGAATTCAGAAAGGCTGGTATGAGGACAGGTAAGGCTGGGGGAACGAGAACCTGCCTCTGTTCCTTCAGGATTGAAGATTTAGGCTTTAATGTGCACTTCCGGTCACCTTTTGGAAAGTTTGGAATTCAAGGTATTAAAAAAACAAAACAAAACAAGGGCCTTTGTGTCTGGCATACAGTAATTCCTGACCTTTCCTATAAATCAGTTGAAAATAACTCGTTAAAAATACCAAACAAGAGTTCTATCTACATGAAGAAAGGGTTAGGTATTCCTGTATATAACAAGAGGGGCAATGGCTGCACCCTCTCACCTTAGCTTCAGCTGGACGGGGCACGCAAGAAGAAAGAATTCCACTTTATACTGTGCTTTAAGAGCAAATTGGGGGCTGGAGAGATGGCTCAGAGGTTAAGAACACTGACTGCTCTTCCAGAGGTCCTGAGTTCAATTCCCAGCAACCACATGGTGGCTCACAACCATCCCTTATGAGATCTGGTGCCCTCTTCTGGTGTGCAGATATACATGGAAGCAGAATGTTGTATACATAATAAATAAAATCTTAAAAAAAAAAAAAAAAAAAAAAAAGAGTGGCTGGAGAGATGGTTCCACAGTTAAGAGTTTACCGCTCTTCCAAGAGGACACTAGTTCTGTTCCCTCCACCAGTGTTTGGCAGCTTACAACTGCTTGTCCCTCCTACTCCAGCAGATCCAACACATTCTTGTGGCTCCCCAAAGTAACCTGCACACGTGTGGCAGATACAGGTACACACTTGGAAGTCTTACAGGGAAAGTGTTTTTTCCGGGAACTGGCAGCACCATCCAGTCAGACTTAGAGCAGTTTAGTTTCCACGGAGTCACCACAGTGACACATTTTTAGATCAAAGGATAAGTAAGGTGGCACTTGTAATGTCAGCAGTTAGGAGGCGAAGGCAGAAGGATTTCACTTGAGGCTAGCCTGGGCAAGTTCCAGGGCCATCCCTGGTATGCAACAAGGCTGTCTCCAGAAGGGCAGCAGGCATCCTGACCTCCAGGACTTGGCGGGAGGAAAGAGAACTCAGCTGATACTTTCAAAGGAATAGGATCCCGCACAGTGGGCATGTAAATGAGAAAGAAAAAATCTTTTCTCAAGAGACTGATTCTACTTCCAAAAGCAGCTCTGTGGCTTCTTGGATTCTTGCCTGACATGAACTACAGGCAACCCCATGCCACTGAAGGATTTAAAGCCAGGGTTGAACAGGGCAGTGGTGGTGCATGCCTTTAGTCCCAGCACTCAGGAGACAGAGACAGAATGATCTCTGTGAGTTTGTGGCCAGCCTGATCTACAGAGCTAGTTCCAGGACAGCTAAAGCTGTTACACAGGGAAACCCTATCTTGAAAAACAAAACCAAAACAAAATAAAAACAACCAAACAAACAAAAACCCCAAAATAAAGACAGGACTGGAGATATAGCGTGGTGGTGCTTATAGGTTTGTTTTACTCATGCTAAGCCCTGGCTTTGATCTCTAGCATTGCATGCACAAGGCTTGTAATCATAGCACCTGGGAGGTGGAGGCAGGAGAACCAAAAGTTCAAGGTCAGCTGTGGATGTACTCAGTTGTTAAGAGTGCCTGCCAGCATGTACAGTGCCCTGGGTTCAATTCCTAGCACTACACAAGTCAGGCATGGTGCCACATACCTATAGTCCTAGTCCCGAGGAGGTGGAGGCAGAAGGGTCAGGCTTTGATCCAGTTCAACTATATAGCAAGTTCCAGGTCAACCTGTGCTACATGAGAGCTTGTCCAAAAAAAAAACAATTCAAGGCAATCCTTAGTTACTTTAAGACTAACCAGGGATAGATGACAAAGAAAAAAAAAAAAAAATATATATATTATATATATATATATATATATATATATATTCAGGTATCCATCCCCTGGAAGCTTTGGTTTCTATCTAATGCCTGGACAGTTACTTTCTAGTTGGGGATTTTGAGGAGCTAGTCAATCATTTGTGAAATTAGAATATCTTACCTCATAAGGATTAAGAAATAATAAACAAATGGAGTGTGTGTGTACACATGTGTACTTGCCTGTAAATTATCCCGGCTCTCAGAAAGGAAAGTAAGACCAAAATAGTCTACTACAGGAAAAACACTTTGAAAAATAAAGCATGGCACTAAGAATATTAATGACTCCATACTGAGAGCAGTATGAGAGCCCACCAGCTACCACACACAGACAAGTAGACTAAAGCCTGCCTCAGAAGTACTAACACCGCTAAGACACACCCCAGATGTTCTGACACTGATATTTCAATCACTTACAGGACTGAGAAGAAGCTGTCCAAAGACTAATTCCCACTCAACATCAGGAAGAGTTATCCACAGTGATCCTAAAACAGGACGGCTTCAGGAAACTGTGCGTTCCTGTTGCTCCAGGTAAGATCCTGACAGAAGAAGAAGATGGATGGGAAGGGCTCAAAGTGTCCACATCAACCCGCCATGGCTGGATAAGTCACAAACCTGGAAATTGTGCATTAGAGAATTAGAGAAGGAAATGCTGCGTCAGAAGATTCTACCTCAAAAGGACACTCTTTTAACTCGAGGTGTAGCTTAGTGGCTGGATGCTTGCCTTGTATATGCTAAACTCTACATCAATCTACAGTACCACCAACAGACAGAGGGATGGGGAGAGGAGAGGAAAGGCAAGGAAGAGATAACCCACTACACTAAAGGAAAACGGCCTCCATTTTGTGCTTTCTTTCTTTCTTTCTTTCTTTCTTTATTTATTTATGTTATGTGCATTGGTATTTTGCCTGCATGTATATCTGTGTGAGGGTGTCAGATCTTGGAGTACAGATAGTTGTAAACTGCCATGTGGGTGCTGGGAATTGAACCTGGGTCCCTAGGAAGAGTAGTTAGTGCTCTTAACCACTGAGCCATCTCTCCAGCCCTGTGCTTTACTTATAATTATTTCTGAAAGCACTGTCATAGGGTCTTAGCCACCTGTCTCCAGCAATAGTTAACAGCAAAAGCTGCAATAATATTTATTTATTTATTTGTTTGTTTGTTTGTTTGTATGTTTGTTTGTGACAGCGTTTCTCTGGTAGCCCTGGCTGTCCTGGAACTGACTCTGTAGACCAGGCTGGCCTCAAATTTACAGAGATCTGCCTGCCTCTGCCTTCCTAGAGCTTGGATTAAAGGTGTATGCTACCACCTGGCAAAAGTTATGCTAACACAAATAGTGAAGTTTGTGCTTATACAAACCTTTATGTATATATTCAAATAAAATCAACCAGTTTATCTTTTTAATGATTTTTTTTTACTATTTTTTCTATAAGAATTCTAAGAAAAGCAAAAATGTTTGTCACATCAAATGAAGGTTATTTATTAGCTTTAAAAGTTAAAATAACTAGTAGCCACAGATTTTGTATATGGTCCACCTAAAACAAGCAGACACTCTCCCTTGCCTGATTGTGCGTACGGCGAGGTAGGACACAGTGACATAGAAAATGTACCTGGTGATATCTAGAGTCAGGTGTGCTAGATTCAAACCCTGGCATTGCCACCTAGTAGCTACACGACCAAAACAAGTCACTAACTACGTCTCTGGGTCTTCAGTTTTTCATCTCTTAGTAGTAAACCAAACTTATAATGAGGATTAAGTGACAAAAAGCAGTTCACCATAGCTGTTGGTATATGTAGTAAGAGCTGGGAAACACTAGCTACTGTTTATATGGGGTTACCTATGTATGGGGTCATGATGGGCTGAATTTTCTATTATGAAGACGGCATGCTGGAGAGATGGCTCAGTGGTTAAGGGCATGTGCTGTTCTCCGTCATTCACATGGTGGACCACAGCCATCTTTAACTCCACAAGGTCTTCTGGCCTCCTTGGGTACTTCACATAGGTGGTGTACACACATACACACAGCCAAAACACAAATACAGATAAAAATGAAATAAGTAAATATTTAAATTAAATAAGTAATTTTTAAATTAAAGATAATGTGCTTATTATAAACTATAGAAATGAGTAAAAATTTTAAGGAGGGTGGTGGTGGCACACACCTTTAATCCCAGCAGTAGGAGGCAGAGAGGTGGGCAGATTCTGTGCATTTGAGGCCAGCCTGGTCTACAAAGAGAGTTCCGGGAAAGCCAAGACTACATAGAGAAACCCTGTCTTGAAAAACCAAAAGTAAGAGAGGGGGGGGAGGAAGGGAGGGAAAGGAAAAGGAAAGAAAGGGAAAAGGGAAAGGAAAAGGAAAGAAAGGGAAAGGGAAAGGAAGCAAAAAGGGGGCTGGGAAGATGGCTCGGTGGCTAAAAGCACCTGCTGCTCTTTCTGAATTTGATTCCTAGCACCTATGTGAGGTGGCTCACAACTGCCTGTAACTACAGCTCCAGAGGGATCTGACTGACTCCTCTGGCTTCTGAGGGCACTTGACTCACGTCACACACACACACACACACACACACACACACACACACACACACACTCGAACAAATAATTTCTTAGGAAAAGAAAAGCTCAAGGCTGGGTCTGGAGAGACGGTTCAGACTTTAGGAGTAGAGGACACAGGATTAGTTTCCAGCATCTACATGATGGATCACAACCAACTGTAGCTCCAATTTCAGGGAACCTGATATTTCCTTCCAGGGTTTTTGGGCACCAAGCACACATGGGGTACACATACATTTCTGAAGGCAAAATACTCATACACATAAAATAAATAACTCGAACACATGTTTTGTTTTTGTTTTTTTGAGACAGGGTCTCTGCATAGCCCTAGCTGTCCTGGAACTCACTATGTAGAACAGGGATTAAAGGTATGCATCACCATGCCCGCTCCTTGTTTTGTTTTGTTTTAAAAGAAAAAAAAAAAAGGAAGGGGAAAAAAGTAAGTTACTGTTACAGCAAACAACAGAGGCTTTGAAATAAATTAGCAGTTCTGTGTATTTGTATATACAAATGCATTTAATCAATTTAGCTTGCTCTAAAATTAAAGAGTTTTTTCCCCTGGTAGTGAGTGGCCCACACAAATATGTAATAGTAAGCGATACTGTAAAAAACCTCTGCCTTACTATAATAGTAAAATTATACTGCAAGGCAGATGTCTAACCTAATAAGGCATGTGAGATATGAAGAAGCATGACTAGGGAGAGCACAGACACAGCTGAAACTCACCAGGTCCTTGCCTACCACAGAAACCATAAAATGACTGTGGTGGTTTAAAGAAAATGACCCCAATAGGCTCATGTTTCAATAGTTGATCACCACATATTTCAGTACTTGGTGAAACTATATGGGAACTATTAAGAGGTGTGGCATTGTTCGAAGTGAGGTTTCAAAAGACTCGTGAGATCCCCAATGTCCCTTTCTCGGCCTCATGACTGTAGAGGAAGACGTGAGCTCTCAGCTGGTACTTTCCTCCACCATCATGGGCTCTAACCCTCTGAAACCGTAACTTCAACGCTGTCCTTTGTGAGTTGCCTTGGTCATGTTGTTTATCACAGCAACAGAAAAGTTACTATGACAAGCTTTGACCCTCTTTCCTTCGTTTGAGTCAGCTTGAGATCTTTTTCATCCTTGGGAAAAAGCAGCTTGTTCAGTGTGCCTCTTTCCGACGATTCTGATAACAAATAACCCGTACATCAGTAAAAGGATAACTAGAATCTATAGCTGCTTGTGGTACTAATTTGGGTTTCACAGTGTGTAGTTCACTCAGATGCCAGCATGAAAACAACTGTTTCCCAGCCAGGCAGTGGTGACAAGCACACCTTTAATCCCAGCACTTCAGAGGCAGAGGGAGGTGGATTTCTGTGAGTTCGAGGCCAACCTGGTCGACAGAGCAAGTACCAGGACAGCCAGGGCTCCGCAGAGAAACCCTGTCTTGAAAAACAAAGGAAAAAAAAAGTGAAATTGACTTCTATGGTATTTGTAAGGTACACTTAAAAAAAACAATGATTAGCCACCTGATTTGCTTTCTAGTTCCATTTCTGCTGATTACTTTGTTACTTAATACTCCAATTACCTCAGCTATACAGCTATAGATATAGATATAGATCTATGATAGGAAATGTATATGAAAACTCTTGAGATGTGTAAGCTACTCTGTAGTTAAAGGCATTATTACTAATACACAATTCTTTTTGTTCATGTATTTACACTGAAACAATGCCTTACATATGTCTCTGGGTAATCCATAGTTCTTGCTTTTCTTCATTAGATTTACAAATGAAATGACTGAAGGCATTTTGATAGATAAAAGATTTAGAGACGAAAATCTGCTAAAGGAACAAGACCAAATGTCTGTGGAAATCATCATGGGTACATTAAATGATAAAAATTAAGAGCTAGTTGAAGTTGCTAAAACAGATATATGTCTTTACTGTTTTCAGGTTTGTCAGTTAAGAGACAAAGTAATAGTCAGGGGATTTAATATTACCTGAATCTAAGCTGACAACCAATAAACCTATTTATTGTTGTATTTTTGTCACTGATTTCACATGAAATCTAAAATCCCCGATTCTCAATAGATAACACTGCAGAAACTGTAAGGAAATCTTTTGTAGAACCATGACGTTGTTGCGTATTTACCTCAGAAAATGAAAAGTGTAAGTAAATCTTACAATTATCACTACAGTGTCTTCAACATGATCCACTCAGCTTAATTTTGAACCAATACTGTCATCTGGTAAATTCCAGTAATTACACTTTTTGGTTTCTTCTATGTTTCAGCACTGTGCAAATGAACCCAGGGCTGTGTTTTCATTCCTATGGGAGCCAATTGACTGGAAAGGGGTGTGAGACCAGTGACATATCTCAAAGTGCTGTACAGCAACTTTTCCTGATCTCGGTGACACTGAGTTAAAGACAACCAGATAAAACAGTGTGTGGACAGCCTAGGCGAGAAAACATGACCACCACCCCAAAGAAGAAAAATAATGTCAAGTTACAGATTAAACTAAGTAAAACAAACTGCATAATCTGAATAGAGAGATAGCAGAACTTGCTGTGATCTGGTTAGGAAAAAATGTTCCTTCTTCTGTCTCCCTTGCCAAGTTCAACCTCCCCAAAGCAGATAAATCTGAACAAGTTGATCAAATTTTGCCCAGATACAGCAACTACAATGCCTGGTCTTAAGGGGAGGGGGGTAAAATCCTAAGCAACTAAATTCTATATCAGAACAAAATAAAGTTTAATAGTAACACCGGGCAGTGGTGGTGCATGCCTTTAATCCCAGCACTCAGGAGGCAGAGGCAGGTAGATCACTGTGAGTTTGAGGCCAGCCTGGTCTACAGAGCAAGTTTCAGGACAGCCAGGTCCACACAGAGAAACCCTGTCTCTGAAAACCAAAACAGAACAAAAGAGATTTAGTACAGCAGCATTTAGCATCCATTGGATACTATTACTAAAGTGCTATGTAGCTGACTCATGCCTAGTGACATTATCACCCAATTCCCATCTGAATTTTACCGGTGTCAATATCAATTGGAAAATAAATGCTAGGTATTTTGAGAAGGAAAGTAGAATCAACTAGCAAACAATGCAGCAAATCTGTCGTTTTTGAGCTTTGTCAAGAAAGGAACTGTTGGTGACCTTGTTTCAAGAAAATATTTTCAAAGACATAAGGCGAGAAGCCTAGCATCAGGTAGCTAAAGACAACAACAAAAACACTTAAGAAAACTGCAGCAGAGTTAGAAGACAGAAGTTTTCATATGTTAGGACTATCCTCAACACAATCTCTATCACAGAGGCACTGTTTTAAAATCAGAGGACACCGGGTGGTTGAGGGCGCATGTCTTTAATTCCAGCATTTGGGAGGCAGAGGCAGGTGAATCTCATAGTTCGAGGCCAGCCTGGTCTCCAGAGTTAGTTCCAGACAGTCAGGGCTACACAGAGAGACCCTGTCTCAAAAAAAAAAAAAAAAAAAAAAAAAAATCAATAAGTAAACAGAAAGACATGCATCTTTTTGCCATAGATTTCACTGAACTTCTAAAAGTTAACATTTTAATTCCTAGGACCATACCCTGTCTCACCTTTTCTTGAATTCTTTGCTTTGTATTAGGAAGGGATACTGAAACATTGCTGTCCTTGTCTATCAGAGTACTATAATTAATTTAACCTTATAGTATTTACCCCCAAATTTATTGGTATTTTAGTACAGACATAAAACATGATTTAAAAATCTCATTTTAGAAATGTCATTGTCCAGGTGACTGACTCTACTTAATAAAATTAGTGGATGCATACTTTAAAATAAAAATTTAAAATTACAATTAATGAATGCATACTTTGCAAGTGAATGAATTTATTGTATGATAACAGAACACCTTCAACAATGGAAGATTGGGGTTTAGGGCCCACAACAAAAATGGGGAAATCTGGACCAGAAAGAAATGAGAAAAACCTTGACAATGCAGTAAAACCCTGGACACGGTAGTTGAAGTACCCTGGACGACGGGAAGGGTAGTGATGGGGTGGGCATAAAGAGGAGCGTAACAGGCTGGCTTCACAATTTTGCATCCATTCAGGCCTAAGCCAGTAATCAGTTGCAGTCTCTAGCAAGCATATATTGGAAATTTGCCTCCAAAACACAAGCTTCCCTCACAGACCACAAAACACACATGGGAGAAGTTCTTCAGCAGCTTGAGGTGTAGTCCAGCAAAGAGCTTAGCATGGACAAGTCCCCAGATTCATTCAATCCCCGACACCAAAAATGAAGAAGAAAGAGAAAATGTCCTTTTGAAATAAGTCCACTTTGCTCAGCTTCCATCACCTCTACCAAATGTCACACTTGTTCTTCCCTAATTAGAATTAAAAAAGGAAAATTCTACAGCCATTTTCTTTCCTTACACATTTGCCAGAAACTTAAGGTCCTTTGGGTCTCTTGTCATTTAAACTCAGCTGCTACACTTCAATCAAACTTTTCAGCTAAGCTGTTTGGGGTGTTTTGTTTTGTGGCAGGACTGGGGATTGAACCCTGGGCCAGCACTCTATCACAGAGCTTCATGCCCAACCCCCACTGCAGTGTTTCTTAATCTACTTCCTCTATTCAATCCTTTTATCTCCTCATAACATTTAAATGAAGGCTATGGATATTTTCAATTTCTGGCACTTGGGTGTTCAAAAAATGGTCTGTAAATCTTAAAATAAGAGGATGAGAGTGTTCCAAAAAACCGAAAGTTCTTGTACATCCTAGAACTTAAGAAACACATTACTAATTCTTCTTTACTCTAAAACTAATTACAAAGACAATTCTCTGATTTGCAAAAGAGTGGGTTTTAAAAAAATTCGAAAAACTATCACAAAGCATAGAAAGCAAGCCCCGAAGCTTGTGAAGTGTGCTGTGTTTGTCCTGGATTAATTCCTACTCTGTGCTGGAGTATTAGAGACAAGACCATTTTGTATTGTACCTCAGGAGTGCAATACAAATCATATACTAATTAGGAGTCAGAGTCCTTAAAATGATTTCTTAAGAAATTGCTTACCTAGGGGAAAAGGGTAAATTGTCATTTCTCCCCATTCTGGGAATGAAGGAAACTCGGCACATATCACTTTCAAAACTCCATCTTATGCCAGGCAGCTTCTACTTTTGTTTTCCTGAGGAATTTTACGAGTATATTGGGCTGACACTATATTCCGAGCTTCGGGGAGGTAAACAAACAGGGCACAAGCTCAGTCTTCACCCCCAAAGAGGGTGCAATGCAAATGGAGAGAACCAGGCTCAGAACTCAGAACAAAAGCAAGGCTGCATACTAATGTCCTGCTGGGGTGGGGGATGGGAGCCGGGACCCCCTTTTCTAGAAAAGTGATTTCCAGGAGGTGAGGATTTAGGCCAGCCCTGGAAGAGTTGAGACCGGAGGACTTTCTACTTAGGAAATAAACATCATCATCGCCTGGATTTAAAGGTGGGAAGCGCCTAAACCCTGGGAGATCATAAAAGGACTAACCTCTTAGTCTAAAGGCCAATTTGGGGACTGATTTTAAGGATATAATAGGTAAGTGTCGGGAATCAGCTGCTAAAGGTGGGAAGGTGGCATCTTAGCATAATGAAAAGTTTAGGTTTGATGAGATTGGTTAGAAACCAAAGAGAAATTAAAGAATGATTCTGACAACAATGCACTAATGTAATTACTAGAGAGGTCCTGAGCTCGGAAAGCAAGTGAGTGCCACTGCTGTAATTGGTGGGGACAGCAGGAATAGACGGTAGCTGAGGGAATTTGTAACGGTAAACATAAAGTGTTACAAACACTCTCTGTAATTAACTGTAGCAGATTTTCTTTGGTATCCCCTTCCACTTGGCACCTTTCAAACTTGTACTCAAGATATTTGATTGAGAGCATCCTATTCTGTAGCCTCCATCCATGCCTAATTGTGCTTGCTGCTGCTTTGTCTCCTTCGTATTTCACACCCTTCTCCATTCATTCACGTGGCTTTGGTTCTTAACAGGCTATGTGCCACTTAAAAAAAAAAAAAAAAGACATTTTAATCTCAGGAAACACCTCGTTTCTGAACTCTTCTTTATTCAAGTCCATTTGACCATGTGTCCTTGTTTTCTGACTGGAATTCTCTACTGCTGATGATCTGAATCACATTTCACTTTAAAGACAGTTTTTGCTGTGTTCTGCAGTTCTGGGGGATCAAGCCCAAGGCTCTCCCTCAGAGCTCCAGTTCCCCAAGCCACTTGATATGTTTCTAGCCTGGTGAAGAAACGATTCACTAGGTGAAGAAGACATTTGCTATCCACCATGCCTGGTGACCGCCATTCCATCCTGGTACCCACATAGGGGAAGGAGCATTTAAGTGAGAGGGTGCAGTGAAACTGCCTAACAGATAACCAACCCTGACAAGTTGCCCTCTGACCTCATGTATACTGCCGCATTCAGTGCCTACACACATACACACAAAAAAATAAATTATTAAATTTGGGTGTGAAGGGAAAATGTTGTCGGGAAAGAATTGAATTGGAATTACTGTGTGCTAAATAGATGTTAAATTATGCAGACTCTTTCCTTGTCTCTAGACTTTATTTGCATCACCATATTATCTGTATTTGTAATTTTTGTTTTTTGTTTTTTATTTTTTATATATTTGATTTACAAACAAGATTGAATTACATGACGATCCCAGTTCCCTTCTCCCTCCCTTCCTCCTCTACCAACCCCCGTAATTTTCATTCCTATATATATATTCGGTATTTTTCAAATAGGAATCTTTTGCATTCTATTGTTATTTTGTTATCAATCTAAGAACTCCCAAGAGGTTACTATGTTAGATGTTAATTTGCCATTTCCCTTTGGTTAGACATTTTATCCATTCAAATATTGTCGTGTTCTTTTTTTTTTTTTTTTTTTTTTGCTCCCTCACTACTGGAAGAAAATCCCTAGAGTATATTTGTTGGTTTAAAAATGAGAACAATTTTAGTTCTCCCTAAGTAGTGCCAGGTTTAGCATTCCACTGATACTAACTTCGCATGTTTGTCTAGCTCTTTTCGGAAAGCGTGCCTACATTTTTAGTATCCCACTGGGTAGCTGAGGCAGAAATGGCTTTCAGAGCTTAGTAAGCATTGATTTTTTTTAACAGCGTCGTTATTATTTTAAGTGTATGTGCATTTTGCTTGAACGTATGTCGGCACCACGTGTGTGCCTGTTTCCGAGGGCGCGTAGAAGACGGCGGCGTCAGATCCCCTGGAAATGGACTAACAGTCGTGAGTGAGCCGGCCTTGTGTGTGTGTTGAGAATAGAACCCGGGACCTCTGGAAGGGCAGCCTGAGCTCTTAACCAGTCACCTCTCCGATTGACAGATTTTTATGTACACATAGGCCTGACTTTCTAATGCCTTCCCCCGTCTATTCTCTGCGTTTCTTTCCCACAGAAACCTCGCTGTGAGTTAGGGGCATTTTCGTGTTAAATCTTATCAAAGGGGGAAGAGTGTCTACAGCTGCGAATTTGAGCAGGGTTTTAAATTAAGGAATTGGCTCGGGTCACTGCGGGACGATTGGAAATTTGGTTGAGCGGTGGAAAACCCGGGGAGTAGTTCTATGAGCACGCACCTGTGGACTCTTTCGCGTCTCACACGCATGCCGTTCACAGCGGGGTCGTTCTTCCCGGCAAGTGGAAAGCCCTCGGTGAGAGGAAGATGCGCTGTCCACGCAGAGCCACGTGTCTCGCGTGGGAAGCCACGGCCAGCGTTGGCTCCTGCAGGGATTCCGGGGGCGTGGCCTCTCTCGGAGGCGTGGCGGCGGGGCGTGGCCTCGCGTCTCCGCTGACGTAGCCGGGACCCCGCCGCCCAGACGCGGCCCGGACCAAGGGGGCCCGGGGCGCGCCGTGAGCGCTAAGATGGCTGCTCGGGCTCGAGCCGGTGAGTGGCGAGGGGCGCGCGGCGGCGGCGGCGGTTGGCTGAGCGAGGCTCCCCTGGAGGAGCGGACGTCCGACGGGAGCCCGGGGGCGGGAGGCACCTGAGAGTTTTCCCGCCCGCAGGCAGCCGGGGGATCCTGCGGGAGCAGAGGGGGCCGTGGGCGGACGGACGGAGGGAGCGAGCCCAGGGGCGCGCGGTGGCGAGGGCGGCGAACTTAGAATCGGCGCCTCTGCGAAGTCTCGGTGCGTCTTGCGGTCCTGCAGCCGGAGCCCGCCGGCCACCTCCCGGGTACCCGAGACGCTGCAGGTGGAGATGCCAGAGGGGGCGCGGGGCGGATGCGGGCCGGGCGCTGCGGTGCAAGCGCCGGGGACGTCTAACCACATCCCGTGGCCAGCTCTGATCGTCGGGAGGTGACAGTCGCCTTCCTTGCGTGAGTCGGGTCTCAGTGCCGCCAGGACCGGCTGCCACCCACTGACACCTTGTTGTGTCTGAGTTCGGAATGCTATCTTTCTCAAACCATTTCCGCCGTCTTTGAGGAGAAGCAACCGTATAGGAAGGAGTGATAGACTATGTCACTGTGAGGAGGGGAAACGGCTGCTCAAAGTTCGAGGATAGGACGTGCCGCTCGGCTACCTTAAGAAAAATGTGAAAGATAGTCATTGTTTCAAGTGGAATATTGAGCCGATGTAAATTCTACTGATAGCTGGATAATTTCCTGTGGGATAACATTAGTAACTTGGGCTACTTCCTCAAGCTTCCCCACCCTTTTAAACATTAATTTGTAACACTTTGCAAATAGCCGATCTGTGAAATTAGCATGGAGATACGATCTTCAGCCCCTGCTCTTGAATTCCTTTTTATCTGTTGAGACCAGAGAGGTCTCTGTGGGACCAGAGTAGGGATGGATAACGCCTTGAGCCTGCGGTTTCAGTGTGAGGTTTCTTCAAAACTAGTATTTGGTGTAAACAAAAGAAAAAGAATTGGCTGTATATGTAATCATATGCATAGCCAAACTGGAGTTAAGCGCATCTTTGAAGATTTCACAATCTCAATGACAATAGCTAAATGCCCTAAAAAGAGATAAAACTATTTTTTGGAATACATAATTATTTTTGTCTTTAATTTAGCATCTCTGATAATTTGAAAGAGATTTTTAAACATTTGGCCCATTCAGATTTTCTCTTCGAGTTCCACATTTCCTCAGTTGTTTTGTTTGTATGTTTGTTATTTTGAGACAGGGTCTCACTGGGTAGCCTTGGCTGGCCTGGAACTCGCAGAGATTAGTCGGCATTCCCAGCCTTATAAAGTGGTATTAGATTTTTCATTCTATCGTTTATTACTATCCCAAATTGAATTTGAGACATTCTGATATTGAACAAATAGCTCAGTGGGTACAGTACAGAAAGCTTGAATGTTTGGGCTACTTTAATTGTGCAACAGTTCTGGTATCCTGTGTGTGTGTGTGTGTGTGTGTGTGTGTGTGTGTGTGTGTGTGTGTGTGTCCCATGTCTCCATGTAGTCCTGGCTATCCTGGAACTCAAAGATCCACCAGCCTCTGTCTGGGATTAAAGGCCAGTGCCACCACTGCCCAGCTCTTGACAGCATTTTCAGACACTGTAAAAACTTAAGACTTCATTATTAATGTGATTTTTAGCAGTCATAGAGGAGAAAAGCTTTTTTCCCCTAAGGATGTATTTGTTATATCAAATCATGAACATACTAAATAGTAGAAATATAGGTGTTTTATACAAAATATTTTAATTCAATTTATTAACCCCATAGTTGAATGCAGTTGCTTTTTTTTTTTTAACGTTTTCACTATTGTTTCTGAAATTTGCCTCAGGAAGTTAATGTATAAATATGTGACACTGAAAGTATTGACCCCAAATTAATTACTTTTAAGTAGGGATAAGAGTAAGGAATTCAACTGACCTGGCCTGGAGGCAGAATTTGCTTTGTGCTAGCTTTATCAAAAAACAAAAAGAAAAAGAAAAACACCCTCCAGTTAGGATATAAGGACCAGGGAAAGGTTAATTATTTATTGCTTAATGAGGAGGATCAGGGTAATTATATACTCTAGATTTCTAAAGGAAGAAAGAATAACCACACCCTTTTGGAGGAAAGGGAAGGAACTACATCACAATTGGCACGGAGAGGTTCAAAGCCCATAATAGGAAGAATAGGAGCAGGGGGAGTTAGAGAGTCTATTATGTTCATTTCACTCAATTATTTGTCCCTTCAGAAATATTGAGGCCCCCCCCCATCCACCAAACACTATGCTTTGACCCTGGGCATTTTACAAACATCCCTTTAGCCGGACAGGCTTCTACAGTGGTTGTGTGGAGTAAGTAGAAAACTGAAAACTATTTACAAGGAGTGGGTAGAGTTTACCTAATTAACTATAAACTTTGGATAAAGTTATTTTCACCCTTACACAAATGTGTGATAACTATTGAGGTTTATAATTCCTAAAGCCTACCTCCCAGGGAAATGGTCATTTCCTCCTACTTTTCACTGTTGGAAAATGCTGTCTTCCCACTTGTAACTGTCTTTAAAGGATGTGTTTAAGTTATTACCAGTAAAAAGAAATTCCCACCTGCAGCATGGCTCTGCAGACCTGGATCCGACAGAACCCACAGTGGAAGGCTGGACTCCTAAGTGGGGAAGTGGGAGGGAAAACAGACAGCTGGTCTTCACATGCTGTATCATGTGTGTTCCCTGTGCCATATCATTCATTCATGTGAACACACACAACAACAATGTAAAAATCTAAAAGACAGAACTTATAAAAATTACCTTTGTCAAAAGAGAGATTCAACATGTTGCCTGCTATAAGGTATGTCCCTGAGAGAAGTCTCCAGATTTCTTCTTTTTTTGCCCCTTGAGTCAGGGTCTCCCAGGCCCCCCAGCCTGCTCTCAGATGTGAAGTCCAGCCTCGACCTTAAGTGCCTTTCAGGATTCCTGTAACAGTTTTACTTTGTTTAATGGACAGTGGTACATGTAGGTTTTGTTGTGGTGGAAGCTGCGTTTGAGTCCAGTGCCTTCTGCACACCAGGCAAGCACTTTATGTCTGTGGTATGTTCCTATCCATGTGTTTTCTTAGTTGAAGTAAAAAATGTATGTTTATATAAAACTTGTGTGCCTGCTTCCTGTAAAACACTAGTTCACATTCCAGTTATAAAGATAAAATGGAAGTCAACATGGCCATTTAAATATAAAAACACTTTATCAAAAGATACATGGTAATTACCTAGATGTGTAACAGTAGAGAAGTGAGTGTACTGTCGAGATTTGAATAATATATCATGTAAAGGACTTTAAAGTTTATGTTTGGTCTTTCAAGACTTTAATTTTTAATAACTATAAAACTGTCTATAAAATGTAATTAATTATATAAAATGTAAACGCTATATAGTTATTTGACAGTGAGCTAAGGAAGAATTGAGGCAGTATAACTTAGGGACTGTTGACATTTTTAACCACTGAGCCATCTCTTGAGCCCCCATTGACATTTTTAATTTCAATAGATTAATTCTTTCTAGAAATATACACTAGCTGTTGCCTTCATCCCAATACTTTATTGACTTGTAATTTAGTTGCCTATTTTGTGTTTCTGGTTTTTCTTCATGGTGATTTTCATTTTAATGTTTTCAAAGAATCTGAAAACAGAGCCAATAGTTGCATTAATAAGAGATTTAGATTGTATTATTCACAGTATTGACCTTTGGTCCCTGACCTTTTAGAAACTTCCAAAGTTTGTAATCATAGTCCACAACACCCTGCTTTCTTTACAAGAATCATAGAACAACTAATAGAAGGAATGGTCAGCTGAAAAGGTCATTATGTCGAAGATAACTAGAATTATTAAAATCATCTTTAGATTTATTTTATGTGCATGAGTGTATTGTCTGCGTGTATTGGGATCCCTGGTGCCCATGATAGTCAGAGTAGGTCATATTCTCTGTAACTGGAGTTATGGGTGGTGGTGAACCACCATATGGGGTTAGAATACTGAGCCTGGGTTCCCTGCAAAAAAGTAACCAGTGTGCTTAACTACAAAGCCATCTCTCCAACTCCCAGAAAAGTGGAATTTATAGTGAAATATATTTTTTACTTTTGGTTTTTCCTAGAGGGTTTCTCTGTGTAGCTCTGGCTGTCCTGAACTAGCTCTTATAGACCAGGCTGGTCTTGAACTCACAGAGATCTGCCTGCTTCTGCCTCCTGAGTGCTGGGATTAAAGGTGTTGTGCTACTATTCCTGGGCCTCCATTTCTATTTCTTTTGAGAATTCTCTTCAGCAACTTACCCTATATATATTTTTATTTTTTAAAAGATTTATTTATTTATCATGTATGCAGTACGTGCCAGAAGAGGGCATCAGATCACATTACAGATGGTTGTGAGCCACCATGTGGTTGCTGGGAATTAAACTCAGAACCTCTGGAAGAACAGTCAGTGCTCTTAACCCCTGAGTCATCTCTCCAGCCCCTAGTGTATATTTTTAATTGGGTTGTTTCTTTTCTTGTTTTATTTTTAAGCTCTTTGTATGTTCTAGATATAAATCTTCTGTGAGATACATATAGCTGGTGAAGACTGCCTCTTGAGTCAACAGTTTCCTTTGCTGTACAAATGCATTTTAATTTTATGAGTTCCATTTGTGCATAACTGATCTTATTTCCTAAATGACCAGAGTCCTATTGCAGAGAGGCCATCTGCACCTGAATCTTGCAGTGTTTCCCCCACTTTTTCCTCCAGCATTTTCAGAGTCTTGGGTCTTTTTTTTCTAGGTTTTTGTACAAGCTGAGACAGAAGGATCTAGTTTCATTCTTGTATGTACAGATGTCCAGTTTCCCCAGCATATTTGTCAAAGAGCTGTCTTCAGCAAGTGCTTTTGTCATCCTTGTCAAAAACCATGTGGTACTTTGTACTGGGACTGTAGGAAAGGCGCCTCCTGCCATCAAAGGCTCCAGCTTGTGAAGATATAAGTTCATTTGAGATAGACTGAACTAAAAATGCCCTTGTTAGAGTTCTCGACTCACAACAGTCATATAGGGAACCAACCACTAAGGTGCACAGAGCAAGTGCCACTGTAGTAAAAGGCATGGAGCATGTAGTATGTCTGTATGTGGCAGCAGAGCTTGGCAGCACATCCACATGGTGCGGGCTTTACAGATCTTTTTTTCTTGCCATGTCTTTTCTGCCCTGGTGAACTGCACCCACAAACTGTGAGTCAAGCCCCTCTTTCTGTAAATTGCTCTATCGGTAATGTTCTTAAGGACGTGGGTAGTTACTTAAAGGTTCACTATATCATAGCAAGAAATTTCAGTTTGGTTTTGTATGAAATCTGTTTTTGGATAGCTGAAAGCATGCACAATGGTACTAGGCACAAATTGGGCTCAGGTTAATGAGACAAGTAGAGCTGGCCATGGTGGCCCCTGTCTGTAATCCCAACACTCGGGGGCCACAGATTAAAATCACATTTAAGACAGATAGGTATGGGTGTGGTTGCCACACTTGGAATCTCAGCACTTAGACGGGTGGAGAAGCTCACCACAAACCACAGAGCAGCTTGAATGACAGTAAGTTCTAGAGTCAGTTGAGACTGAGCAGGTTGGTATGGCTATAGAAGCCCCACAAAACAAACAAGTCCAGTTATCACGTCAGGAAAAGATTAAGAAACTGATGAGAACTGGCCATGGGGGAGAGCGGCTACTTTGTCCAGAAGCACTTGAGTTTTGAGAGTACAGGGGAACTAGATGCAATGACTTCCTATTTTCAACCATTGGTGTAAATGGTATAGAGGGGATGATTTGCAAGCAAGGGGCCTGGCATGGTGGCACACACCTTTAATTCAGCACTTAGGAGGTAGTAACAAGAGGATCTCTGTGATTTCAAGGCCTACATAATGAGTTCCAGGACATGCAGAGCTACATGATTGCAATCAAAGTTACTTGATTCCTTTGAGAATTGGCTAGGCTAAAACAATGTTGCTGTATACTCTTGTGGTTTTATTAAGCCCTTTGTTTTTAATTTTATTTATTGTGTGTATGCATGCATGTTCTTGCAGGTATGTGTAAAGATCAAAGGACAACTTTCTGAAGTTGTTTTCTTCTTCTCCTGTGGGTTCCAGAGACCGAACTCTGGTCTTCTTGCTGGAACTTTGACAGCTGAGCCATCTCACCATTCCACATTAGAGAATGTTTGAGATATAGCTCCTCCCTGATGAAAAAGAGCCCCTCCAATGAGTGACAAAGTAAGAATGTGTATACAGGTAAATATTGAGATTCACACTGGCTTCTGGAACAGTGGCACAGACAAAGTCCCATAGGAAGTTAGAGGGAAATGATCACTTTTGACTGGCAAGTCTTTATGGGATGGTGATGAATTCTGGAAGTTAATTGGAAGTGGTTCTTTTGGCTGGCATATACATGACAGAATGTAGCAAGACAAAGAGGATAGTTTGGATTCCAGAGAATTTTGAATGTAAGACTGATAAATATATATTACCTTTTTTGCTGCATTCATGAAACTGATTTATGAAAATAGTCACAATTAGCATTTTTTTAATTATATGTGAATGGGTGTTTTGCCTGAATGTAATTAAATAGGCCAAATGCATGCCTGGCGCCCTTAGAGGCCAGAAGAGAGAGTCAGGGAACTGGGGTTACAGGTTGTGAGCTGTCAAGTAGATGGCCAGGAATTGAACCCAGGTCCTCAGGAAGAGCAGCCTGTCTTACCTGTTGAGCCATCTCTCCTACCTTATGACTAGTGCTTTTTAAGAAATGAACTTGCACAGAAATTCTTAGGCTGCACTGTTCTTAAAAGACTTATTTATAAAATTTTGTTTCAGGTATATTTGTTGGGTGCAAACCCTGTGCATTGAGTCACGAGAAAAGCAAGTTAAGGCAGTGAGCAAATTAAAAATTCATTGTCTTTAAACACTGGAAAGTAACCAAAAGCTCGTATAATATTTGTAAGTACATATGTGGTTTTAAACAGCCATTTACTAGCCACTTATGTCATGTGTGGCATATTTTAAAAATGTAAAGGATGATAGTACGGATAATTTAAATCCCCACAAGTATATTTCACTGAGAGCATCGTAAGTACTTAATGCTATTATATACACACAAATAATGTTATCAGAATCTGCAACTGATGCCAGTGTTTTTGCTCTGCCATAGCTCTTTCAAATGAATATGTTCAAACCATGTATTTGATTTTCTGGAGCCAAGCAGTTAGAAAAGAAGGGCCTTGAACCCTGGAGAGGAAAATGAGAAGTGTCAGGAAAATGGTTCCATTCTCCTCTCTCTTCAGGCTTTTAGATCTTTGTGTGATGGGGCCTTTGGGGCTCTTCACCTAGCTGTCTCCCAGCTGTGGCTCCAGGCAGGAGAGCAGGTTGCATCCTCCTTGGCCCGTGCTTTCCTCCCTGCTCTTCCCTTGCCTGCCCACCACTTGCTGCCTTCTTTCAGGGTTGATGGCATAGGTCCCCTGCTCTGTAATTACAAGATCTGTAATTCCATCATCTATATTACACATCCTAGAGTTTTAAAAGATGCAATCCCTTTTAAAATATAAGTACCCATGAGAGAGGTTAGACCTTGCCGTTTTTTTGCTTGCTTGCTTGTTTGAAGACAAGTTCTCACTATGTAGTGTTGGCTGGCCTGGAACTCAATATGTAGACCAGTCTGAGTCTGTCTTTGAATTCAGAGACCTGCCTAACTCTACTAGGATTAAAGGCATGTGCCACCATATCTAGCTTCATTATAGCATGCTGACATCCATTAAATCTTGATTTGGCTAAGAAGGAAACTCTGAAAAAAGTGGTCAACTTTAAGGGAATTGTAATTTATAGCATTTTATTGTTTTTTGTTTGAATCCAGAGCTTTGAATCTGCTAAGCAAGTACTCTGCTGCTGAGCTATAATCCTAGCCATTTTTTCCTTCTAATTCTTATTTTAAGTCTATCAGCAGTTAATATGTACCGAGAACTATATTATTAATTGTCAGGAAATGTTCTATGTTTTGCAGATATAAATATGTCTGTAAGGTATTATTTGCCCTTAAGATAATCCAGGTAGATTTGCCAGTCAGTGCGTGGTAGATACCTCAGGGAGGAAAGCAGGGGCCAAGGTGGTAGCTGCCGCCATAGATCCAATCTGTGCTCCTGCCTGGAGCCATAGCTGGACCAAAGCTAGGTCTAGAGCCCCAAATGAGTCTTCTGGACAAGTTTGGACTCCAAAGAATGCTGTTTTTGTTTGTTTGAGACAGGGTTTCTCTGTGTACCCTTGGTTGTGCTGGAAGTCGTTCTGTAGTTCAGGCTGGCCTTGAAATCACAGAGATCCACCTGCCTCTGCCTCCCAAGTGCTGGGAACGAAGGCATGCACCACCACTGCCTTTAATTAAATTTAAAGTGAGCAGTTGAGATTTGTGAGTTGGGTCTCTTATCAGATTCTTCACAGAGAGAGGTTGGAAGGCATCAGAAATGGCTTCCAACTTTACTTTTGTGGTTTTCCTGGGTCCCCGGAGGTGACACCTGCAGGTACCATTGCCATGCAAAGTTTCTTCTTGCTATAGATACTTAAAGCACAGTGTGTCATGGTGGTCTTGTATTCTGTAACTAGGTACTCACCTCATCCTGAAGTTTGTGTTCAGCTTTGGTTAAGTTGGTGACAGAATGGTTTGCGATCAATTATTTTTAAGATAGACTTTCTGTTGTGTTTCCTCTGTATGTTATGTGGCACTGGAGTCAAACCCAAGGACTTCATGCTAGGGAAGCGCCCTCCCACTGAGCTGTGTCTGTAGCCATGTGTGGTTACAATTCTCTGAATCCTACCAGTTTTACTCAACTTTTGTTTAAACCCCTCATACTGCTCGCCCCGATATTTTATTTATTTATTTAAAAAAAATGTGCTTTTGGAAACTGCTGTCAGTGTGTTGGATAAAAATATTCTAATCGAGTGAAAAGTGGCCACTAATTTTTCACCACTAGATGGTGACAGAAAATCAAAAACGAAAGGTTTTTAAGTGGACCCATGGGAGAAAATAAAATGAAATGTTTGCAAGAGGGGAGAGAGAGAGAGAGAGGAGAGAGAGAGAGAGAGAGAGAGAGAGAGAGAGGAGACTCAGAGCAAGGGGAGCAAGGGGAGCAAGGAGAGGGAGAACACGCTCTGGCACAGTGTCGGGCAACACGGAAATGAGCCAGGAGGAAATTTACACTGTTGTTTTGGGTAAACATAAAAAAGGATCTTTGCTTAGATCTTGCCCTCATTCTGCTTAGTTTTCAGGTGCTTCAGGTGTTATGAGGAGAGACTTGTTTGGATGATGCGCTTCTCTGACGGTCTGGAGAAACAGTAACAATGGATGAGTGTAAACACATCGGGCAGTTGCAGCTTGCCCCGGATCATTCTATCTTCAACCCTCAGAAATGGTACTGTACGGACTGCAACACGACGGAGTCGATCTGGGCTTGCCTGAGCTGTTCGCATGTGGCCTGCGGAAGGTATATCGCGGAGCACGCACTGAAGCACTTTGAAGAAAGCAGCCATCCCGTTGCGTTCGAGGTGAATGACATGTATGTTTTTTGTTACCTTTGTAATGATTATGTTCTCAATGACACTGCAGCTGGAGACCTGAAGTCACTACGAAGTACATTAAATGCAATCAAAAGTAAAAATTACGCGTGTGCGGCTCAGAGTAGCGTGGTTTCACAGGCTGTGGATACACGTGACGAGTCCTCCTCCTTCCACGACGGTACCCAATCTCTGCCTGGGAACGAAGAAGATCAAACATGCGCTGCCGCTTGGCACAGAAGGACGCTCATGGGCAAAATCTTCAGAACTTGGTTTGAACAGTCAGCCATTGGGAGAAAGAGGCAAGAACAAGTTCAGGAGAAAACGGTAGCAAAAAGAGAAGTGAAGAAACGGCAGCAAGAGTCGGAGCCACAGGTGAAAGCCGAGCTGGAAAGCACGCCCCCACGAAAGAGTTTACGCTTGCAGGGCCTCACTGAGGCCGCCACCATAGAAGTGGTGCCGGTGCCGGCGCCGGCGCCGCCTCCGCCCTTACCAGCCAAAGACAAGGCGCTGCCACCTACCTCGGAAGACGGAAGACTGAAAAAAGTAAGTGACTGCTTAATCAAACGAAGGCCAGCAGTAACCCCTGGTGTAACAGGACTGAGAAACTTAGGGAATACTTGCTATATGAATTCTGTTCTCCAAGTGTTGAGTCATTTACTTATTTTCCGACAGTGTTTTTTAAAGCTTGACCTGAACCAATGGCTGGCTGTGGCTGCTAGCGATAAGTCCCGACCCTGTAAGCACTCACCTGTCACAGATGTGGCTGCTCATCAGATGAACGAAGGCCAAGAGAAAGAGAAAGAAAAAGAGAAAGAGAAAGGCTTCCTGTGCTCCAGACACCCAAGTCTGCCCTCAGGCCTCAGTGGCGGGTCCTCGAAGAGTCGAAACATGGAGCTTATCCAGCCCAGGGAGCCGAGTTCACCGTACAGTTCTCTCTGCCACGAATTACACACTTTGTTCCAAGTCATGTGGTCTGGGGAATGGGCCTTGGTATCCCCCTTTGCTATGCTTCACTCAGTGTGGAAACTCATCCCTGCCTTCCGTGGCTACGCTCAGCAGGACGCTCAGGAGTTTCTTTGTGAGCTTCTGGATAAAATACAACGGGAACTCGAGACAACAGGAACCAGGTTCCCAGCTCTCATCCCCACTTCCCAAAGGAAACTAATCGAGCAAGTTCTGAATGTTGTAAATAACATTTTTCACGGACAACTTCTTAGTCAGGTATGATTTCTTACCATATTCTATCATCATAGGAAAAAGTGCAGCCTACAACGGGATATTTTAAATGTACCTAGAGTGTTAAAAGTTTTCTCAGGGGGCTAGAGAGACGGCTGAGTTTTAAGAGCACTGGCTGCTCTTCCAGAGGTCCTGAGTTCAATTCTCAGCAACCACATGGTGGCTCACAACCATCTGTAATGAGATCTGGTGCCCTCTTCTGGTGAGTAGGCATACATGCAGGCAGAACACTTACATAATAAAGTCTTAAAGTTTTTCAGGTCAAAATCGATTGCTTTTATGAATGTGTGAAGAAGTCATCCATTCATATACAGTTTTCTGTGACTCACTGGAAGATGTATTTGTGGAATTAAAAGTCTTTTGAGCTGGTGGTGGTGGTGCACACCTTTAGTCCCAGTGTTCGGGAGGCAGAGGGAGGTGGAACTCTGAGAGTTCAAGGCCTGCCTGGTGGTCTACAAAGCAAGTTTCAGGACAGACAGCTAGGGCTAACACAGAGAAACCTGTCTTGAAAAAACAAAAACAACAAAAAAGAATAGCTTTTTTTAGGGGAGAGATGAAGGAATGCACCTTCTAGGTAATAATGTAGCAGTCTCTGAGCAGTTAGGAGTGTCTTATTCCTGATATACTGAGAATGGATGTGGTATATGAACACTTCCATGAATCCCAAAGTAGGTAGCTCCGGCAACTCCTATTAGAAGCTTCAAGGGTCAAATCTTAAACAAGTAGGGAAATTTTAAGGTAAACAAACATGACTTTGATTAGATTAATAATCCTAATTAATAATCCTTTATATCTATTACTCCTGTCAGTTTGCCTTGTTGTGAAAAGATGAGCTGCAAAACCAGAGTCCATCTGTTCAGTGGTTCTCTGACCAGAACTGATAAAGTGTCCCTAGACATGAGCCCCATCTTTCCCATAACACGTAGTTTTCCTTTTTGTCTGTTTCAGCTGAGGTGGACAGGGCTAGAGAGATGGTTAAGTGGTTACCGCTCTTGCAGAGGGCTGGTGGCTCACAACTGCCTGTAACTCCAGCCTCAGGACATCTGCTGAAACCTCTGGCTTCTACAGGCACCTGCACTCACGTAAACATACTCTACATACCACACACATACATACTTAACAAATTCCTGGTTTTCATCTAGAAGATTTATGTATTTTAAGTATATGGGTGTTTTGTCTGCATGTACACACACCAGAAAAAGGCATTAGATCCCATGGGAATCCATTTAGTTAGAGATAATTGTGAGCCACCATGTGGTTGCTGGGAATTGAACCGGGGATATCTGGAAGAGCAGCCAATGCTCTTAATGCTGAGCCGTCTCTTCAGCCCATTAAAAAACAAATCTTAAAAACATTTTTTGATTGTTCTTTTCAAAACATTTTTGTATCTGCTTATTTAAACATATTTAGCCATCCCTCTGTTATAGATTTAGGACTGTTTCCAATTTTTCACTATATCATAATAAATTAGTATTTTTCCTGTTTTCCATGTGACATGGTCCTAGAATTGCTTTATCCAAAGGAAGTAGCTTGGGGGTTGGGCAGGTGGCCCAGAGGTTTAGAGCTCAGTTCCCAGCACCCACTTCAGGTAACTCACAACTGCAAGGAGAATCCAGAGCCTTTGGCCTCAAAGAGCACTCACTCACGTACACACACCCATAACACAAGTACACAGAATTTTAAAGAGAGGAAGTAGTTTGAGTAAGTGATGATACTTTCACTTGCAGTAAGTTATTTTCTCATTTAAAATAAGGGAATCTTGCAATTAATAAAGTTTGTTTTATAAACATTTTGCTTCTCTTTTTGGGCCTTACACCCTACCACTGAGCCACTACATCTTCTCTTTTTCCTTTAAACATGTAATAGGCTTCTAGGGAACCTCAAGAACTTCTCAAAATGTGGCTCTCATGCTGAGTTCCTAGACTTACCTCTAGTAGAGTTCTTTTTGTTGGCTTGGTACGTCAAAATTCTGTGTTAGAGTTGCCTTATGTTGTTTGTACACAGCAAACCAGAAGACGGCATTGAATCCCATTGTAAATGGCTGTGAGGCACTATGTGGTGAACTCAGGACCTCTGGAAGAGCAGCCAGTGCTTTAACCACCGAGCCAGCTCTTCAGTCCCTTAGTCTGTTGTCTGTGCCAGAAAATGTAGTTGATATGAGTTACTCTGCTGTCTCTCATGTCGTGTACATTCAGCTCGTAATGTCTTCACCTATTCATGTGCTGGGTTGATAGCATTAAGAATCCCAATCACTAAATTACCTCTAGTTGTTAAGCTCCTGTTTTTTGGGGGGGGGCGGGGAGAGTTCTTCATGAGATTGAACTATTTTCCCAACTGTTTCTTGGTTTCATATCTTGATTGGATTTTGTTTTCTTATGTGCTGGGGACCTAATCTAGACCAGCCTAGGTTTCATAGAGAGTTCCAGGCTAGCCTGGGCTAGAGAGTAGGTCACTGTCCCTCTCAAACAAACAAATCAATGAAAGACAAGGAAAGAAAAGGTGATAACCCTCATCTAATGACATATATATATTAAATGCATGTAACTATATATTATATATGTGTACACACACACATATAAACATATAATGCTTATATAAAAATGGGTCTTTTACATTTTCCCCCTAAATCCTAGATTTGACTAATGTTGGAGATTTGTTTTTCAAGACAGAGTTTTTCTGTATGTAGTCTTGGCTGTTCTGGAACTTGTTCTGTAGACCAGACTGGCCTTGAACTCAGATTCGCCTGCCTCTGCCTTCTGAGTGTTAGAATCAAAGGCATGCACTACCACCACCAGGCTGGTTTTGTGTTTGTCTCACCATGCAGCATTAGCTGGCCCGGAATTCACAATGTAGACCTGGGTGACCTCACGTTTTTGGAGAGCCAGTGTTGGGATTAAGACCATGCACCCCACATCCTACTGTGATTCTTGATGGGGCAGTAGCTGAAGCCCATCATTGTAATGAGTTTAAGGACAGTCTAAAATAACTGTGTGTGTGTGTTTGGGGGGGGGGGGGTGTTTGGTCTGCAGAGGACGACTTAGAACTATAGTCTCTCCTTCTACCCTTTGGGTCCTGAGAATCCAACTCAGCTCATCAAGCTTGGCAGCAAGTGCCTTGTCTCACCAGCCCTAATAAATATCTTCTTGAAGAAAAACAATTATAATGAACTGTCCTGACAGATTGTAAATGTTGTCATTCATCGCCCAGATGGTTCACTGGCAATGACCTCTAGTGAAAGCAAATGATTTGGCAGAAAGACTGTAAACCAGAGCAATGTTTTTCTTTGCAGGTTACGTGTCTTGCGTGTGACAACAAATCAAACACAATAGAACCATTCTGGGACTTGTCACTGGAATTTCCAGAGAGATACCAATGCAATGGAAAAGATGCTGCCTCCCAGCCATGTCTAGTTACTGATATGTTGGGCAAATTTACAGAAACAGAAGCGTTAGAAGGGAAAATCTACGTGTGTGACCATTGTAACTGTGAGTACAGACAGTCTCTGTGCTTTTTTTAGGATTGGTGATGGAGAATGAGGAAGCTGGGAGTCCTAAACAGTAGCTATGAGAAGGAATTTTCCAGTTCTACAAAGGGAATCAGACATTTCTGCTTTATAACAGTCGTTATTGATGGCATTAAAAATCTTCTTGCAGTGCTGGAGAGATGGCTTAAAAGTTAACACCACTGGCATTCTTACAGAGAGCCAGGGTTCGATTCCCAGCACCTACACAGCAGCTCAAGCCTGTCTGTAACTCCAGTCTCAAGGGATCTGATGCCCTTTTGCCTCCTCTGGCACACATGTGGTGATGTATATATATATATATATATATATATATATATATATATATATATATATACACACACACACACACACACACACACACACACACACATTTTTACCCTGTATACCCCATACACATAGAATAACATATAAATTATTTTATTTTCATTATTTATTATTTTGGGTTTTTGAGACAGGGTTTCTCTGTATAGCCCTGGCTGTCCTGGAACTCACTTTGTAGACCAGGCTGGAGATCTGCCTGCTTCTGCCTCCCAAGTGATGGGATTAAAGGTATGCACCACCAGTGCCTGGCTCAGCAATAAATTTTTAAAAATTATTTCCATGTGTCAAAAAAAATGACACTGGAGCTCGAGATCCTTTATGCTGGAGATCTGGATGCTAGGCATGCCTGGTAGCCTTAACACTGTAGCCACAGCCCAGGCTGATGTTAAACTTCTTGGGAAAGAAACACTTTCCAGGGCTGAAGAGATTATTTTCTAAAACCATCTAAAGTCACAGTTTGTTCTGAGTTCTAAACTCTGTGATAACATAGATAACCTAAGATTTATAAGATTTGACAGAGAAATGGGCCTTTCTAAGATTTGGTATGATGAACTTAAAACTAAAATGTCCCAAATATTCTCATTGCCAAATGTAGGGACAGACAGCATTATAAATACAGAATGTGGTCTTGTATTAATCTGCGTATGTACTGAGGCTAACAGATGCAGGCCTGGAATAGATGAAGGTGAATGTTTACAAGCATGTTGACAAGTGTGAGTTCGGTCACCCTGCAGCCATACACGTATAGTCCAAAAGTAGGACCAGGACATATAGCAGCAGTTGGATATTAGTGGAACCTGCCCAGAGCTGACATGAGAAGCACCGCTGACCAGCAAGCAGAGGCTCTGGGAGGATGTTTAGCAGAGAGTCCAGGGCACAGACCCTAAGTAGACACAGAGAAGCAGAAGAGACAAGAGTCCTGAGTTCTGTTTGTTAAGAGCATGGCACTGAGTGAGGAAGCCCTTGGATACACCACCAGGAAGAGGGGAAGCGAAGAGGATAAAGGAGTGCTCTGAACAATACACATCCACATGCCAGGGGACTTAGTAGCTAAGGCGAAATGAAGTCACATTTTTTTAAGTGTTTGGAAGATATATATTAATGTAAGCATAGGGGAAATTTTTAACTCTCTCCTCTTAACTGGCATAGGCAAATCTACTTTTAAACACATAGCAGTGTACTGTTTTATTTTCATGTGTATGAGTGTTTTTGCCTGTATGTATATAAGTACACCACATGTGTGGAGCCCACAAAGGCCAGAAGAGGGCAGGGCATTCCCTGTTACTGTGGCTACAGGCAGTTGTGAGCCTCCCTGTGGTCCTGGAACTCAACATGGATGCTCTGCAAAACCAAGTACTTGCTCTCAGCTGCTGACCCCTTACAGGATTAGTATTAAGTCCTGGGGTTACCTAACTTGACTACTCAAGTTTCTTGTTTACATCATGCACTCGTTGGGGTCAAAGCTTATGCTCATCTAGCACAGTGTGATGCTGTAACAGTAGATTAGTTGTAAAAGAGTTTACTCATGTTTCCCTTGTAGTTTTGAAACTGAGGTTTTCTTTTGCTTTTTCTTTTTTTGCTATTTTAGCAAAGCGTAGAAAGTTTTCGTCAAAACCAGTTGTACTCACAGAAGCCCAGAAACAGCTTATGATATGCCACCTACCTCAAGTTCTCAGACTACACCTTAAACGATTCAGGTCAGTAATGCTAGTTCTACCAGTTATGAGTAATCTGGTCATTCCTTCTGTTTAGGATGCTTCAGAACTTAACATATACATATGACGGATTAAATTTGAACACTATATACCTGGCTAGTGGATGGCATCCTTCAAAAAAATGTAGTTACTATCTTTAACTTGGAACAATAGGCATCATCCATATTTAATAACTGAGTTTTGTTTGTTTGTTTGTTTGTTTTTTGAGGTAGGGTTTCTCTGTGTAGCCCTGACTGTCCTAAACTAACTCTGAAGACCAGGCTGACCTCGAACTCACAGAGATCCGCCTGCCTCTGCTGCCTGAGTGCAGGGATTAAAGGCATGTGCTACTATTGTCCAGCTTTGTTACTGCTTTTCTGAGCCAGGACCAGGGCAGCCTGGAACTTACTATGTAATGTACCCTAGGCTGGCTCAAATTGAGTATCCTTCTGCCTCAGTCTCCTGGACACTCATAAGAGTATATCACATATCCTAGCAGTGACTATGACCTGCTATATATATTTTAATATATTGTTTAATACTCAGGTATACTTTTAAAAAATGTAATTTGTAATGTGTATATTTTACTCAGTTGCTTAAAATATACTAATCAACATAGTTTGGGGGCTACTGAGAAGGGTCAAAACACCTGCCATCAAGTTTGATGACTTGTGTTCAATCCGCTGAACCCCACCCATGGTGAGAGAACTGAGTCCCCTAAGTTGTCTTCTGGCCTTCACTCACACACTGTAGTATGAACAGCTTCCAAAATGAACATCAAAATAAAATGTAGTAAGTGTAGTGGCACACACCTTTAATCCTAGCACTTGGGAGTCAGAGGCAGAAGGATCTCTGTGAGTTCAAGGGCAGCCTGGCCTTCAGAGTGAGTTCCGGGACAGACAGACAGGGTATACAGTGAGACCCTGACTCAAAAATAAACAAATAAAATCTCAAGTTCAATTCAAAGCCTTTTTAAACATGTATCTATTTATTTGTGTAAATGCATGTTCATTCACACATAAGAATGCCACAAAACACATGGAGAGGTCAGAGGACAGCTTCTGAGAATGGCTCTCTCCTACTGTGTAGGTCATGGGGATTGAACAGTTTGACGGGATTGGTGGCAGCCACTCTTTCCCACTTAGGCTGTCTTGCTTTGCTAGCTCCTAAAGTAGTTTACATAACTTTTTTTTTTTTTTCCCCTCAAAATAGGGTCTTTCTGTATAGCCCTGGCTGTCCTGAACTCTCTCAGTAGACCAGGCTGGCCTTGAACTCAAAACTCAGAGATCCACCTGCCTCTGCTCTCTCCAGTGTTGAGATTAATAATTTCTTAGCCAGGCAACGGTGGTGCACACCTTTTAGACTCAGTACTCAGGAGGCAGAAACAGGCAGATCTGAGTTCGAGGTCAGCCTGTTCTACAGCCAGGGCTACACAGAGAGAGACCCTGTCTCACACCCCCCCCCAAAAAAAAATTTCTTAAATTTCTTAAATTCAAGTACAGCATTACACTGTTACAGTACACTGTTAACTTTGACTGTTTAGGTGTTTGTTGTAGCAGTTAATTAAGATGCTGTGAGAGATAGTAGGTTCCTTTCTCAGGATTATAGAAATAATGTCACATTTGAGGAAAGGTGGTAAAGTGTGTAACTTTCCCAGAGCCTGTCTTAGGGCACTTGGGGACCTCAACCTTTCAAGTCTTAGATAATATGGCCACACCTTTAGGAGTCCTATCTGAAGCATAGATCCTAACAATCTAGCACAGGACACCTACACCCACCCTGTTCCATACTCTCTGATGCTTGAACAGCCACTTCTTCAGAACCTCCTGGGACAACTGATCTTTACCCCATAGCTGCTCTTAGCCACTCAACCATGTCCCCCTCCCCTTTTAATCCTATGTATCTCATGGCCCAGTGTTGAGCTTCATACAGCATGCCCAAAAGATAAAGTATATAAGTGGAGGATCACTTAAGCCAAAGAGCAACATGAACAAGGAAGGTATGGAGGGAAGAATAGGGCATACAATAAAGGTTTTTCAAAACAGGGTTTCTCTGTGGCTTTGGAGGCTGTCATGGAACTAGCTCTTGTAGACCAGGCTGGTCTCGAACTCAGAGATCCACCTGCCTCTGCCTCCCAAGTGCTGGGATTAAAGGCCTGCGCCACCACCACCCAGCTATTTATGCATTCTTAAAACTAATGGGGCAATCTTGGCTGGATCTTTCTGCAAAGTAATCCTAAATCCTCTATGGCCAATTCAGTATTGAAAGGGTGTGTTCTATACAAATTCTTTGTATTTCGTGGTCTATGAGATCCACTCTTAAAGCTGTCTAGACCTAATGTAAAGCAAACTTTCTCCCCTTGATTTTTACTGTTGTTTGTTCCCAGATGGTCAGGACGTAATAACCGAGAGAAGATTGGTGTTCATGTTGTCTTTGAGGAAACCTTGAACATGGAGCCCTATTGCTGCAGGGAGACCCTGAAAGCTCTCAGACCAGAATGCTTCATCTACAATTTATCTGCTGTAGTAATCCACCATGGGAAAGGATTTGGCTCAGGACACTACACTGCCTACTGCTACAATTCTGAAGGAGGTACAGCCAAGAAAAACCATTTTTTTCTTGGTCTAAAACTGAGAACTTATACTTAGGTTCCTAGCAGTTTCTAAGTTGACCGCCTGACCAGTTGCCTTCTTTCTAGACAAAGGCTTTCTGCAGTTGGTGCTGCTGGATTACTGGGGTCAGGAGTACAGAAAACAGTCTACTCCCTATGTTAGTTACTCTGGCTATTCTGGAATTTGTTATGGATACCACACTGGCCTTGAACTGGAGATGTGCCTGTGTCTGCCTCCCCTGAATAATGGGATTAAAGACACATGCCATATACAAGGCATCTTTTTTTTTTTTTTTTTTTTTTTTTTTTTTGGCTTTGAGATAGGGTTTCTTGTCTGTAGATCAGACTGGCCTCAAACTCAAGAGATACCCCTGCCTCTACCTCCCAAGTGCTGGATTAAAGGCATGTCATGTGACACCAGGTCCAGCACTTTTTCTTAGAGTCATACTTTATGCTCACTGGTTCATTAAAGAGCAAGTTATCTGATAACCTGGGAGATCACAGATATTTGTTCAATGTTAGCATACAAAATCCTTTCCACTTGTGTTCTCCATGTCCCTTCTAGAGCAGCCGAGTCCTGACAGAGTGACTGGACCACTGAAAAATAAACACATGTGCATACACATACCCTAGCAGTGCAGACAGCAAAAAGCCTATCTGTTCTACAAATCAGCCTGTCATACTAGGAGTAAGTTGTGCTTTGCAGTAAGTGGCTGAAGGAATGTAGGATGTCAGATACACTCGTCAGATTCTCTAACTTCAAACTAATAAAACAGGTTATTCCATAAAAAATTCTAGAGTAACACTTTCCCATTGCAAAGAAAATGAACCAGCCATTACCTTTCCTTCGGAAACTCTCCATTTCCAATTAAACAGGCTTTTTATTTTGCAGTAGAAACTTCTGAAATTCTTTTACAAACATTCAGTTTCTTTGCTTCACTCTAGGGTTCTGGGTACACTGCAATGATTCCAAGCTAAGCATGTGCACTATGGATGAAGTACGAAAGGCCCAAGCTTATATCTTATTTTATACTCAGCGAGTTACTGAAAACGGACATTCTAAACTCCTGCCTCCCGAGCTCCTATCCAATAGCCAACATCCCAGTGAAGAAACGGATGCCTCTTCTAATGAAGTCCTTAGCTGATCCACAGTGGGCTCTCGTTATTTGTATATATACTTTTTAAATGGGCTGACTTACGATGTGAGCTTCATTGTTTTTATTTTTTAATTATGATCAGTGCATGCTACGTTTAGACATTTTGTATTTAACTACAAAGGTTTTGTTTTTTTTTTTTTACAAACTATAAATATATATCAACTGTAGGCCAACTAAACATTTTTTTCAATTATTTGAGTTTTATACTTTTAGTGTTTACCTCAGGCTATTATTACCTCTTATATTTTGATGTCTTAATTGCCTCAAATCATGAATTTGTGCAATCTACTAAAGGAATTCAGGTGGCATTTTTATATATATTGTTACTTATTTATCTTTTGTAGCTGTTTTCTACAGATTCTGAATACATGGGAAGGATATGCTTTTCATAGATAGTCTTACTACAATAAGAAAGCCTCTGGTATACTGACTCCAGTTCTGCCCCCTTAAAGGTAAATGAAGATCGGTACTGATGGTTATATTCCTGGGGCTACATGCAGAAGCACAAGGCTCAGTTACATGTAATGCAGTTACTGGTCTTTCACTACACAATTGATTGCTTCCGTAACTGTTCTTTATTGAGCACAAACTCATAATGAAAAAATACAAACAGTGTATTTAAATGAACTTTGGAACTATGGGCAGTGAGAAAAAACAGTTCTAATAAAGCAGTCACAAAAATCTGAATTTAACTAACCAATATATTATGATATACAAATGTAGTTTCTCTTGAGAATGAGTTGATTTTATGTTTAATTACACTAGATCTCTTAAATGCTTGAGGTTCTTAGTTTCAAAGGAATAAAAAGTCTTAAAGATGGGGAGAAACGCATAGGGCAGAAGAGAACTGTTCAAGAACAGCGACTAGGTTCTTTTTTTCCCTAAGTAACCTAAGCCCGAATCTTTTATTCTTGCTAGGATTATGTGACTACTGGGATCCTCTTAGGGCCAGGGTACCTCTTTAAAAACACTATCTAAACTGAATTTTATTGAAAGCATTCTAAAGAAAGCTCTAGTGCTGCTAGCTTCACTTATTCAGAAGATGGGTTGGGGGTACGCTCCACCAAGCTACAGATCAGTATGTAAGATCTCAAGCTCCCTGTTAGCCACTGAGCCTTTGTCCCCTCTCTGCTAAAGTCAATTTATTTACAGCTTACCAGAAAGAGGTATCTTTAGCAGATTTCGGAAAACAGTATCACCTGGGGCAGCTGACATACACTGCAACAAAAATGTATCAACAGACAAATCATTTGTTCCAAACATACAACTGGAGCATTAAATGGCTAGATCTGTAAATGTTCATTTACCACCACCTATGCAAACTGTCATCTAAACTGTTAAATATACCTCATTAAAGATGTATGTGGTAAAGGTACCAAGTCTAGCCTTTAATTTTGAGGAATTTCTTCTTTCTTTTGTGGCTTTCTGTTTTGGGTTTTTTGTTTTGTTTTTTGTTGGCTTTTTTCTTTTGAGTTAGGGTTTCTCTGTGTAGCCCTGGCTGTCCTTGAACTAGCTCTGTAGACTAGGTTGGCCTGAACTTACAGAGATCCTCTTGCCTCTGCCTGAATGCTCAGATTAAAGGAGGACTGTTTCTTCTGTCAACACATTGTAGCACATAATTTTTAGGGGCACAAAACATGAAGCTATACTGTCTGTCATGGTCGCCTACAAAGTAAAACACCAGAACAAAAGTGACCTAGGCTTTAGTATGTGTTATAGGTGGCATGCGGCAGTGCTATAGTACTTTCCCATTAGATTTTATTGTGAATCTAAAATTGTTCTTAAAAAAAAAAAAAGAAAAGAAAAGGAAAAAGCATCTTGAAAGAAAGAAAAAACCCAAATGATGAACAGAAACTTAGGTTTCTTATTAAATACCTCAGATTAACATGGACACCTACATTCTAAGTTGTTCCAACAACAACAAAAAAAAACAACAGTTTGAGTTGTAATAATTTACTAAAGGCACTACTGTTAATATCAAACTAAGACTTACTGCCAATAAGAGATAAATGCATCACTAAATGTAACAATGATTTTGAGAGATGAACAGCTAGGGAAGCAAACAATACATTTTTTTGTGTGCCAGCTTTCCTTTCAACCTGTGGGTTGCCTAAGAGCATTCAAAAACTGATTATTTGCATGAAGTAGCAACGAAAATAATGTTATGGTTGAGGGTCACCACAACATGAGGAACTGTATTAAAGGAACTGTATTAGGAAGATTGAGAACCACTGCTCTATAAGGTTGTACTCCTTCCCACTACTTTGGAGAAGTTGATGCTTCTAACAGCTTTCTGAGGTAAGTTTCAACCGAACAAAGAATACTGTGATGAAAAAGACCTTGGAAAGCTCTAAAGCTCTTCCTTGGGGGGTCAGTTTTGAAAGTCCTGGGCTTAAGCTATCAAGCTGCTCATATGACAGGAACATGAAACCAGACCCACAGGAGCCAATGGGGAGCATCTTACATAGTATGTGTAGAAAACAGATTTTGTATTCAATAATAGCAATGTAAACACACAGCTCACAGTTAAAACCTAGACTGCTCCCGCACAAAGAAAAGCAAGATTCACTAACAGTTGGAATGTAGGAAGAGCAGCTATTCAGGACAGCATACCATCTATGTTCATAACTAGTTTCTCTTTCTCAGAGAGCATGTCAAGCAAAATTAAAACTACATAGCATCCTAGAGGCAATATAGCATCATTGTGCTAAGGCATACACAAATTAAGGCTTAATCTGGGCAAGTAACAATTTTGAAACTATGATGGGATGTTTCTAGCAAACCACATATAAGAATCTAAGCAGTTAAATAATTGGACCCATTCCAAACAAGCTAAATATTGTATCCTTACATTCCAAATAACACCCCTGACTTTATTAAAAAAAAACAAAAAAAAAAAAAACAAAAAACCTCATTTCAGGAGAGAGGAGCTTGAGACAGGGTTTCTCTGTGTAGCCCTGGAACTTGGTCTGTAGACCAGGCCTATGCCTCCCTACTGGTGGGATTAAAGGTGTGTGCCACCACTGCCCAGCTCAAGTAATTTGTGACATTAAGATCCTTAACTTGTTAAGGGCCATGAATGTTGAGTATCTGGTCCAATTTCAAGTTAACTTTTCTAATCAGAACAATCTCCAAATTTTTTTTGCTTGTGTTTTAATTTTTTTTTGGGGGGGGGGAGGAGGCGGGTTTCGAGACATGGTTTCTCTGTGGCTTTGGAGGCTGGAACTAGCTCTTGTAGACCAGTCTGGTCTCGAACTCACAGAGATCCACCTGTCTCTGCCTCCCAAGTGCTGGGATTAAAGGCGTGCGCCACCAATGCCAGGCTGTGGCTTTAATGTTTTTGTTTTCTAGTATGTGACTACATATCCTATAAACATGACCACTGGGTTAAGGGACTTTTATTACATCAAGGTTTTTAAAATTGGCACAATGTTTTCCCATAACAAGAAAAAAAGACTGTTAAATATGCTTCTACAGAAAAAGCAAAACATTCTTAAGAAGTGTACTTATTTCTGCCCACTTAGTACACATGAAGACCTTGTGGCCACCTTGCCTAAAGAAAGTCTATTCCAGATAAGTCTAGAGTCCAGATAAAGAACACTATCTATACTTTAGCGACTCTCTGCTTAGAATTACAACCACAGACATGAAGATGTAGCTCTCCGATCTGAAAATGTCTTTATTTAGAAAATGGACTCCAGGAAGGTTAAAAAGCAACACCAGAGGGCGCAGGTGCAGAACTGGATGTAGTCATTCAGAGCATTCAAGGAAGAACATGGCAATATAAATATCCAAAAGCATCTCTTAGGTCTTCAGAACAAAATGTGTAAGGAATTCTTAACTAGTGAACAGTGCAGCAGTTCCTAGACGGGAGAGACACTTAACATTAAAGTCCTGAAAGCCTTTTCCTTGGTTAATTACATGGAGACAGTTTGCCTTTGATCAAACTCCTTGAAACATGGATAAAGGTATTACACAGGTCCACTGTTAAAACAGACAACATGTTGCAAATTACTTGTGGTATAATGTATTCCAACAAAGCTTAGAAAATAAAGACGTGGAGTTGGCTTTGGACTAGTTTAATAGTCATCTCCTCTGCTGACGACTTCTTTACAGGTTGGACGCAACAGAATGGTATGTTCAAACTGTGCCGTGTATGATCCTTTAATGTCACACAGTGGTGGATATGGGTCTACTATGCCCAAGTCACACAGATTCTTCAGAGCCATTAAGTATTTACTTTCTCCCAAGCGATCAAGCCATCTGCGGCAGAAGGCAAGGGTGCCAAAGTTTTCATTGATGACATTTAACAAGTGTTTTGTTCTTGGAAGCCTAAGAGGAAAAAAGTTAAGATTAATAGCTGACAAAGGGGTAACTAACCAATTTCCCCCATTATAAAAGTCAAATCTTAGCTGTGTCTGCATCTGGAACCTGAGTTCAAAAACACCATTCTTTTACTGATAATAACTGAAATATATAAGGGCCCAAAGATGTAGGTGAGTATGAACCTGCTGAAGATCACATGAAGTGTGCTAAATTCCTAGATGAGTATTATGGTCATTCCTTTTATACAACAAGCGCAAAGACTGTCACCATGAAAGCCTGAATCCATCCTATAATGACTGCCATATGTTAACCTGGAAGAATGCTCATTAGTTATAAAATCAAATCTCTCACCTTATTGGCACATGTCCCACATCGAAGTTTTTCATGTAGTGTGAGCATTCCATGTCGTCATGAACGACACCTTTTCCTGTGCTACCAAAGGTTTCAATGGCATACACCTCTCCTTCCTTCAAAAACACCACAAGGATCAAAGGGAGAAAACAGTTCAGAACTAATCAACTTCCCAAGAAATAAAACAGCAACATGAAACATGCTTCTCAAATTCTTCTCAGCCTGGCTACCCGTCTGCTCAGCCAGTATCTCTTATCACAATTCACAGGGTCACTGCTGTACCCCAGTGCTCCCTCAGACAGCAGCTTTTAAGACAGTCTTAATACATACCCATTGAACACTGAGTAAACAGTACAGCCCCAGTCTTCATAAGCACTGCAGTTTCTCCCAAGGTCAGTATGAATATGGTAAGCTTATTTTTGTTCAGTATTTAGATAGGAATCTTAATTTTAGAAAAAAGAACAATGGCTTTCCACAGAAGTCTAAGTGTGTTTGGAGGGGTGGGGGTGGACAGTGATAGTTTATCTTCCTAGCATGCCCAATGCCCTTCTTAGCAAGGGTGACTCACATACCTCCATTCTTGTAGCCTCCCCTCCTTTCACAATGGGCACTGTTTTTCCAGCGTGGATCCTATAAGGCCCAATCGAATGTCCATTTAGATTACGGATGGGTTTCACTGTCATAATAAAGAAACAAATGTTGTTTAGGATCTCAAGGATAAACAGATTCCTAGCTTTTTGGTAGAGAGTTTAGAGTTAAGCTTTTACACCAAAAAAAAAGATATGAGCCAGAGTGGTGGCGCACACCTTTAAATCTCAGCACTTGGGAGGCAGAGGCAGGTAGATCTCTTGAATTCAAAGCTAGCCCAGTCTATACCTAATGAGTTCTAGGTCAGCCAGGTCTACACAGTGAGTCCCTGTTCTCAAAACACACACACAAACCCAATGCTCTCATAAGATAAAGTAAAAAGCAGTTTGTTTTATTAAGTGTCAAAGAGGGCTCAAAAGCATACTGCTCTTGAAAAGAACCAAAGTTAATTCCCAGCACCCATGTCAGGTGGCTCACAACCACCTCAAATTCCAGCTCCAGAAGATCCAATGCCTTCTGGCCTCCATGAGCACCTATCTATACTCATCTGCTAGATGACCTGGAGTTGAGGATGGACTGAGAGATGGATGGGGGAGCACCAGAACACACGGGTGACTGGCTCTATGACAACCCTAAAGTAGCAGCAGAAGGAGACGAGACGGAATTAAATAACTGGCCTCCAAGTTCTGACTGTGACTCAAACAAGCAGGAGAATCACCAATGAATGGGACTCTGGTTTCTCTCTCATTCTTAACGCCCCCAAAAGCCCAGGTCAAATTTGGACACCATAGGATAAATTTCCCTGACATCTTAGCTACTCATTAGCTTAGAAAGTTCCCAGAGAGCTTCCACAATACTAGTTCTGCACACTCAATATCTGACCGAAGACTCCTTTGAAAGGACCATACCTTGGTAAGTCTTCCCATCTATTTCTACTTCGTAGGATTCCATAACTTCTTGAATGGCTTCACCAACATCACAAAGGCGAACATCAATCCCAGCACACTAAAAATAATGTATATTTTATTTTTTAAGTGCAACTTTTACAATGGCTTTATATTTTCCAATAAAGGACAATCAGAAAGACAAATCTGTATATTAAAAAAATTATATAAAACTTTGTGAAGGATGTTAAAATAATAACACACAAGATAAGACCTGATACTTTTGCCTGTAAGATTAGGCATGTAGTTAGTTCACTTGGAGAAATGTAAGGAATATAATGAATAACAATGGGGTGGTGGCAGCTGGAGAGATGGGTCAGAGTACTTGTTCCTATTACAGAGGATACCTTGTTTGGTAAGCAGAACCCAGATGATGTGGTGCACTTAAATAATGCAGGCAAAATTCTCATGCACATAAAAACGTTTAAAAATACTTATACTTGGGAATCTCTGCTTAGACAAAATTGCACTAGCAGAATGTGATGTAGTAGTAGGAATCTTGGAGTCATCTTAAAACTAACTCATCAGGTGGTAAAGTTAGCCCAATGAATCCTGTCCTTGAGCACAGTGGCAGTGTTCCAACCACAATGGCGGTGCACGCCTGTAGTTCTGTATACTCAGAAGACGGACGTTCTCAAGAAAGAAAGCCTGAGCCCAAGTTAGAGGCAGCCAAAACAACATAGTGTGTGTGTTTCTCTGTCTCTCTCTCATGCATGCACACGAACACACAATTTATTCCTGGAATACAGGGGCAGTTCAACAATTCATCAATACTAACACACATTATCAGGGAAAGGCACAAATCATTTCAATTGGATTTACATTTAGAATATACTTCTCAATATAAAGACTCACTTTAAGAATAGAAAAACTACCCTAAAAATAACAAAAGCTAGAGGAGAAACCTACAGAAAATATGGCTGCTGAAAGCATTTACTCTAAGGTCAGAACAAGGTAAAAGATAACTACACCTTGCTGGTTTAACATATGATTGAGGGCTGGAGAGCTGACTCAGAGGTTAAGAGCACTTGCTGCTCTTCCAGAGGTCCTGAGTTCAATTCCCAGCAACCACATGGTGCCTCACAACCATCTGTAATGAGATGCAGGCATAGATGTAGGCAGAGCACTGTATACATAATAAAAAAATCGATCTTAAAAAACAAAAGGGCTGGAGAGATGGCTCAGAGGTTAAGAGCACTAACTGTTCTTCCAGAGGTCCTGAGTTCAGTTCCCAGCAAGCACATGGTGGCTCACAACCATCTATAATGAGATCTGGTGCCCTCTTCTGGTGTGCAGATATACATGGAAGCAGAATGTTATATGCATAATAAATATTTAAAAAAACAAAACAAAACATATGACTGGATGTTCTGGCCAGAACAATTAAACAAGAATACAAACAGTTGGGCTGGAGAGATGGCTCAGAGGTTAAGAGCACTGACTGTTCTTCCAGAGGTCCTGAGTTCAATTCCCAGCAACCACATGGTGGCTCACAACCATCTATAATGAGATCTGGTGCCCTCTTCTGGTGTGCAGATATACATGGAAGCAGAATGTTATATGCATAATAAATATTTAAAAAAACAAAACAAAACATATGACTGGATGTTCTGGCCAGAACAATTAAACAAGAATACAAACAGTTGGGCTGGAGAGATGGCTCAGAGGTTAAGAGCACTGACTGTTCTTCCAGAGGTCCTGAGTTCAATTCCCAGCAACCACATGGTGGCTCACAACCATCCGTTATGAGATCTGGTGCCCTCTTCTGGTGTGCAGATATACATGGAAGCAGAATGTTGTATACATAATAAATAAATTAATTAAAAAAAAAAAGAATACAAACAGTTGCATCCAAACTGAAAAGGAAGAGAGAACAAACAAAAACCCAACTGTCTCAACAGGTGACAAGTTATCTCTAAAGATTATACAACCGGGGCTGGAGAGGCCCAGCAGTTAAGAGCACTGGGCTAAGCACAGTGAAGAGTCTTCCACAGCACTCAGGTTTGGCTCCCAGCACCCACATGGTGGCTTACAACCATCTGTTACTCCAATTCCAGGGGTTCCAGCTTCTTCTGGCCTCCAAGGGCACTGTATACACATAGTTCATAGACATTCATACAGGCAAAATACCCACATATCTACTCCCTCCAAAATCCCAAAGCCTAATGTGAGACACACAACTGTAAACCTCTCACAGCAAATAGTCAAAAGCTTCATGCTACTGGATCTGACAGTGATTATATAACAAAGGCACAGGCAAAAAAGAAAAAAAATAAAACTCTACTTCATATAGCGAGAACATTCCGTGTGGCAAACATACAGTATCAACACAACAAAAAGGCAACTTTAGATAGAAAATACTGGCAAATCATGTGCTGGATACAGGACTGAAATCCATAATATACAGAGAACGTCTGAAACTCAGCAATTAAACAAAGTACTTGATGTATATATGTGGATACAATATAGCATACAGAAAAGAGAACAAAAACCCCTAAATACTAGAGAATAAGAAAAACTGAATACAAATAGGAACACAAGTTATATCCCCTTAAAAGAGAATTTAAAAGGCAATTGTTTTTCTAGTTCTAAACAGACTTTTCATTTTTGGTGGTGGAAAGTACACAAAAATGTGTTCAATAGCTTAAATATAAAACTCCAATGAGAAGCCCCTTTCTGCATCCTTTCTGAATGGCTACTCTAACTGTATAGAACTTAATCGAGTTGGATAATGTTCGAGTCTCCTTAATTTCAGTGTGATGATTTTTTTATTTGCAACTTAAAAAAAAAAAAAAAAAAAAAAAAAAACAGGCCAGTGGTTAATCCCAACACTCAGGAGGCTCCTCACACTCATTAGGAAACTGCAAGTCAAAATTTACAGAGACACCATCTCACCCCCATTAGGATGACCACAAAAATGAATGAATGAACGAACGAATGAACAAATGAACGAACAAACGCACACATTAGAAAACAAGTGAGTGATAAAGGCTGGGTGGTAGCACACACCTTTAATCCCAGCATTCAGGAGGCAGAGGCTGGGGGATCTCTCTGAGTTCAGGCCCGTCTGGTCTACAGGGCTAGTTCAGGACACCCTGAGAGAAACCCTGTCTCAAAAAAACCAAAAGAAAAGAAGAGAGACAGACAGACACAATGTGAGGGGAAGCTGAGTGCTTCAGGGTTCCACCAGAAAGGAAAGGATGAATCTGTGGAGCATTTGGGAGGCTCTGGGAGACAATGGAAATACTGATAACTACTGCACTGTGTGGCAGACACGTGCCATTCTGTATTTGTCAAACTGAGAGTGACCCTAATGCAAACTGTGGACTTCAGACGGTTATGAAGCAATGCTGATGACTTTAGTAAATAGAGACACTGACAGTGGAAAAGTAATGTGCACCAACAGGGCTTATATGGGAATTTCCCTATCTTCTGCTCAATTTTACTGTGAAAATAAAACTCTTCTAAAAATAAAACACATCAACAAAAAAGGAACAACAACAACAAAAAACCCAGCTAATTTTAAAGGCAAAAATAAATCCAAATTGTTTAGTAACCATAACTACTTCAGGGTTCCTAGTATAGGACAGGAGCTAAGGCCAATAAGTTACATAAATCACCTCAAGTACCACACAGATCTTAAAACAACCTATGAAGAGTACTCAAAATTGGGTTGTCATATATTCCTATAATCCACATACCTTTATTCCAGTATTAGTAGCATCTTTTACAGCTTTTAATAATATATCATATTTGGGATTAAAAGTGACAGTAAAAGCACAATCAATTATTCTACCTGAAAGAGAAAAAAAAATCATCTTTAAACTTACTGAACTATTAACAGATGTATTTGCTTTACAGCACTTACTTGACTAACCCTGTGAGTTACAAGGAGAAATGATGGCTCAGAGGAAAGCAGCATTTCAAGTCCCCAGAGATTATTTAGAATCAAAAAGGCAAAAAGTAGCAACTATCCAGTTCAGAATAAAATTCGTAATTATGATTACTATACAGTTCTCAATTCAGTGCTCTCCCAAGCAAACCAGTAAACAGAATAAAAACACCGAGGAAATACAGCAGCAATACAGACAGAGAACAATAAATAACCACAAAGCACTAAACAGTGTCACTCATCCAATTTAGCAAAATATTCAAAACTCACTTCCTTGACTGTTAAGTGATATATACAAAAGGTATGTTAGTGCTATGAAGTTTAGGGAAATTTAGAAAAACAAATTTTTTAATTATACACTGACTAAACAAAGCTCTACAAATACTATTTTGTTAATCTTTGAAAAAAATGAGGCCCCAGCCTTTCCAGCCTGGCCTCAACTCATTAATAGCACAGGGATATCCCTGAGCTACTTCCTAAGTGCTGCAATTATAGGCATGCATGGTCATGGCCATTTTTTATAAGACATGTTTCACTGTGTAGCTCTGGCTGTTCAGGAACTTGCTATGTAGATCAGACAGGCTTTGAGCTCACAGATATCCACCAGCCTCTGCCTCCTAAGTGCTGGGATTAAAGGCACTGTGCCACTATGCCTGGTGTCCAGATTTTTCTCTCTCCCTAAATGTGACATTAGGAACTAAATGTCAGACTATTGAGCTATATACCCAGCCCTAGCAAAATATTTTATATGTGAGTAAAACAACAACCTGAAAAAAAAAAAACAAAAAAAACCCAATGACCTGAATGGGAAAAAATGTACAGTCATCTATGAAAGCAAAATAGATGTCAATTATCCAATAGTTTCCAGTTTAACCTAAAGCAACATAAAATTCTGCCTCAATATAGGTTCCAGAAAGGGAGACAGGAACAAAATGTGGAGATTCAGTTGCAAGAGCTCCATCTAACACATGCAAAGGCATCCCTACTAGCCCAGGGGGCAGAGCTGAGTGGAAGATGGCATCCAGACTCACCACTTATGTGTGTTCCAAAGTCTATCTTGCAGATGTCATCATACTGTAAGACTGTTGTGTCTCCAGCATTGGGCGTGTAATGTGCAGCACAGTTGTTGAGAGAACACCCAGTGGGAAACGCCAGGCCTGCATTTAACCCATTCTCTTTTATTAGTTTTCGAGAACAGTCTTCCAACTTCTCACTAAAGGAAAAGGGGATTGTTTTTAGACTCACACCTTATAGTCAATCCTCTCAATCTCAAAAGTTTACTAAACCCTGGTTCCTTTCTGAATATTTACAACAGCTCTCCAATGAAGCACAATCAGCCCATCGTGAAAGACAAGGAAATCAACTCCATCACAAACTCAAGAGGACAGTCTACTCAGAACTCCAGTTACCAGGGATCAAGGTCCCACTTACACCAAATTTAAGAGCTGCATATCACGTGTACACACAATTTTAACTTTTAAGTATATGGGTGTTTTGCCTGCATATATGCAAGCACATATAAAAGAACAAGCCTAATGTGCAAATGTGTACATGCTTCACAGATATATAAGAACTCAGGAGACATTTATATAATCCCACACTTGAAATTAAAAATTTAGTAGCATGGGAGCTGGAGAGCGGGCTCAGAGGTTAAGAGCACTGGCTGTTCTTTCAGAGGTCCTGAGTTCAATTCCCAGCAACCACATGATGGCCCACAACCATCTGTAATGACATCTGGTGCCCTCTTCTGACTTGCAGGGATACATGCCAGCAGCACACTGTATACATAATAAATAAATCTTTTTAAAAAATTAGTAGCAAAGGACTAATAACAGACAAACACTATTAACTAGGGAGCTAGTTAATACTAAAACGAACACCTTCCCTTGCCCTCTTAAAAAGACAGGGTCTCACAAAATAGCCCTAGCAGGCTTGGAATTCACCATGCAGGGTTAGGGTTAGAGTTAGGGTTAGGGTTAGGCTGACTTCAAACTCAAAAGATCCACCTGCCTCTACCTCCCGTTTGTAGGATTAAAAGTGTATACCACCTTGGCCAGTCAGTCCTCTTACCAGATCTCTATCATTGTCATCCCAGGCTTGATCCAGCTCATAACATATTTTCTAACTTGTCGATGTGCTTCTGCGGCTTCTCGGAAGTCATTCCAAATCTCTTCACTAGCCTGATCTAATGCTTTCTTTTCTTCACTTGTAGTTCTCCAAGCAGCTGTTCGCCTTTGAAATAGCCATAGTATAATAAGTCATTTGAAAAAACTTCACTAGAGTATTAAAAGCTGGAGATAAAAAAAATACATCAAGCAATATAAAGCCTTATCAAGTTTCTATATATTTAACAATTTTTTTTAAATATTAAAGCCACATGCTTGCAATTAATACAATTTACATGAAACCCCTCTTATTCTTACAGGGAAACAAAACGCTAAAGTTGAGATTTCATTCATACTCAGAGGGATTAATTTCCTACTACCAAAAAATGACAGATATCAGAAATGGAGGAAAGCGTGTGTTTGTTGGTAGATTATCCTTATACTTGAGGACAAACATACACAAGCCTTCAGTACAACTAACAGGTAAGCAGAACTTTCCCCATCAGTATCTGGGGAACTGGTTCCAAAAACCCTTCTAATCCCTACCATTCTGTGGACAGCAAGACTGCTCAAATCCCTGGTATCAAATGGTATTGTACTCATACCCTGCTATGAATCCTCTCCACATCGGTTAAAACTCCTAGCTCAAAGTAATGCTGTCACAGCAAGAAGTTGTATTGCTTTAAGGTCTAACAGTCACAAAAAACGTCTGCACAAGCTAGGTGTGAGGCTCACACCTGTAATCCCAGCCCTCCATAGGCTGAGACAGGAGGATTACCACAAATCTGAGACCAGTCAAAAACAAACAAACAAACAAAAAGCCTACTTAAAGATACTATGTGCTAGATGAGATGCATCTGTGTGGGAGGGATGCTCTTGAAACACTATCTTTGTGTAGGTTTTCAGAGCCTTTGCTCCTGCCAATCAATGGTTCTCCCCTATTCTGAGGAAATAGGTTACAATTTTCACATATTCTTTCTGGTTTTTGAGACAGGGTCTCAGCTATGTAGCCCTGGCTGCTCTGAAATATGCTATGTAGGTCAGCCTGGTCTACAGAGCAAGTTCCAAGACAGCTAGGATTATAAAAAGAAAATGTGCCCCCCACACACAACAAAATAAACATATAAATAATGAAAGTGTTTTAACTGCATGTATGTCTCTGTACCTGTGTGCCTGGTACCCAGAGGCCAAAAGAGGGTATCAGATTCTATGAATCTGGAGTTACAGACAGTTGTAAGCTGCCATATGGGTGCTGTGAATTAAACCTGGGTCCCATGGAAGAGCAGCCAGGGAATGCTCTTAACCATTGACACATCTTTCCTCTCCAGTTTTACATTTTTGACTTAACTCATATCTGTCTCTAAACCAGTGATTCAGCAAACTAGTCTGCAGATAAATCCACTTGGTGCCCCTTTTGTAAATAAAACTGTACTGCAACACAACTATACATATTTGTTCTATGGCTTCATTTGTGTGCTGAGTGTGTGCATGTGTTAAGCCAGAGGTCAACATGAGGCATCTTCCTCTATGGCCTTCTACATTGGGTGTTGAGACAGGGTCTCTCACTAGACCTGGGATTATGGGCACATACCAAGTTTAGCTTTCATGTGGCACTCAGGATCCACATTCACGTCCTCATGCCTGTGTGATCTGACTATAGGCCTTGCATACACTAAGGAAAAGAGCACAGCCACTCCTCTACAGTGTCCTTCATAGTACAACAGTAACAAGGCCTAATGCACAACTGATCTAAAATATAGGGTTCTATATCAATGCCCCCAAATGCTTTGCCTCTTTGTAACATGGTCAGGCTTATCACTTCCTACTGTTGCTGTTACTACTGTAAATCAACATCTAGCACCTCAAACTTCCTACAAATGTCCAAAGAAAAGGTCTACTTGACACAAGGATACCGCACTTTAGTACAACAGACTTCTTAATTCGTTTTTCTGTTTGGAAATGTATGATCTACCCACTAGTATAACCAAATAAAACTACATTAACTTAAAGTCAGGTTTTGAACAGGAAATGATTATAGAGTATGTAACTTCATCTTTGGTAATTCCTCAAATTCCAACACTCTTGTCTCTTCCTCCCAAAACAGACGTTTACCACCATGCCCGGTTTGATACATGTAAGGGTCACACCCAGGAATTTGTGCATCTGAGGCAAACTTTCTACCAACTGAGCTACATCCACTCTCAACCCCATTTTTCAAAAATATTTTGCCATTTTATCTGTAGATAAGCAAAAATCAAAAGACCAAAGGTAGAAAAGAAAAAAACACAAAAACCCCAGGAGTAGTGGTGCCTGCCTTTAATCCTAGTACTTAGAAGGCAGAGGCAGGAGGATCTCTGTGAGTTTGAGACCAGCTAAACAGTGAGTTCCTGGACAGCCAGAACTATATAGTAAGACCCCAAGCCTCAAATAAAACAAACAAACAAACAAATAAAAACAAAAGATCAAAGGTGTCTAAATACTAATTTGAAGTATTGAGAATTTTGTTGTTATTGTTTAAAACAGGAAGGTTTCACTATGTATCTCTGGCTGGTCTCAACTTATATCTACCTGCCTCTACTCCCTAGTGGTGGGATTAAAGGTGTGTGTAAGACCTCTGGCATTATTTGAGTGCAGTATTCAAAAAAAAAAAAAAAAAAAAAAACCCAATTTCATTTGCTTTTAAAAGCATATATGTATGCTTTAAAATGTATGCCTTTAACCTCAAAGAGATTAAAATATAAAAGTCAAGTAAAAATAACTTTCTCTGAAAATTGGTCAAGAGCAAAACACATTTTAAATCTTCAACTAGGAATAAACCATAATTGATTCCTGCTTGGTAAGAAAAGACTCATCTGAAAAAATAGAATAAATGTAGAGGGGATGATGTAACTAAAAACTACTTTGTAGTTTCCAATGAAATAACTGATAGAACAAAAATTACTAGATATTAAAATAATTAAGTGAAAAGTGGTTGAAGTAAAAGGATAGCTATGCCAATGGTTCAAAGGATCACAGGTCACTTGAGAATTCCTTTTTTTCTTAAAAAAGAAAGATCTGCCTGGTATTAGGTCACACTACATATTTAATCATAACACGAGGCAGGTAGATTCTGAGTGAGCTCAAGGTCAGCCTGGTTTGTGTAGTGAATTTCCAGCTAGTCAGCTACACAGCGAGACCCTGTCTCAACGACAAACATACATCAAAACCCAGAGAGAGAGATGGGGGGAGGGGAGGCAAGGATAGAGGGAGGGAGGAAAAGGCTGAGGTTGAAGAGATGGCCCAGTGGGTAATGTGCTTACTATGGAAGCATCAGGACCTGAGTTTGGATCCCCAGCATTCACATAAAAGCCAAGAGTGGGGTATGCATCTGTTACCTAAAGTAATGGGGTATGTTACTCAAGTAATGGGGGTATGCATCTGTTACTCAAGTAATGGGGTATGCATCTGTTACCTAAAGTGATGGGGTATGCATCTGTTACTCAAGTGATGGGGGTATGCATCTGTTACTCAAGTGATGAGGGTATGCATCTGTTACTCAAGTGATGGGGGTATGCATCTGTTACTCAAGTGATGGGGTATGCATCTGTTACCTAAAGTGATGGGGTATGCATCTGTTACTCAAGTGGGGTAGAGTAATGAAAACAGTGCATGGGGCTGGCTGGCAAGCTCCAGTCAGTGAGAAAGAGACCTCATCTCAAAAAGTCATGCATAGAGCCACAGGGGAAGGCAGGCAGCAGATATTGACCTTCGCTCTCCACTCATGCACACCTGCTTACATTTGCACATGCACATTCACACAATGAGAGAGAGAGAGAGAGAGAGAGAGAGAGAGAGAGAGAGAGAGAGAGAGAGATATGAATGTCATCACATTAAGTGTTCAAACTCAAACTCAACAGACTAACAGGTCAGCCTGACAATACTTCTACTATAATAGAGTATGATGTGGCCTAAAAGTTTATGATATAGCCCTATCAGAAATGTTCACTCCAAATATAATCTAAACTTATCTAATTACAGTTTCCAGACATAACCAACATTTACTACCACAGGGAAATCTACAAATGTCTACATTCTACAAATGTCTAATTTGTTAAAGGAGTAAAATGGAGGAAAAACAAAAAGGGCAAGGATTCTAAACACACAGTATGTATTTATATAACGTGGGGAATCACTGACAGAATCCTTAGAAGTGAACATTCAGAGACTGCATTTATGAGGTGCTGTGCAAAATCATTAGGTCAAATATCTAGCACTTATCTTTAAATAATTCAATGAAAGAAAGACAAGTGTGTGTGAACACCATCAAAAAACCAGAGATAAAGCATATAGGAAAAGTGAAGACTGTTCAGCATCAGCTGTGACTTTATCACAGCACCTCAGTGCCCACTCATGCACTATGGTTCCCAGGTGTTTCTTTACCATTTATTATACTTATTTGTGTGTAGAGTGTGTGGGTACACACATGCCATGACATACGTGGAAGTTACAGAACAATGTTCAGGAGTAATTCTCTCCTTCTACCACGAGGGGTCTAGGAATGAATTCAGGTCATTAGGTTTGGCAACAGGTGCCTTTATGTGTCTTTTGGACATGTTCCTAGGTATTTATAACGCACATTCATATCAAGAGGCTTTTGAAGAAGAAACACTGAGTGCCTGGAGAGGTTTTTATTTGTTGGCAGAATCAAGGACATTATTTTCTTCACTTTATCAATATATATTGCTTGTAAAAATAACAGCTGTCCCTCAAAATTGCTCATGAAATTAAGAAAGAGGAATAACAAAATTCAGAAATCAGAATCATAGAAAATCTAAATTTTAACTCCAGTTCCATGCTGGCAAAATATTCAAACATATAAAAAAAACAAAAATAATCTTTTAAAAAATTAGTTTCAAAAAATAAGGACTTATATATAGGTTAGCAGTAGATGTATGAAAGTTAATGTAGCGGTTAAGAGCACTGACTGCTCTTCCAGAGGTCCTGAGTTCAATTCCCAGCAACCATGTGGTAGCTCACAACCATCTGATGCTATCTTCTGGCCTGCAGGGACACATGCAGGCATAACTGTATACATAATAAAAAAATAAATCTTAACAAAAAAGTGTGAGCAACAGAGTTCATGCCTCTAATACAAGCACTCAAGATGCAGAGGCAGGAGGGTCAGGAGCTACAAAGTGAGCTACTGTCTAAAAAATAGGGACAACAAGATGGCTCATGGGGTAAAGATGCTTGCCACCACACCTTATGATCTGAGTTCAATCGCCAGAACTTACATGGTGGAAGGACAGAATCAATTCCCAGAAATTATTCTCTGAACACCCCCCACACAAGCCCTGGTACACAGGAGACCTGCCTCTCCCCTCCCCCTACCAATGCAAAACAAAAACAAAAAAGCCAATTAACTAAAAGATGATCAAAATCACTAGCAGTATAATTTTTATGAACTAAAATATTGTTTAATTCTATAATCCCACTCTTTGAAAATTATTTCATAGTAAAAATATCGGCACATAAAATACTCTACCTATTTACCCCAAATAGTTTATTATAAAAGGTAATAGTGGCAAAAAACATAGGAGACAAAGTAAATGCTCATCAATTAGAAAAACAAGAGAAAAAAAATATGATATACTTATACCACAAAATACCAAAGCCATTCAAAAGAATAACAAACAGAGTTATTCTTCTAATTTGGAGGGACTTCCAAGAGGTAATAACTAAATGAGAAAATGTGGAAAAAAATGCTTATGATTCCATTTTTATAAAATAAATGAGCAAAAACTCCCCTCCTATAAACACACACAAAAGCACACATATATGAGCATAGAAAAATATGGAAGGCTACCTGCTAGGTGGTTATACATGGGTCTGGAAGGAAGGGAAAGAAGAGGGAACAAGCAAAATAAAAAAATAATTAAAAGATTATATATGAAAATAAATGTGATCACATCATACGTACTATGAGAGTTTATGTAATTAATGTAAATTCCACATATTTATGACATTTTAAGGTAGGGATAGTAATAGACGAATTCAAAGAAAAAGTATGTCATAAAATTTCAGAATTTTACAGATTCCCTAATATTCATATCTGGGACTGAGGGAGGTGAAATTTTAGTTAACACTGTTCATTTCTATGTTTATAGGCCAATGAAACAATGCTACAGTAGAAGCTTTCTTAACCAATTATTCCATGAACTATACTCAGCAATGCTCTTGGTTCCTTCCTGAAGGCACACATGGTATCCAAACACACATGGCCAGCAGGCTGCTGTCCTGACAGAGCAGTAACTTATCTAGTGCTGACAATGCATCTGCTCCTTGTCTAGGAGCTCGGCGTCTATCTATCATTACTTCAGTGCAGTCCTGTGCAGGACTGCACAGGAAGAGGAAATAAAAGCATAGACCTAAGTTAACTGCTTGTGTCATAAAGCCAATTAAAGCGTTAAGAGTGAGATTCAAATGCCACAATGTGTTCTCAGTTTCCATCTTCAATCAACCCATGAAACACCCTTAGAGAACACTTCAACATTATCAGCTGAGTTTGCTCCCAAGTCTCCTGAGTCATCCATGTTATTGTAGTCATGTAACTTACTATGTCATGTAAAATGAAGTTTCTATGAACTACTCCAGAAAGTTTCAATCAAAGACAAATCATTTTAAGAAAAATTCTGCCGGGGCTAGAGAGATGATTTGGCAAATAAGGGCATTTGCTGTTGTTTGCAGAGGACTAAGGTAAGTTCCTAGCACCCACATGGAGGCTCACAACCATCTGTAATTTCAGTTTCAAGGGACCCAAAGCCCTCTTCTGACTTCCACAAGCACCAGCATGCATGTGGTACATATACACACACAAAGGCAAAATACTCATACACATAAAATAAACACATCATTGAAAGTTTTCTTTTTCTTTTTTGTTTTTGTCAAATTAAGTACAGATAACTGTTAGGAGCAAGCAGGATGACAAAGCAGGTAAATTACTTGCCATGGGAGCCTAACAACTCAAGTTCCATCTCTGGAACCCACATAAATATAAAGAGACAGCTGACTCCACAACTGTACACACACACACACACACACACACACACACACACACACACATTTTTTTAATTTAAACTAGAAAGAGGTGGGGGAGTTCAGGAGATGATTCAGTGGGTAAAATGCTAAGTCAAATTTGAGGACCTGAGTTGAGATCCCCAACAACCAAGAAAAAAAGCCCTGTATGATGGTGTGTGCCTCTAAACCCCAGCGCTGCAGGTGGCAAACAGGCAGACCCCAGAGGATCACTGGTCACCCACAATAGCCAAAACAGCAAGTTCTAGGTTCAGTGAGAGACAGACAGACAGACAGACAGACAGACAGACAGACAGACAGACAGACACACACACACACACACACACACACACACCCTACCCATCTCCACATGAACTTTAAATGTTTACAGGGAAAAATGCTGCACACAGCACACATCAACTCGAAGGTAACTTTACTTTGCTGATCTTCCCAGAAACACAAAATGATTTCTTTAATAGGCAAAGCATTATGAACACTTTATGGAGAAGAAACTGCAATCTAACGAAATCCATGCTGAAGGATGGATTCCAAGACTACAAGGGAAAACAAGCAACTTTACCCTTATCTGTGAAGACTTCGATTTTTAACACCTACCCTAACATGCTTTTTGGATTAACCAACTTGTTACGGGGTCCCAATTATTTTGGATAAGAAGGCTTCTACTGTATTTTCTTTGTTAACAATCCACAACTTTTAATGAAATTGTGGAGTAAATTTCTAAGCAAAGCTAAATTGGCTTTACTGCTAAGCTACAGTAGTCAGAGGCAAATGGGAAGCTAGTTACGATTCTTACCCATCTTGTGTGGGTGGGTATTCACACTCTTGTCCTTTGGGAAACACACCATTAGGATACAGGTCACATATTGGAACTGAGGGAGGGTCTGTTTGAACCTTTGCTGTGAGATACAAATATTCAGTTATACTATCTACAAAAACAGTGTAGCAGAAACATATTAGAAATAGTACAATATGCAAGTTGTTGATAAAACCTCACCATATTCACACTTTAAATTACAGAATTTCTCATTAGCCATTTATGCAAAATCTAGTCATTTCAAAGTTAGTAGATACAAAAACCATGTTCTTCCTGTTGCTCTATAGTGGCACTACTTACACCATTCTTTGCAGAATTAGTTAATTCTACAAAGTATATACATTTAAAATTATATAAATTTTAAGAAATCATCCTTAACTCGCAATTAAAGTCAAACATCATACTAACATTCCTGAGAATAATGGCTAAAAAAATGCCAATAAGACCATTAAATAAATCATGATTATTAGTTTCACTAAATCCAAACCCTTGTCTATTTCACTGACATGCACTATGATCTAAGCAAGTTCTAGCTCTGCCCTAAGCCTGTGGTTAACAAGACTCCAAGACACTAACGTCCTCTCTTCTTCTTCTTCTTTTTCTTCTTCTTCCCAGCTGCACCGTCACCATCACCATCTCCATCTGAGAAAAAAATTCAAACACTCATTCAACTGCAGAGAAATGAAGCAAGTACATAAGCAAGTAGTGTGCACCCACTAACACATACAACTCCTCTTAGTAACTAACACTGATGTCCTTCAGCATTCTTACAAGTTTTTTTCATGCTTTTAGAATTAAGCATCAGATGTGACATTAAACACTAGCACCTTTTACTTTGAATTACTTTAATAACTGTTGAATAAAATACATATTTTCTAAATTAACTTTATCGTGTGTGTGTGTGTGTGTGTGTGTGTGTGTGTGTGTGTGTGTGTGTGTGTGTGTGTGTGTCTACCACATCCACTTATAGAGGTCAGCTTCCCTGGGTCTGAAGACATAAGCAGTTATGAGCCACCCAATGTGGATCATTGGAAACAATTTCTGATGTTCTACAAAAGCTACCTCTCCAGCCAGAATGAAAATATTTTAAAGAATAAATATGGTATCAATCCCCTCCAAAAAAGCTAGACAAGTAACTGTCATTAGGTTAATAATAGTAACAGTCCAATAACTTCATCTAAAACAACGTTACAGACCCTTTGTATTACATACATGTATTTCAACAGGCAATCCTTTAATACCAACACTCAGGGGGCAGTAGACCTCTATCTCAATTATTTTACTTCAAATCACCAAACCAACCTATTTGCTTGAACAGTCCTGAATGGTGAATAATGTAAGCTGATGCTTAGCTAATGAGGGAGTGATACTGGGATACAGTGTTTTACAAGGTCTGTTTTTGAATAGTTATCCGAGAAAGAGTTCTGGATCAAACTGTATCCAAAAGTGAATATGCATAAGAACATCCTGTAGGTACACAGGTTTCAGAGTCTCAAAAGGCCATATGGCCATATATGTTCATGCCAATAATTTCAGCATCTGGAAGGCTGGGGTAGAATTAAGTTAAATGACCAGTTTTCTTTTTGATGCATACCCCTTTAAATCCTAGGTTCATAACAGAATCATTAAAAAAAAATTATTTCTACTCTACAGTTTTCTAATTAATCACACAAAAAGTCATAATCATTGGCTTATAATGAATGATTCCTTATCTATGTGGGGGCTATTTCAAAGACCAATTATACCAGTGTTGTTAACTAGTTTATCGTTTTCTTTTACTTAAAGGGAAGCAGTTTAAAAGGGAAGTTTATAATTTGTTATGTTCAATTACATGACATTAGTAGGCCTATTACACAGAATACGGTAAACACAATATTGATTGAAATGCCCAACTTGAAAATACCTTAGAATACACATTTTTTGATGTTTCCCAACACATCATATGTAACATCCATCATTCTATTAACAGTGTATTTGTTAGGTGCCAAGCAATAGGCACAGAAGTAAGCAAGACAGTTTTTCTTTTTTCACATATGTTGGTATTTTTGCCTTCATGTATGTCTGTGTAAAGATGTGGGATCCCCTGCACTGGAGTCACAGACAGTTGTGAGCTGCCACATAGGTGCTGAGAATCAAACCTGGTTCCTAAGGAAGAGCAGTCAGCACTCTCAACTACTGAGCCATCTTTCCAGCCTTGCAAGACAGTTTTTTCTCTGGGAAAACACTTAGTGTCTAGTATCTGACTTCAAACACTAACCTAAAGCAAAGACTTCAAGATGCATAAGCAATTTTAAAAATAACTAAAAATCTATCCAGCTGTGTGAACTTGGATGTTATTTAAACTTCTTTCTTCAGGGACTTCTTAAATGTCCTCCTTTGAATAAAAAGATCTTTCTTTGATTTCTGACATCCCTTGGAAGCTAAGTGCCTTAACTCAATGCTCCACGTGTGATCAGTAAAAATAGCTGATAACAGGATGCCACCAAAGCCAGATCTGAATACTGATATACGCTTAAAGGTCTAAGCATCTTAACAGACTGAAATTTACATTTTCAAAAGTTGTTTTTCCTTGCTGGTATCCCAAGATATTCTTGGTAGACAAAGACTGTTTCATCATTAATACTATATACTCAACTCAGCGGTTATTTGTTGAACTGACACTGATGTCCATACGTAAAAACAGAACTTCAGGAGCTAGCTAGTACAGATGTACTCAGCAGAGTACACTTGCTCAGCATGAACTAAGATCAAGTTAAGAACAGAAAAGGTTCAGGCAGAGGAGAAATTCTAGGTTATCCTTAGCTACACAGCATGTTTGAGGCCAGCCTGGGCTACAAGAGACCCTGTCTCAGAAAAATTAATGCAATCTTTACTTTCTTTACTTTACTTTTAAAGATGGTTTAATTTATGGAGAGGACACAAAAAACACCACCTAGATGAGGACATAAAATCCATTGTCATCAAAATTAAACTTGTTTGTACTGCAAATGATGCCATCAGCAAGTGGAACAGTCACCACAAAGGAGAAAACATCTGTAAAACATGCATCCAGCACACACAAAGAACAATTACAGCTCAGAGACAGTTAAAATAGGAACCAAGACTATGAAAAGCACTTCAAAATGATGCATGCAAAGCAATAAGATCATGACAGTACACTCATATCACTGTGGAACTGCAAACTACAGTGACTAACAATTACAGAGGCTGTAATTCAAAGACCAGCAGTTACCAATTTCTTACAAGACTGCTAACAATGGAGTACTCACTGATGACATGAACAACACACTTAGAAAAACTGTTTGTCGCCCCCCCCCCCCCCGCCCCCCTTCCAGCTGAGTCTCACTATGATGCTCTGACTATCCTGGAACTCACTAACTATGTAGACCAGACAGGCCTTGAACTTCCAGAGAGCTGACTGCCTAAAGGCAGTCACAACATAAGGTTTGACAGTTTCTTATGAAGCATAGTACTAAGTGTTATGAGGTAGCTTCCAAAGAGAGATAGAGCAAAGAGCCTTTCTAGTATCTCATATTATGTATACATGTGCATGTGACCATGAATCCTACTCCCAGGTATTTACCCAGGGAAATGAAACCACATCTACAGAAAGACATGTATATAAATGACTAGATAAACATTCACAACAGACAAAAAACGGCAGTCTTCAACGAGTAAATGGACAAGGAAATTCTGGTATAACACTCAGCAATAAAAATGCATTAATATTTCCTAAAATGGAACATTAACAACTTGATGACTGTCAAAACTATTAAGCAGGGGCTAGGGATATATCCCATTAGGTAAGAAAGTTTGCTGCACAAGGGTGAGGACCTGAGTTCAAATTCCCATCATCCATTTAAAAGTTGGGCATAGTTCCATGTGCCCATAACAATCCCAACTCTGTGGGATTGACAGGTAGATCATGGGTGCTCCAGCAAGCCTCAGTAAGGAAGTGGGCTTTAGGTTCAGTTAAGACCCTAACTCAAGAGAATGAGGCAGAGTGAGAAAGGCAAACACTCATTGTCCTCCTCTAGCCTCCACACCCACACCCCCCCACACAACCCCCCCCACACACATGACAGTAAGACAAACAACAAAAAGCTGAACATGAATAACTGCATTCATGATACTCCAGGAAAGACAACACTGTATGCAGAAACAGATTAGAGAAGCCAAGGGGAAGGATTTGGAGCAAATAACCACATACTAACACAGATACCAGGCAAATGTTTTGTGTGGGTGAGAACAGTAATGAAAACAGACTACAGGTCAGTAAGATGACTAAGTGGGTAGAGGTGCCTGCCACCAACCAGATGACTTGAATTCAATCCCCCAAACCCACAGGGTAGAAAAGAGAATCTATCCTCTGATCCACACCCACACACAACATTTTAAATATAAGTAGCCTATATATTTTATATTTTGTTGTTGACAACAGTCACACAATTACACATTTTTCTATACCCACCAATCTATATACGTAAAGGAATAAACATTATTTTGGATAACTCATTGGTTTCTAAGCCCAACTTGAAGCTTACTGATGCCCGTCCCATGAGAGCATGCCTCTCAAAAAGGATCTCCTTTCCAGACAGAGAAAAGGGGGGAAACACAAGAAAAAGCACCTGGTGAGGGTACCAGCTCTTGCTCCATATATGTGAGATGCCTAGTCAGCCTACAGAAGGAAAAGCAAAGCTTACAGAGGATGCTCCTGTTGGACGGAAGAAGTGAAAGAACCTGCCTGAGCGGGAATCCTCCCAATAAACATGCTCTGGATAAAAAGCAAATACTGACTGAAGCCAGGCAGGACAATGCATACCTGTTAAACCAGCACTCAAGAGGCTGAGCTAGGAAGATTTTGAGGCCAAAGCCAACCTTGGTCCACACAACAAGATCTGTCTCAAATAGAAGAAAAAAAAAATTTAATAAATTACCTCTGGCACAACACCAGATGGCCACAGGATCAACTTCTCACACTGGCATTCAACAATTTCAAATTCAATACACCTAAAATGAAATTATTTGCTTTCTTGCCTGCAATCACCCTTCCTCAATCTCTAAGGAACTCTATCCCCCAACCCCCCACCCCAAAGAAACTCTATCCCTAACTTCATTATTTCAATATCCTGCCACCCAAACTCAAACCCCTGGAATGGACTAAGGCCTATCTCCCTGCTCCCCAGACTGAAAGTCTCAATTATTGCTCCATTAAACTCTTCTTTCCATTCCTATCTACAACAGCAAGTTTAAATATTCATTACCACAAACACAGCCAATTGCTAAGTGGTCTCAAAAATGATATGTTTTCCCCTAGGCTCTCTCAAAGAATCTTCTCATTTGCACTATTCCCAAAGTAACCCCTACTTAAATACCTGGTCTTTCCCATTTGGACTGTTTGATTGCTTTTTCTTTCCTCTTCTATTTGAGACAAGGCCTCACTATATAGCCCTGGCCTAGAACTTGCTATGGTAGACCAGGCAAGCCTCAAAAGAGATGTGCCTGATTCTGCCTTTTAATCAAGTCCCAAGTGTTTCCAACAATAGTTCCTTCATTCAGCTACTCCAAAACACATCTCCACTTTCCAAACCTAATTTGCATTGAACTGTAACATGCACTGAGTGCCTTTTCACCTCTAGGTTATGTCTCTCAACCACACCAAACAGTTTTTAAAATTAATTCTGAAACACCCTCTATTTATTCTACCCCCCCCAAAGCTTATTCTTAACAACAAAGAAACCAGCCATGGTGTCTATACCTATATTACTAGAAGGGGAGAAGCCACACAGAACACCATTGTATTACCTACAGTTTGCAAATCCTTTTCTTGTTCAAAGCTCAAAATACATCTATAATCTAAAGCAAGATAGAACAGAGGTCCGCTAAGGAAGAGCTAATGGCTTCTTGAAGGCAGCGAACCTATCTTTCTAAAGGAAAAGCAACTACACAAACTACCTTATCCAGTTAGTAGTTGAAGCATAACCATAGGATGACAGTCCTTAAGGTACAGCAACTGATGCTGGCAGTAGACAACCAAAAACCCAAAGAACAGGAAAGCCCCATTTACTCCTGTGCCAAAATAGGATGGAAAGCAGTAACGGGTTTCCTAAACTCCTCTCCTCCACTGTTTTACTGACAGTATCCAGTATTAGAATTCTGGCAACTTCTGACTTAAAATAAATCTATAGTAGCCACATACACTTAAGTTTAGAAACATTCCAGTATGCACACCTGAGAATGAAGAAAGCCAATTTTGGTACTGACAAGAAAAGGGACAGTCTTTGGACAAAATACTGAATTTCAAACTTTGTTACTATTTTACATACATCAGTCGTGCTGTAACTACCACCACCAGTGTCTACTTCAGCTGGTTTCGTGAGATTAAAGAGAAGGCATATGAAAGTATCCTAGATAGCACACAGTAGCAGTTCAGTAAATATTACAATCAACAGCTTCTAATTTTATCATACTCACCCAGTACTTGGTCTTCTGCCAAGCACACATCTAAAAGTTGAAATCTTGCTATCTAAGCAGGTATTCAACACAGTCAAGGAACTCCTAATAAACACCCTTTCCTTTTTATTTGTGATGTTAATTAAATTTTAACGAGTCAAATGTTAAACAATTACTAGATGGTCAAATAAGCATTACCAGATGGTCAATTAAGGTCCTATTTTTCAGGGCTGGAGAGATGGCTCAGCAGTTGAGAGCATTGGATGCTCTTATAGAAGACCCATGTTTAGTTCTTAGCACACACACCAGGCAGCTCAGAACTACCTGTAACCCCAGTTCCAGGTATCCAACACACTATTCTGGCCTCTTAAGGTACTGGCATGTGGTACACTTACATGCAGGCACTTGACAGACACATAAAACGAAAATAATCTTTGGAAAATGTATTACATTTTCTGTCTTTTCTAACCAAAGATCAAATTAGCTGTTTACCTTCATCATCATCATCTCTCTCTTTCTCATCCAGTGCTTGTCTTTCCAACTGTCCTGCTATCTCATCCACTGAGGCGCCTGACTCTTTATCAGGTTCTTGTTGCACTGCTGTTCAAACAAAACAGGATTAATCAAATGTAATAAAGGACTTTCCCACACCTGAATATATCCTAATGATCCCGCAGGAAACAAAACAGAAACATCATTATTAATATAATTTGTTAAACTATGCAGGGAAAAAACTCCCATATCTAAGTAGTACTATCCACTCAATTCATTCTAGAAAAATCTTACACATGACAGCACCTACAGGATAAATGGAAATGGAAGTTGGTCCCTATTCTTATTCAGTTTAACCTTAAAGAATGCTTAAGAATTAGATGGCAATAAATATTTTAATTACTAAATAGGCAATACATGCTGAAGGCCTTAGGAAGAAGAGGTTTTGTTACATACCAGTTGGACAAAAATCGAAATTACGAGAAAAAGATAGTCCATTGTTAAAATACAAGTTCTTAAACATCTAGCACAAATAAAGTAATTACAATCCAGTTGTAGTAGCAATATGTGTACACAGATAAATACACTCTGGCACGTTGGTTACTGAAGGAGGATTCCCACTGAGAGAGACAACTGTTACAAAATATTAGGAGGCAGGCAGGCAGATCTCTGTGAACTGGAGGCCCTATCTACTGGTGAAGGGGTGGAGTTCCAGAACAGCCAGGGCTGCATAGTGAGAAACCCTGTCTCAAAAAATTAAAAGTGGCTGGGCAGTGGTGACCCAGGTCTTTAATCCCAGCACTTGGGAGGCAGAAGCAGGCAGATGGTTGTGAGCTCGAGGTCAGCCTGGTCTACACAGCGAGTTCCACGACAGCCAAGGCTACACACACAGAGAAACACTGTCTCAAAAAACAAACCCTAAAAACCAAGGACACAACTTTTCCGCTTTCATTCCCATCTAACCACCAAATTTCTGAAATGTGGCTAAGTCCTCTCCAACTTCTTTTAATTCAAACCCCGTTTTTCTCTCAAACAGTTGTGTACTGAAATGAAGGAACTTGTGAAAACAAAAACTTCTCAAGATAAAACAAGTTCTAGAGTCCAACTATAAGCATGTAGCAGTTTAACTCGCCTTGCCTGGGGACTTAGGTATTGCCAGTTGAGAAAATCCATCCATGGTCACAGAATAACCTGTCTATACTTCACGCAAGTTGCATCAAAATTCCTGCAAGCCCTGCAGCTTGAATATGCCGTTAAGATTAAGCCCGTGAAAATTAGCACCACCACCGCCAGTGACATGAGCTGTCCGTAAGGACATACGCCCATAGATACACACTCCAAACCCGCAGTCCACAGCTAAAACCCTGGTGTAAATGAGGATGAAGTGCTCGGAGGACGTACAGTCCCCGCAATATGTTCGACTACCCCACCCCCACCCTCCACGAAAATGGGTAGGTCCAGTAACCAGGCCTCAACTCGGGTCAGAAGAGATTTTGAGGCGGCGCCCAAACCGCGTGGAAGATGGTGGAGCTGACGCCCGTGCACGTTTCAGGTCCGTGGCACGGTCTGCGTGGGAGCCGAGTGCGCGTCCGTGACCCCCCCCCCCCAGTGCTGGCCCTCGGGAAGGGGGCACTCTCATCCTCCCGCGACACCCTTCCCCGTCCCCGAGGAGCCGCGGCGGCACGGGAGGCCGGCCGCGCCATTCGGTCAGGCCTGGGGATTAACGAAGGCCAGGGCTCCGGGATCCCGGCGCCCCGGTCACCCGTGCCGGGCCCGAGCCAAGTCGTCCGGCCCTTCCTGGCAGGCACTGCGAAAAACATGACTCCTTTACCTGACACAGCCCCTTTGCCCTTCTTCTTCTTCCGTCTCTTCTTCTTGGCAGCTTCCTCAGCCGTGCTGGACGTCCCCTCCTCCCTGTCGTCCGGATCGAGGTCGCCATTCAGGTGGCTCCCAAAGGACGCTGCCTCCTCCACGCCCGCCATGTTGCCCGAGAGAGCGAGCGACGGAGTGAGAGCGAGTGGCGAGGACCCGCTCCTTCTTCACCCACCTCCTCCAGCGACGCCGGAAGTCGTTCTCGATGGTCGGGACGCAGGGAATGCTGGGACGACGGAGGACTCCGCCGCACGCGGCCCGAGCGCCCGCCCCCTCGTCTGGCTCGGCTCCGCCAGCGCCCTACCTGACGCCTCTGGGGTCCCGATCCTAGGACATCCCCTGCGCGCATCTTCCGGGATGTTCCAGGTTTTTAAAAACCCTAAAGGAAGCGACGAGGGGCGTTTGAAAGATGTGCTCACTGTACACATTCCTGATGACTCAAAGACTGCATTAAATTCACTGTCACAGCCCACGAGGACGCTGTCGAGAAGCTGGGGGTAATTTTGGCAGCCCGAATCCCGCCTCTCTTGGATTTACTCCAAACCCCAGAAGATTCAAGATAGGATAGTCTCTTTGGGGCGATAATCCCTTTAATCCAGCACTCGAGAGGCAGAAGCAGGAGAATCTCTGTTCCAGGGCAATCTGGTCTCCAGGATTATATATACATATAAGATAGATAGATATAAGATAGATAGATAGATAGATAGATAGATAGATAGATAGATAGATAGATAGATAGATAGATAGATAGATAGAATGAATATTATAGACAGATGGATGATAGGTTAGATGAGAGAGGGAGGAAGGGAGAGAGAGGGAGGGAGGAGAGACCTTATTTCAAAGCAGAAGGATGAGAGAGAGAGAGAGAGAGAGAGAGAGAGAGTTGGTTTCAAAGCAGAAGGATAAGATTTTCTCACGCTTCTCTCACTTTCTAACCAGTGACAAGTATAAGTTCTGACCAATAGGAACACCGCCTCTCCAGTGATGCCAAAATACACACTCCAACTTCTTAGTTTTCATTCAGGTTTTGAATTCAAGATGCTTCAACAGAGTATACGTGAATTTTGCCCATATTTTCACCCCTAGTCTTTTATTAGAGAACCCCATGTTCTGGTTGCAATTTTTTATTTAGACCATTGCCTAAGGAGACGATGAGTGGCTATTTCGATGAACTATGGAGTTCTACTGAATATGGGCCTTTGTCCACCTAGAGAGTTCTGGTGATTTCATTAGTTTTAAATTAGGAAGCAAGCTTCATTGATGTCAAAATAGTACTAAGGTTTTCTCCTTGCTAGTGGTTTTACTTTATAAAGGCCTGGGGGGGGGGGCGGTCTGGGAGTGTTAACAACTCAGTAGAACAGCACGAGTTGGGATGCCAAAAGTCCTGCATTAATCCCCAGCACTCAAAAATCAGAAAAATAGCTGGGCATGCTTTTAATCCCAGCATTTGGGAGACAGAGACGGTGGCTCTCTGAGTTCAAGTCTAGCCTGGTCTCCAGAGTGAGTTCGGGACAGCCAGGACTACAAATAGAAGTCCTGTCTTGGGGAAAACAAAAACCAGAAGCATATTATTTAATCTAAAACGTTCAGGCAGTCCTTATCCAATTCTTCTGAAAATTATTTTTAATCTTTTACACATCTTATTTCTTTTTCCCCCAAATTCATCTCTAGACTTCAAAGTTCTTTCTCTGGTTAATAGCTAGCAATATTAAAAGTAAATAGGCCAAGCACACCAAGAAAATCAAAAGGAAGTAGGCATCACTTATCCAAAATCCTTATAATTTCCCACCATGATCCAAACCTTACCTACTTTTCTAGTCTCTTCATTTTGTTTGTTTTGTTTTTGTTGTGTTTTTTGTTTTGTTTTGGGTTGTTTTGTTTTTTGGTATGGGTTCTCTCATAGCACTGGTTACCCTGGAACTTTATTTTTTTGTTTTTTGGGTTTTTTTTTTTTCCAAGACAGGGTTTCTCTGTGTACCTTGGAGCCTGTCATGGAACACACTCTGTAGACCAGGTTGGCCTCAAACTCACAGACATTTGCCTGCCTCTGCCTCCTGATTGCTGGGACTAAGGGTGTGTGCCTTTAGCTAAAAATAAATTTTAAAAAATTTAGCTACCAGCTAATAGAGGAGACTCAAATCTTTGACAAAGAAAAGATCACATAGCAAGTGACTCTAGACCAAGGAATCTATATCAACAGTGTTCGGTATGGTAATTATTTACCATATGTGAGGCTACTGAGTACTTAAAATGCTGCTAGTTCAACTAGAGATGGGCCATAAAATCAAATCTATAAAATATTACAAAGGCTTAATATAAAAAAGCACATATAATTGCCGGGCAGTGGTGGTGCACGCCTTTAATCCCAGCACTTGGGAGGCAGAGGCAGGTGGATCTCTGTGAGTTCGAGACCAGCCTGGTCTACAAGAGCTAGTTCCAGGATAGCCTCCAAAGCCACAGAGAAACACTGTCTCGAAAAACAAAAAATACAAAACAAAAAAAATTTAAAAAATTTTTAAAAAAAGCACATATAAGGTATGGAGGTATGGTGGTGCACGCCTTTAATCCTGAACTCAAGAGACCGAGGCAGATGAGTCTCTGTGATTTTAAGGCCAGTCAGAGCTGTATAGTGAAAGCTTCTACCAAATTAATAAATACATAAGCATGCTCATTATTTTCACAGATTGCCTATTGGAATAATTTTTAAGCACTGAATTCAATAAAAGAAACTATATGATTGTTCCCTGTTCTTTTTTACTTTTAAGTACTGATTAAAAGAAATCTAAAATTTACGTGAATGATCTTACAGTATTTGTGATGAATGATGTAAGTTTAGAGGAAGAACGAAAGTTTTAGATCTAAGCCTTGAGGGACATTTGATGGATAGGTAGGACATAAGAACTGTAACAAGGGACACTAAAGAAGTAGAGAAGAGGTTGGGAGGCAACACAGAGTCACTGGAGGGCATGATTGTGTACTGCTGAGGTCAAGTCACAGGACTGACAAGGGTCAGATGAATCTAGTATAGAAGCTATCAGTTACCTTAGCAAGAGCTATTTAGGTAGAAAAATGGGATTTGGGGGCTATATCGTAGTGGTGGAGTGCTTGCCTTGCATATGTGAGGCCCTGCCCCAGTATTTGGGGTAGAGCACGGATTCAAGAGGGTTGAGAGATGAACAGGAACTATGAGCCTCCTTCAAGTGTCAGCCAAAATGTCACTTCCCCAGATAGCCACAGCTCAATAATTCAGAACCCCAGTTACAACTGAACTCCATTTTTGCAGTGTTGGAGATTTACATGCTGGGCAAACACTTCACCTCTTAACTGCATCTCTTGACTGACTTTGTTGGCCCTTTCTTCAGGACTCTCATCATTGCTCCTAATTTATTTATCAGATTTATGTTTCATCTCTCTCTCTCCATATGTCAGGAACTCCATGAAAAATATGAATTTTTTTTCTGTCTCTAGTACCTGTCTGAGACCTGAAACATCACAGGAGGTCGGTAAATATTCACCAACTAAATAGCCCTTAAGCACCCAGATGATTTTTTTTTTTTTTTTTAGTTTTTCAAGACAGGTTTTCTCTGTAGCTTTGGAGGCTGTCCTGGAACTCACAGAGATCACCTGTCTATGCCTCCAGAGTGCTGGGATCAAAGGCATGGCAATAAGGTCTTTAAGTCTGATGGTATCTGTCCTAAAGAGAACAGAGATGGTAGAGGCTAGGGGTAAGAGAGAAGTGATAACTAACCACTGATAACATTATTGATGAAATTTTAAACAAAGGCTATAGTTGGGGACCAGAGATAAGAGACTGGAAGACAGAAATATTTCTGAAGTATAATTAAGAGAATGTAACCATCCTTGACCTTGGAACAGGGAGAAGGATGATACCAGGTTTCTGGCCAGGGTTCCTGGGTGGAGAGTGGTATCACTCACTGAGATAAGGAATGAAGTACGCCTTGAAGGCTTTGGACAAGGTGGCATGAAAGATAAGCTACCTACATCCTAAGTCTGAGATGCTTATAGGGCAAGCAGACAAAGATACCCAGTAGTCAGTGAGAAATATGGATCTAGAGATAGGGATACTGGCGACATTGGGCATAAGTGTGGCAGAAGACTTGAGAGTTCAATGACAAAATGCAAACAAGAACCAGGAGGACACAGGTGTTTTCAAGTTTTGATGGTGTGGGGGTGGGGTGGGGTGGGGTCTGTCAAGGAGACTTTGAAGGAATGGTCAGACAAGAAGATACAGTAGAAAACGATTAATGCAAGTGAAGACATACAATGTTTCATGAAATAAAGTTTGGTCAGGCATATCAACTATTACAGAAGAGTAAATGGCACGGTAGCAAAAGATACAACAGATTTCAGGTCTTAGGAAGCCACTGACACTTCAGCAAGAACAATTTTGTTAGGAGATAAGAACAAAGGATATGAAGGAGGAATTGGCATTCACTGTCCTGCCTGAGGGTCACAGATCTCAAATCCATATCACCAGTGACTTGTAATTCTCTCCTTAATGTTCTGGAGCAGACTTCTCTTAAAATCAAACGTGTCTCCCTTGCACTCTATAGCACTTTCCCTATCTTTTGTTTTGTTTTTGTTTTTTAAGACAGGGTTTCTCTGTAGCTTTAGAGCTTGTCCTAGAACTCCCTCTATAGACCAGGCTGGTGTTGAACTCACAGAGATCCTCCTGCTTCTGCCTCCTGAGTACTTGAATTAAAGGTGTGCGCCACCACTGCCAGCCTATTTTCCCTATCTTAATAGCATCCAATGACACCTTAAATTACCTTTACCTTGCAATGTATTATTAGCTTCCTTTTTTCAATTGCAAGACATTTAGATACTTCATAGTAGAATTCTTCACCTCCCCCCCCCCATAATTTCTATGATGATAACCTCTCCGCTAGGGACATCTAGGAAGAGGAAACTTCAATTGAAAATGCATCCAGCAGATTTGCTTGTAGACAAATCTATAAGGGCATTTTCTTGATTAAGCAATTGAAGTGAAAGAGCCCAGGCCACCGCAGACAATGCCATCCTTAACCAGGTAGTCCTGGGTGCTATAAGAAAGCAAGCTGAAAAGCCAGGCGGTGGTGGCACACGCCTTTGATTCTAGCACTCTGGAGGAAGAGGCAGGTGGATCTCTGTGAGTTTAAGGCCAGCCTGCCTACAGAAGGAGTTCAGGATAGCCAGGGCTACACAGTAAAACTCTTGTCTTAGAGAGAGAGAGAGAGAGAGAGAGAGAGAGAGAGAGAGAGAGAGAGAGGAGACAGAGACACAGGGGAGGAGGGGGAGAGGGAGAGAGAGGAGAGAGAGGAGAGGAAAGAGAGAGAGAGAGAGAAGAGGAGAGGAGAGGAGAGGAGAGGAGAGGAGAGAGAGAGAGAGAAGAGAAGAGAAGAGAAGAGAAGAGAAGAGAAGAGAAGAGAAGAGAAGAGAAGAGAAGAGAAGAGAAGAGAAGAGAAGAGAAGAGAAGAGAAGAGAAGAGAAGAGAAGAGAAGAGAAGAGAAGAGAAGAGAAGAGAAGAGAAGAGGAGAATGCAAGCTGAGTAAGGCATCAACAGCAAACCACTAAACTGTGTTCTTCCTTGGCTTCTGCTTCAGTGTGTGCATCTGGGTCCCTGCCTTTGACTCCAATCTGGATGTGTAAGCCAAATAAGCCCTTTCCTTCCCAAGTTGCTTTTGGTCATGGTGTTTTAATCATAGCAGCAGGAAGCAAATTAGCCTCCAAATATTAAAACTAGACTTTTAAGAAAGCATTCATAAAAGAAAGTGTTCAACATCCTTAGCCATCGGGGAAATGCAAATCAAAACAACTCTGAGATACCATTTTACTCCTATCAGAATGGCCAAAATCAAAAACACCAATGACAGTTTATGCTGGAGAGGATGTGGAGAAAGGGGAACACTTCTTCAGTGGTGGGAGTGCCAACTTGTACAGCCACTTTGGAAATCAGTATGGCAACTCCTCAAGAAAATGAGAATCAGTCTACCACAAGATCCAGCAATTTCACTCTTAGGCATATACCCAAAAGAAGCACATTCGTACAACAAAGACATCTGGTTCAACTATGTTCATAGAAGCACTATTTGTAATAGACAGAAACTGGAAGCAGCCTAGATGCCCCTCAACCGAAGAATGGATAGAGAAAATGTGATATTTACACAATGGAGTACTACTCAGCGGAAAAAAAATGGAATCTTAAAATTTGCAGGAAAATGGATGGAACTAGAAGAAATCATTCTGATAGGTAACCCAATCACAAAAAGACAAACATGGTATGTACTCACTCATATGTGGATTTTAGACATTTTAGAAAAGGATTACCAGCCTACAATCCACACTGCCAGAGAAGCTAATAAACAAGGAGGACCCTAAGAGAGACATGCATGGTCCTCTGGAGAAGGGGAAAGGAAGCAAATTGAGAGTTAGGAGAATGAGAAAGGAAGAACAGGAGGGATGCAGAGGACATGAGGGAGCAGAAAGGTTGAGTCAGGGGAAGAATAGAAAATAACAAGAATGGAGATACCATAATAGAGGGAGACATTTTAGGTTTACAGAGAAATCAGTCCTGGGATTACAGGTGTGTCCTACCAAGCTTGGCATATCTATCAGGAGAACCTATCCTTAATGCAGAGGTAAACCCTGATTGAGCTAATGCAAAACTATTGCAATACCTCTTACCTGTGGTTTATTTAGGCAACAGCATATGTGACAATTTTGTTCAATCAGAAATGAAAGAAAACTATTGGAACCTTCTGGAAACTTTTCCTAAACCTTAAAAAAATAATAAGCAAAGTATAGTCTCTTCACACACACACACACACACACACACACACACACACACACAGAGAGAGAGAGAGAGAGAGAGAGAGAGAGAGAGAGAGAGAGAGAGAGAGAGAGAGAGTCTTTTCACTTGTTTTGAAGCAGGATTTTTCTTTGTAGCCCAGGTTAGCCTAGACAGCTTGCCTGCCTACATGTTGAGATTATGGGCATGTACTATTAGGCTTGGCTCTTTTTTGAAATTTCTTAGTATGGGATATTCAGAACACAGAAAAGAAAAATGCTATGATGCTTACTTAGCCCATGAGGATTGACCATATCAGCCACCAGCTTGTGGAATCCCAGAGTCTACCTTCAAATACATAATATTTACAATGCATCTGCATTGTAAGAAAAAGAAGGTAGTGTCTTTCAATTACACTCTAGCACAGCAGTTCTCAACCTGTGAGTCGCCTAAGACCATCAGAAAAAAAATATTTATATTAAAATCCATAACACTAGCAAATTACAGTTTTGAAGTAACAATGAAAATAATTTTATGATTGGGGTCACCACAACATGAGAAAATCTATTAAAACATTAGAAGCATTAGGAAAGTTGGGAATCACTGTATTAAACAGCATCAAGAAGGTTGGGAACCACTGCTCTAGCAGGACTCGGTGCTCAGGTGCTAATTTTCTTTTGTCTTTAGTAAAGCTTCCTGATCATTTGATGAGATTTTTTAAAGAAGAAAAATTCTTTTTCTTTGAGAAACCTCCATTTTTTTGCTTGCCTCACCCCACCCTACCCCCACAGCAGATGGTGAAACACCTATAGCAGAATCTTACTTACCTGGTTCTTCATACAGACTTTCAGGTAATCCTCCTGTTTTAGACCCTGTGCCCTACTCTCTGGCAGACTTAGTGTCTAGAGGTCCTGTGTTCCCCTAGTAGATCTATTCTGCCCAATGCTGGACTGTGCCTCATCCATTCTATGTCAGGATCTCCTTCCCCCCACCCCAACCCCACCTCCACAAACACCTACCAAACTCGTGTCTGACTTTTGCAGATACAAAAATTCTTATAATAGATAGAAAAGCTCACATCCCCTGAAGCCTTGCTCCAATCCTGTGGGTTGTGGACTGCTGCTTTTCAGTTTTTCACTGTTATTATTTTAACAAGGTTCCAGGAGCTTGTCAGGGTCTCCAACCTTAGATCTGAGTGACTAAGGAGTCCAAGATAAAGGTCGTGGGTGGAATCATGGGCTGAGAGTTCTAAATGGAACTCTGGTACATAGATGTTCCATGGCAGAACGAGTGGATCTCTCAAAACTTGAAGCAGATGAGGCAGAAGGTAGTGCTCTCTCTCTCCTCTCTCTCTCTCTCTCCTCTTTCTCTCTCTCGTGGATGTGTTTGTGTGTGAGAGAGAGATGTTAAGAGTTGAACCCAAGCCTTCCTTGTGAGTGTCAAACAAGTGCTCTGTCACTGAGCCGCATTCCTGAGTGTACTTTCTTTTTGAAAGAAATTATGTGTGGGGGGTGTGCATGTATGTGTGGTGCCTTCAGACACCAGAAAAGAACACCAGACTGTATGGAGCTGGAGTTACAGAGAGTTGTAAGCCTCATGATCCGGGTGCTTGGAACCAGTCCCCTGCAAGAGCAGTACGCACTCCTAACTTTGAAGCATCTCTCTAGCTCTCACATAGGCATTTTTAAGGTACACAGATACTGTTGAAGACTGATAGCTGTTGTCTCTGGGCTGGCACAGGTAGAAGACGGAACTGGCTAAGTTCCTTGAAAAATATAATTCAGTTATGATTTTCATTAAAACTTTTTATTAGGCAGAGGCAGGTGGATCTCTGTGATTTCGAGACCAGCCTGGTCTACAAGAGCTAGTTCCAGGACAGGCTCCAAAGCCACAGAAAAACCCTGTCTTGGAAAATCAAAAAAAAAAAAAAACAACTTTTTATTACATATATTTAGGGTGCGTGCGCGCGAGCTCACGTGTGCAAGTATACACACCACACAGCTCATGTGGAGATCAAAGGACCACCTTCAGGGGTCAGTTCTCTCCTTCCACCATGTGGGTCCCAGGGATGCAACTCAGTCATCAGGCCTGATGACAAGCTTCTGAGTCATATTGGAATGGAAGCTACCTTCCATTCAGTGTCTCAACACCAGAAAGTCTGTGTTTCTATTCTGACCTTTCTTTGTTTTTGTTGCTGTTCATTCATTCATTTTTGGTTTTTGAGACAGTGTTTTTTGTTTTTGTTTTTGTTTTTATTTTTGTTTTTGACTTTTGAACATTTTTATTTTTTTCAACAGTTTTTAAAAATATTTTTTATTTAAATTCTTTAATAACTACTCATTTCCTTGCCCTCCCATCCTCCCATGTTCCCCACCAACCTCCCCAACCCACCCTCCAACTCCTCCCCAGGGATAGTGAGGTCCTTCAAGGTCTGTCATATTGTTTGGGGGAGAGTCTAGGCCCTCCTTGCTGTATCTGGGCTGTAATAGTAACCCTCCATAGGGAATGGGCTCCCAAAGTCCATTGTGCTCTAGGGATAATGGCTCCATTGTTAGAGGTCCCATAGACTGTCTTGGCCTCCTATCTGGCACCCACATTCAGAGGGCTTGGTTTGGTCCAATGCTGTTTCCCCAGCTTTATGACAAGGGTCTCCATGCTATCTGTAGGTCAGGTCCACTGTTTCTGCAGGTCTCTCCAGTCCCGAGTGACATAGTGCTTGGTATGTAACCCTGGCTGCCTTTGAATTCACAACAGTCCTCCTGCATTGCCCTCTTGAGTGCTAGGACGACTGACATGAACAATCACAAATCGCTTTCTGATGCCTTTTAAAAATTATCCTTGGTAACAGCATCCAGCCACAATTGTCTGCCTGGGATATCTAAGTTCCTCCTGATGCATGAATTAACATTTGCCTCTTATTTTTATGTTCTGGTTACAAGCTAGCACAGGCTTCTTTTTTCTTTTTTTTTCCTCTCCCTCCCTCCCTCCTCCCTCCCTCCCTCCCTCCCTCCCTCCCTCCCTCCCTCCCTCCCTCCCTCTCTCTCTCTCTCTCTCTCTCTCTCTCTCTCTCTCTCTCTCTCTCTCTCTGAGACAGGGTCTCACTGTGTATCTGGCTGGCCCAGAACTCTATATATAGATCAAGATGGCCTCAAACCCACATAGATCTACTTGTCTCTGCTTCCTGAGTGATGGTATTAAACCATGGGCCATTATACCCTGTCCTAAAAATTTCTTTCTCTTTTTAAAAATTTTATGTCTGTAAGTGTTTGCATGCATGTATGTATACATACCGCATGCTTGTTGGTGCCCTCATAGGCCGGAAGATGGCATCAGGTCCCCTGAAACTAGGGTTACAGATGGTTGTGAGCTACTATCTGGGTGCTGGGAATTGAACCTTGGTCTTTTGCATTATTGACAAGTGCTCTTAACCACTGAACCATTTCTCCATCCCCAATGAGGGGCTTGTCTTGAGTGAGGTTGGAAAACTCTCCTAATTTTGTCTGTTTTGTTTTTAGAGACAGAGTTCCTCTGTGTTATAGCTCTGGCTGTCCTGGAACTCACTCTGTAGACCAGGCTGACTTCAAACTCACAGAAATCCACCTATCTCTGGCTCCCAAGTGCTAGGATTAAAGGTGTGTGCCACCACCACCCAGCTGGAAAACTTTCTTCATATTTATTGGTGATAATAATAAGTGATGTGCCACAGCCCAGTGTCCAGTCCTTAAATGCTGTTGCTCAGTCCTCCAGCTCATCTTCTGGAGGTAGATCCATGGTAGACACATGGTAGACACATGGTAGACCCATGGTAGAATCATTGTAGACCCATGGTATATCCATGTTAGACCCATGGTAGACTCATGGTAGACCCATCAGGTCTTTTATCTTGGATTGTGCCAGTCCCAGACTTCCTTTTCAATCATAGACATTTTCATCCTCTCCCAAACAAAATCTATCCCCTTGACCAGTGCTTCACAAACACGAGCATTTTCCAGAGTTCCCTGGAGGGCTAGCCAATCTGATTCCTGAATATCTCTAAAGATTCTGATACCCACAGACTGTATATCCTGAGGGTTTGCACCATTAACAAGGTACTAGTTGATGTTGCTGTTGCTCATCCAGGGACCAGATCTTGACTGGCAGTGCTCTTACCATCATCAGCACCATCCTTCCTCACAGGCACCACTTCCTTCCTAGTAAATTTTTTTGAAACAAGGTCTTGCCATGTACCAAGGCTGACTTCAAACTCATGATCCTCCTGTATCAGAGTCCTGAATACTGGGATTATAGGTGAACACTAGCATGCTCAGCCTGCAACAGACTTTTTGTTTCCATTTCACTGTTCTGATCAAGGGTGGCATAAGGACAACTGTCAATATTAGGGGACACTTTGTTCTGTTCTGTGTATACTCACACTTGGTAGGTTGGTAGGTGGAGGCCAAGCTTGCATTTGTGAGACATTATTATTATTATTATTATTATTATTATTATTATTATTATTATTAATTACTACTACTACTCTTACGCTAACCCTGGCTTGCCTGAAACTCATTATATAGACCAGACTGGTCTTGACCTCTCAGAGATCTGTCTGCCTCTGCCTCCCAGGTGCTGAGATCAAAAGTGTGAACCACCATTGCTTGGCCTCCTATAGTACACAAGGCAACTCTTTAGTACAAAGAATTACTTGGTCCAAAGTTTCAGCAGTGTCAAAACTGAGAATGTCTGCAATGACATTCAAGTATTGCTTAGTTTCCCTGTGGCACTTATTATTTCTGTCACATCATTGTCATGTCTGGGATCCCACAGTGAAATGAAAGTGAAGATAAAAGAACACTGGTGTTCATCTCAGAACCGTGAATACTAAAGTGAAAATAAAACATCTGAACTTTAAAACCATTGGGCACTTTGAATTATCTCCTACAGCTGTGGTAATTTATTTTCAGATTTCAAATTTTCCCTTCTTAGGTCTCATGGCAGCAGAATGGAGGGATTTATTGACACCACACCTTTTGACTCTGGGCCCATATATTTCTTTGATCAGGTAATATTGTTGCTCATTTCAACAAAATATAATTTTGAAAAGAATTATTCATTTTTTATTTTATGTGCATTGGTGTTTTGCCTGAATGTATGTTTGTGTAAAGGTGTTGGATCCCCTGGAACTGGAGTCACAGACAGTTGTGAGTTGATCTTATTTTGGGGGGGTGTTTCAAGACAGGGTTTCTTTTTTTTTCAACTTCTTTTATTTGAATTAGAAACAGGATTGTTTTACATGACAATCCTAGTTCCCGTCTCCCACCCATCCTCTCCTAACCCCCCCCCAACTAAAACCTTAACTATCTTTTCTGCTCCCCCTGGATGGTGAGGCCTTCCATAGGGTGTCACCAGAGTCTTTCGTATCCTTTGGGATAGGGCCTAGGCCCACCCCCGTGTTTCTTGACTCGGGGGTATTCCTCTATATGGAATGGGCTCCCAAAGTCCACACTTATGCTAGGGATAAATACTGGGCTTCTACAGGAGGTCCCATAGATTTCTGAGGTTTCCTCACAGAAACCCATGTTCCTGGGGTCTGGATCAGTCCCATGCTGGTATTCCAGCTATCAGACTGGGGAGCAAGAGTTCCCAGATGTTCAGGTCAGCTGTTTCTGTGTGTTTCACCAGCCTAGTCTGGACCTCTGTGTTCTTCACAGGTCCTTCTCTGCATCTGAGTTCCAGTTCAGATCGGTGATTAGTTATGGGTGTCTGCTTCTACTTCCACCAGCTGCTGGATGAAGGCATATAAGTCAGTCATCAATCTCATAATCAGGGAAGGGCATTTAAGGTAGCCTCTCCTCTGTTGCTGAGATAGTTAGCTGGTGTCATCTTTGTAGATCTCCAGACATTTCCCTAGTGCCTGATTTCTCTGTAAACCAAAAATGTCTCCCTCTATTATGATATCTCCATTCTTGTTATCGTGTATTCTTCCCCTGACTCAAACTTTCTGCTCCCTCATGTCCTCTGCATCCCTCTTCTTCTCCCCTTCTCATTCTCCTAGCTTCCTCCCCCCTCTTCCCCTGCTCCCAATTTGCTCAGCAGATCTTGAAACTCTCCCCTTCTCCAGGGGACCATGTATGTCTCTCTTAGGGACCTCCTTGTTTATTAGCTTCTTTGGCAGTGTGGATTGTAGGCTGGTAATCCTTTACTCTATGTCTAAAATCCGCATATGAGTGAGTACATATCATGTTTGTCTTTTTGTGATTGGGTTACCTCACTCAGAATGGTTTCTTCTAGTTCCATCCATTTTCCTGCAAATTTCAAGATTCCATTGTTTTTTTTTTTCCGCTGAGTAGTACTCCATTGTGTAAATGTAGCACATTTTCTCTATCCATTCTTCGGTTGAGGGGCATCTAGGCTGCTTCCATTTTCTAGTTATTACAAATAGTGCTGCTATGAACATCGTTGAACATATGTCCTTGTTGTATGAATAAGACAGGGTTTCTCTGTGTAGCTTTGGAGCCTATCCTGGCACTCGCTCTGGAGACCAGGCTGGCCTCGAACTCACAGAGATCTGCCTGCCTCTGCCTCCCGAGTGCTGGGATTAAAGGCGTGAGCCACCAACACCTGACATGAACTGATCTTAACTGATGAACCATCTCTCCAGCTCCAACAAAGTATAATTTTCATGGATGGGCATGCATGTGTATATGCACACATGAATGCAAATGTTGTACATATGCTGCTCTGTATGTATGTGTGTGCACATGTGCATGGTAGCCAGAAGTGCCAATCCTCAAACACTGTCCACCTTTTAAATTTTTATTTATTTTATATGTAAGGTTGTTTTGTCTACATGTGTGTCTGTGGACCACATGTGTGCCTGATACTCGCAGAGGCTGGAGTTACAGATGATTGTGAACCTGGGTGCTAGGAACTGAACCCAGGTCCTTTAAAAGAGCAGCTAGTGCTCTTGATCACCCAGCCATCTCTCGAGCCCTATCTTGTTTTTTGATACAGGGTCGCACACTGACCTGGAGCTCATCAAATAGGCTATGCTGGCTGGATACAGAGCCCCTAGGACCCTCCTTGCCTCAACCTCACTAACACTGGGATTATAGGAGCATGGTATCATATATACCTAGGTTCTGAAACTTAAACTCAACTCTCATGCCTACCTGGCAAGCACTTTACCAACTTGGTGATGTCCCCAGCCCTTATAACTCACTTTTTAAAAAACCAAATTCACCTTTGGCCAGTATTTGCCTCCACATTGTAATCACAAACTTTTCTTGTTTTAGTTAAAACCTAAAGTAAGAAAATGGAAAAAGGAAACACTGGAAGACCAATTCTTGGACCCAAAGGCGAAGGATGAGTAAAACATTTGGAATTCCTCTTCAACTTCTGTTCTTACTTTTACATGTGCAAAGGCTTATTCTGCAATGTTGAACACCAGGTTTCCCGTTCCTCACTTCCCCAGAAACTACTCCAAGGAATCAGCACTACAGACCCCACCATGACTATACTCAATGGTTGACTTGAGCGCATTTGCCATATTTGCCAGTCCCTGGTTTCTTCATGATTTTGCATCAAACCCTATTCCTGCCTTAGGGAGTCTGCCCTAGATGTCACCTCTGCTTTCTGAATGGCTTACTCCCTCCCTGTCCCCTTAGACTCTGCTTAAATAGCAACTTTGTGATGAGACTCACTTGGATTTAGATTGCTATTCTCTTCCTACCTCAGCACTCAGTATCTCACTTCCTACCTTAATTTTTCCATTGCGTTCTGGTATTGTAAATGACATTTTTAGACAAGGCTGGCCCCAAACCCACCAAGATCTGCCTGCCTCTGCCCACCAAGTTCTGGAGTTAGAGAGATGCACCACCACACATCATCATCGGGTATCTTCTTTCCCTCAAGAGAGTATAAGGTCTTTAAGGATGGCTTTGGAGTTTTTTGGTTGTTTTATTTTTGTTTTTGTATGTTTGATTGCTTTTCTATCCCCAGCCGCTCATATTGCACTTGGAATAAAAAAATGTGCTTAATAAAGAGTTGTGATAGACAACCATGGAATGTGTCAGGCTCGGAAAGATGAATTAAATAATGGAACTAAACAGTTCACTTTTAACCTTTTAGACATGTAATTTCTTTATTTGTAAAACAGAAATAAAATCACTCTTACCTGTGTTTTTCCAGTGTTGAAGAGCTTGACCAGAACCTTGAACATCTCAGGTGAGTGTTTATGCTAAAAGCCACACCCTCAACCCTTCCAACTGGTTTTTATTGATCAGTCCAGAACCACTAACTTTATAAAGCAAAGGTTTATTTAGTATTAGTATTAGTATTAGTATTAGTATTAGTATTAGTATTTATTGTTTTTGTTGTTTTGAGATAACCCTGGCTGTCCTGGAACTTGCTTTGTAGACCAGGTTGGCCTTGAATTCAGGTACATCTGCTTGCCTCTTCCTTCCGAGTGCTGGGATTAAAGATGCGATTTTAAGTGTTTTGTTAAGAAGGATCCACCAAATAAATTGAGTCTGTAAATTGGAGAGAAAAAGATGAAGGGAACTGTACGCTGTGAATACTGAACACACAGGGGAATCAGTGAGAGGGGCAATATCCCAGGAGGAGACTCTGGGACGGGAGGGCATCCACAGGAGGACACACTGGGCTGGCAGTCCAGAAAGTGTATATGTCAATGCACAGAGTGGCCTTGTGGTCAGTTATGATGGGATTCCAGTCAAGTTATTTACAGGAATGGAATAACTTGGGTTATTCTTCTGTTGGGTCAGTCTACAGCCCTGACCTTAACTTGTTAATTTTCCATTATCTGTCCTTTGAAAATTTTTTAAATTAGTATTTTTGTAAAGAACTAGAAATGGCACACACACATATTTTTGAATTAGACAAAATATAACTAAATTTGTAATTAAATTCAGTATATCTCATAAGTTTTCTTTTATTATATTCTTGTATTTACATATAAATACATAACATCTGTGTGGATATTTGGAGGGATATGTGTATATCTATATTTATGGACTAAGACAAGGAAGAAAGGAATTTTAATTCACTAAACAGATCTTCCTCTATCTAATCCTGGTATATTTTTTCTTATTTAAATTAGAAGCAAGATTGTTTTACATGTCAATCCCAGTTCCCTCTTTCTCCCCTCTTCCCCTGCCCTCCACTGCTCCCTATCCCATCCCCTTTCTGCTCTCCAGGGAGAGTGAGGCCTTCCATAGGTGATCTTTAGAGTCTGTCATATCATTTGGAGCAGGGCCTAGGCCCTCCCTGTGTGTCTAGGCTGAGAGAGTATCCCTCTATGTGGAGTGGGCTCCCAAAGTCCATTCGTATGCTAGGGATAATAATCCAGGTATACTTTTACATTAAGTAAATTTTGATGTCAGTAACACATAGTTTATAACCTCACTTTTGGTCAATTTTGCTTTTCTACTTTTCATTATGGAAACTGTCATCTAATATATCTTTCATTTAACTAATTTTCTCTTTATATATATGGAATAGCTGTCAAATCCATCCATAAAGTTACTAATTTTAGATATTAATAATTAGTTACTATATTTTTCATCTTTATGGTTTCTGTTTGGTTCTTTTTCAAATATGTGTATGTGTGCAGTTTCTAGTTCTTTACAAAAATACTCATTTTTAAAATTTCTTTGAACAAATAATTGCTTTAGGGCCCACATCTCCCTGTAGTTTCATTTCTATTAATTACTATTTATTCTGGCTCTTGCTCGTAGTCTCTTGATGTTTTTTTCTTTTTTTTTTTAAGATTTATTCATTTATTATATATAGTGTTCTGTCTGCATGTTTGCCTGCAAGCCAGAAGAGGGCACCGGATCTCATTATAGATGGTTGTGAGCCATCATGCAGGTGCTGGGAATTGAACTCATGACCTCTGGAAGAGCAGCCAGCAGCCAGTGCTCTTAACCTCTGAGTCATCTCTCCAGCCCTAGGTGTTGTACATTTTAAGATGATGTCTAGACTTCAAATGAACAGGTTAAGGCATGTAGGATCTCTTTAATACTTGTATATGTTCTCTACAGTCACAAAATTGAACAATCAACAGAACCAGAGAGTGCCCAAAAGAACACCATAGACAAGTCCCACACACTCATCTCAGAACCTCCTAGTACTCCCAAGTTCCCTTTGGATTCTAAATTCTCCAAATCGTACTTGCATAAGACCCTCTTTGAAGAGTACAAACTCATCGCTTCTGAAATACTCTATGAACTTGAGAAGACATTGAAGAGATATGCTCACAATGGCATGGATTTCCCAGTGGGACTCATCAATCTCATGACTTATAGCTGGCAAGATTTGACTGAAGACTCTGATAAGAGCATATCCTCAGTGAAAATGTTGGAACAAGACTGGAGCTTGGGAGGCATCAACATCAAACAATGCAAAATCAACCCAGATGCAAAGGAACACCCTCCAGAGAGCAATCAACTGGTTAAATCGAGAAAAGTTTCTAAGACAGTCCGGAACAAACCTTCAGAAAAAGCATGTAAGTTGAAGTCACTGGCTATGTTTACGAATATTCCTTGATAAGTGAACAAGGCGGTATGTAGATGAGATATTGACAAAGCATTATGTTAATGCCATCTAGTTTGTGATAATAATTTTAGTGACTAATGATTTCCAGGAGAAAGAAACAAGAAACACGCTGTTAAAGCACTTGGTAGGCTTCTCTCTTAGGATCCTCTTACAGCAATCTATACAGTCTTGAATTATGAATCAGACATACATTTATACAATCTATATTGTTTTGAATTAGCAATTAGACATTCATTTGTGAGACAAAATTTAGGGATAATATGTTGCCATCAAAGTTACAGAGGAGCCAGGCGGAGTGTGCACCTGTGATCTCGGCACTCCCGAGGCTGAGGCAGGATGACTGTTGTGAGTTCAAGTCCAACCTGAGATATAACATGAGATCCTATCTCAAAAAAAAAAAATGCCTTTTCTTTTTATTTGCAAGAAATCCCATTTTCCCATCCCCAATTTCTAGGACCATTCTGTCCATCATAGTAAATATTAGCCATGTGTGAATACCTAAATTTGAATTCATAAAAATTAGGTAATGTTGAAATCTCAGTTTTTCTGTCTCACTAGTCACATTTCAAGTACTCAGGAATGGCATCATGTTGGCTAGTGACTGCCTTTCCAACCATGAATGTTTGAAACATCTTCACTTATAGAAAGTTTTGTACAGTTTGTGTTCTAGGAGGCAATCAGTGTGTGTGTGGGGGGGGGTAAGAGAGAGAGAGAGACAGGATCTCACTATGTAGTTTATAGTGAAGCTCCAGTGGTCTGGAGCTTCAAACGCACAGAGATCTGCCTGCCTTTGTTTCTCAGAGTATGGAAATAAAAGGTGTGCCAGAAAGCCCAATAAACTTAACAGGTACTTTTTTGTTGGTATTTTGTTTTTTGTTGTTTGCTTGGTTGGTTGCTTTTTGTTTTTGTTTGGGGGTTTTCATTTTTAGTTTGATTTACTGAGACAGGGTTTGAAGGGACTCTGGTCAGCATAAGCTTGGTGGGCATGGCTGTGAATCCTTGCCCTTCTCCCTGATTCCCTCTGCTTTCATAAAAACCATTGGATTAGTTCCTAGAGCTAGCTACCAAGGGCCTTCCCCTTATGTGGTCACTTCCTCCTCCTGAGGCTCTCAAATTATTGAAGTCCAGCAATCAAAAGCCCACTTTGGTTCACCTGATTAACATGCCTGATTAAAATTAAACACCTCATCCTAACAACCTAAAAGGTTTTACCTTTTACCTTTATAAACTGACATTTGTGTATGGGCCACCATGTCTATCTTCTCTCTATTCAGAGGCAGTCCTTTTTCATCATCCCCCAACCCCAGGACAATTATCCCTTCTCCTCTCTCCCTTGATCCCTCCCCCTTCTCCCTCTCCCTGTATTTCCTGTCTTTATCTCTTATTCCCTTATGCCCTTTGTACCTCTGGGGCAAATAAATCTACTTTGTGCTGAGAACTTGGTCTTGGGGTTCCTGAGCCAATACCAATACTGCTGTCTGTGTAGCCCTGGCTGTCCTGGAACTTTGTAGACCAGGCCAGCCTCCAACTCATAGCGATTTGCTTGGCTCTGCCTCCCAAGTGCTATGATTAAAGGCGTGTGCCACCAAGCCTGGATTTTTTTTTTTTAATCCATAGGCAGTATTTTTCCATTAATAGATTTACTCCCTTTTTTTTTTGTTAGTGTTTACATCTGTTGTTCATGTAACATTTATTTTCTGCTGAAAAGCATGTAGGAAACTCAAGGACAGTTTAGAACTGCCTTAAAGAAGAAAGTTGCTGTGAAGATGTCCCTTTCCATTCTTCTGCTACAGGAAATGTAATTGTTTGATGACCCCAAAGGTCCAGACATTCCTCATTGCCCCTTTCTGAGGACATGAGCACTTGTGACCAGCTCTCTCTAAGACTAGAAGTGCAGCACGCTCTTGGGCTGCAGCTGCACTATTAGATGCTCCAACCAACTTTCTGTTCTCCCTCTTTTCTTCTCTGGGAGTCACCTTCATGCTACCGACTGAGAGGTGGCTCCCAGCCTCCTCCACATCCCTCCCTTCTTGTTCTCTCAAGCATTTGCCTAATAAATTTCTAATATATGTCTCATTCTGTATTAGCATTTGATTCTCGGAAGACCTGAGCCCATACAGGAACTTCCCAGAATCCCTCCCACCAGCAAGATACCCACCAGCTCTCCCCGATCAGTCAGCTGTGCCTTGACAACAGGGAATTTGGCAGTCCTGAGTGTCAGGAGGGTAAGGGTGTGCCAAGCATTTCACGTGGGTTAGATCTTTCATTTTCACAATAGGTAATAACCATCTTTAGAGCTGTAAAGACCCCAGAAGAAGCCAAGCATGGTGCCCACCTGTAATCTCACAGTCTCTTAAGAAATTATGCAGAGGCATTTCCAGTTTTAAAAGCTGATTTGTTTAAGTTGCAAATGGTTGAAAACATTTTATGGTTTACTATTGGGGTTTACTTTATTGGATTTTTGAGACAGGATCTCACAATGTAGACCAGGCTGGCCTTGAACTCACAGAGGTCAGCCTGCCTCAGACTCCCAAGGGCTGGGGGGTGGTGGTAAGGCACATCTCACCACACCAGGCTATTATTGGTGTTTATTGAAATCCTTGTTAGTGTCTGGGTAGGAATGTTATTTACCGATCATTTGCTTTTCTGTTGATGATGTTCTAGGGCGGTGTTCTTTATCTTCTTCTCCTCACCTCCTCCTAAAATCTCTCCATTTCCCTCACTTCTAACTTTAGTCAATCAGAACCAGGCATCCCAGAAGATCCGTATACCAGGAGTCATTCACTTCTCACTAAGCTCCAAGATCTGCTTTAAAAATGGTAAGACCCATTACTTATCAGGGTCAACTCTGATGTACAACCAGAGTGAGGTCACTTCTGTTTCCCAAGTTCAAGACCTTTTTCTGAGCTGTCCTTTTATTGCATCCTCCATCAGAGTGAGACCTGAAGTTCACAGGTTCCAAGGTAAACTTTTCAAAGGCTTCCATGACTCCATGCTTCCCATCCATCTACACAGTATGTATTCAGGGATTAGAATTTAGGACTGACACTGCTTTTGGGAGTGGGCCAGGTGTTGAGGAAATAGGTACATACAAGCACAGTACATAGGACAAGTTGAATTAGCTGTCTCTGACGTTTCTACCCTTAGGAGCTCTCCCCTCATGGTTGTGAGAAGCCAGGTTTGGTTGCAATAATGTTCATATTCTTAGAAGAGAAGCCCAGGCCCTTCTGTCATAGTATAAAATTACTCTGAACCAGAAACAAAGGTTTGTATGTCCAAAGGCAAACTTTTGTTCTTAAACTCTATAAATGTTACCAAGGAGCCAGGTATTGGTGGTACACACCTTTAATCCCAGCACTTGAGAGGCAGAGGCAGGCAGATCTCTGTGAGTTCAAGGCCAGCCTGGTCTACAGAGTAAGTTCCAGGACAGCCTCCAAAGCCACAGAGAAACCCTGTCTTGAATACCCCACTCCCCAAAAAATGTTATCAAGGAGACTCCCCAAGGAAGAGTATGGTTGCAGAATCTGAAAGGATGCTATGAACTCTTGGATAAGCTTACAAAGTGGATGATATATGAACATCAGGAAAGGGGAACCTTGGTGCTCTGGCATGACATAGTCAGTGACTGTGCATTCAGAGAATGCACAGGAAGTAAGATGACTTCTTTAGGCCGCATGGCCTTGCTTTCTATGACCCCCAGTCTAACAACCTTAGAAATGTTGAGGGATTCTTGACTCAAAGAAGTGTTTGAGTACCAGTTGTGACTCCATGCTTCCCATCCATCTACACAGTATGTATTCAGGGATTAGAATTTAGGACTGACACTGCTTTTGGGAGTGGGCCAGGTGTTGAGGAAATAGGTGCAAACAAGCACAGTACATAGGACAAACCTCAAGCAGGAAAAAAATGTAAGAACCCCAGAACTTCAGCATGTAAATATCCAAGAATTCAATAAAGTGCCCCAGTGACAGACAGGAAGTAGCTCATAGGCAATCAAATGACAAGTCAGTGGCCAGCTCACTCTGTCGTCTGCTAGAAGGAGCCAGGACTTACTTCCAGGTTTGAGGAATAGAAGTAGCAAGGACATTATCCAATCCCGCAGACATCAGGGTGCAGCCCATTCAATCTCCCTGTCTAAGACAAGACTTGTTCTTATGATCCTGTGACGTTAAGCCTGAAGGTGATTGTGGTTGGGTTTGGACTCTTTCTTGTAAAAGGCAGTTCAGCTCACAGTAGCTTAAGCAATAATTCTTTGTTTGTGTCCGGGGGTCATTTACAAGAAACAAAGGAAGAATTGTAGGAGCAGGGGCCAGGGCAGGTGTGGGACTCAGCATTGCAGGAACTTTGCTCTGTGAGTTCCATAGTCAAGCTCCCACCAAATGATGAGGAACATGGCCCCTGCCACCCTTAAAGTTACATGTTCCTTGCTTGGGAAGGAGGGTTCTTTTCTCTCAATGTCACACATCAATCCCATGTACTACCTGATGAGCTCTGAGTCAGGCTACCCAATCGTGGTAGTCGGAAAGCAGGGTCATATTATTGTTCAACCTGGTTTATTAGTTCAGAGATGGTGAGGAATCTTCCGCTGTCACTGTGCCTTGAGCCACATTCAGTGGAAGGGAAGAAGGAAGTTCTATAGTCCTGTGAGACAGGGTGATGCTTGTTCCCAACCAAGGCTACAATGGGACAAGGAGGTGGAAAAAACAAAGGAGCCACATGGCCTCCTGCCAGTGTCAACTAGAGCTATCGATAAAATAAAGAGCAGATAGTGTAGGCGAGGGCCTGGAGATGAACACTAATGTCATTCTGGAGACACACATCTTCGCTTTGCACAAGGCAAACATTCTAGATGGTGATAATGGTGCTCACGTGGGAGGAGCCATGTTTTCTTTTTTCCCTATCATTTACTTATTTTTCCCAGTGGACTAGACTTGGTGGGATGAAATAAGGAAATGTCAGATTCTCTTCTGACACCCACCACTCCCAAGCTGCCCATGAGCCTTTCTAGTTTTTCACCACAGGGACAGAACTTTTACAAGAGAAGATTAGAACTGAGAGGGGCCTTCGATACCATCTCACTCAAGTCCCTCATTTTACAAGTGAGAGAAACAAAGCACAGGGGTGTTGAGTTTATCCCCCAAGTTCATTAGACCTAAAATCCATCTGATGACAACTGATCTAAAGATCTTTCCGGCAGATAGGACTCTGTCCCGTGCCGGACACAGATGGGCACAGATGATGAAGACTCTGGTCTACAGTGGCTCTGTCTGGAGTATAGAGATTTGGGGAAAGACTCAGATGACATTGTAGGGATTGAGCCACTTTGTGTTAAAAATTTCACCCCACTTCAATATGCATCCTTTTGAGAAGAGATCATTCATTTTAAAGGGACAATTATACATAATTTAACACAAGTTGGGTATGTCTTCTTTTCCAAAGAGGCGCTGGTAGACTAGTGGTATGGGTTACCTAGTCAGTCCTGGTGGGGTGTATGTTTTGAACTACCTCTTTTGTGTTTGATATGTGTGTTGTCTTCTTAAAGGTTGGATTCCTTGCTCAAACTTGGAAATTCTGAAATTGAAGGCAGACCTCAGTACAGCTGTGAAGAGACTGCAGATCACCACAGATCAAATGTAGGGGAACCTCCTTCCACCCTTACAGTAATGTCCTTGTATGAGCTATATGACATGGCCAGTGGGAATAGGGGCAGAGCCTGTGGTGCTCTGCACAGGTCACCTGGTCACCACATGGCACTGCCATTATGTCTATCTTGTTAAAAACATATATTAAACACTCTGCCCTCTCCTTCAACTGCCTTTCCTATCCCCTCTCCTCCCCACCTTTCCCCTCCCCTCTGGTCTCCTTTCCTCTCCTCCCCTCCACTCCCCTCTTCCCTCCTCTCTTTTCTTTTCTTTTCTCTTCTTCTTCTTCTTCTTCTTTTTTTTTTTTTTTTTTTTTGGTTTTTCGAGACAGGGTTTCTCTGTGGCTTTGGAGGCTGTCCTCTCAGCTCTGTCAGGAGACTAACATGGGATCATGTTCCAAAATGTGGAGAAGAAAGAGGAAGGACAAGAGAATGTCAAAGAAATAAAAGGCAGCTAGGTTATTATTTTATAGTTTTTTTTTAAATGTAAATACAACTTTAAAGGAACTTGTCATCTACAACAGGAACTTGGACATTTCAGGACATTAACAATCAATAGAGGACAGTCGTAACCATTAGGAGGCTGGGATAATGGTAAGCACAATAGACAATTACTTTGTGCTAGATAGCAGGCCTGATGCTTGGCACATGCCACCCACACTGCTCCTGAAAACCCTATCAGAGATTTTTATAACCATCTCTCTTAATGATGAGGAAATTAGCATACCCTATAGTGTGGCAAGCCACTCACAGCCTTATGCTACAGAAAGGCAGAGCCAGACAGAAAACCCAGAGCTCCTACTGTTTTTGTGTATATTCCTTGCCTGGTCTGTTATGAGTGACATTGGGGATAGATTGCAAATGAATAATACATGCTCAGTGCTTAGTTTAGTATGAATCAGAAATTAAAAACATAATCTTTCTACCAAGATAAGACTATTTTTATATTTTGCCTTATTTCTTCGACCCTTTTCCCCAAACATACATGCATACATATTCCCATCCAGTCCTCCACACATATATGTAACAGATATGTAGCATATATTTTATGTATGCTTACAAGGCATCAGCTCCCTTGAGACTGGAGTTACAGACAATTGTGAGCCACCATGTGGGTGCTGGGACCCAAACCTGGAGCCTCTGAAAGAGTAGCCATGCTTTTAACCCCTAAGTTATTCCCAGCCCTAAAGACATCTTTTGAATATTGATTTGATCTTGCTTTATTTTTTCTCTTCATTTGGCCATGAGGATCTCCCCATGCTTTTAAATTCTTCAGAGGCAAAATGGTGAATGGCTGTTCAGGTTCCCAAGCATGGATGACTCATCAGGGTTTTAAAGTCATTTAAATTTCTACAACCATCCTAACATCGTGTGTGTGTGTGGGGGGGGGGGGCTCTTCTTGAAGTGAGACTGATAGAAGCAGAGATCGTTAAGAAGATACAAACGTTTTCAAGGTTCTAGAGATATTTTGCCATTTGCTTTCCAAAAAACTTCATGTTTACTAACCTTCTTCAACAATGTAAGAGAAGCCCCACCACTCATTATTTCATTTTATTTTTAGCGGGTGGGAAGTTGTTTTGAGACAAGGTTTCTCCTGGCTGTCCTGGAACTTACTTTGTAGACCAGGTTGGCTTTGAACTCTCAGAGATCTGCCTGCCTCTACCTCCTGAGTGCTGGAATCAAAGGTGTGTACCACCACACACACTTGATTAACTTCTCATTATTTTTTGTCTTTTTTGTTTTTGTTTTTTGCGAGGCAGGGTTGCTCTGTGTAGCTTTAGAGCCTGTCCAGGCTGGTCTCAAACTTACAGAGATCTGCCTGCCTCTGCCTCCGGAGTGCTGGGATTAAAGGCATGCACCACCGCCTCCCAGCAACCTCTCATTATTTTTAGCAATAAATAAAATCACACTTATTCAAACTTTTAAATTGATAGGCAAAAAGTAGTCCCCCATGGGGGTTAGAGAAATTTAGGGTTTTTTTGGTTTTATTTTTTGTTTTTTGTTTTTAAGACAGGGTGTTTCTGTGTAGCCCTGGCTGTCCTGGAACTTGCTCTGTAGACCAGGCTGGCCTCAAACTCAGAGATCCACCTGCTTCTGCCTCCCCAGGGCAGGGATTAAAGGTGTGTACCACTACCAGTTTAGAGAAATTTAACTTTAGAAAGCATTTCCTGATCTTTTCTATTTTTCTGCTGTGAACTAGGTATTTCTAATCTGTGTGCCTCCCCTAGCCCCGTGGGTTTTGGTGTTTTCTTCATACTAAAGATAGTATTTGTGGCAAATATTTACATCTCTGGTTTGCTTGCTTAACACATGTATGTTTCAATGCATCTCATGTTTATGAGCAATTCGCCCTCATTCTTGAATATACCTAGTCTACATTTTTTTTTTTTTTTTTTGGTGTTTTTCGAGACAGGGTTTCTCTGTATGATGGCTCTGGCTGTCCTGGACCTCACTTTATGGTAAAGCCAGGCCAGCCTTGAGCTCACAGAGATCCTCCTGATTCTACCTTCCTAGTGCTGGGACTAAAGACATACAACACTTTTTATTCTTTGCGTGAATGAATGGACATTCTCATATGTGAGTGTGTGTGAGTATGTGTGCTAGTGATGAGAAGGCCAGAGGTCAACGTGGACTGTCCTTCTAAGCAGTTCTCCACCTTGTTTTAGTATTATTATTATTATTTTCTAAAGATTTATTTATTAATGCAGTGTCCTGCCTGCATGTATGCCTACCTGCCAGAAGAGGGCACCAGATCTCATTACAGATGGTTGTGAGCCACCATGTGGTTGCTGGGAATTGAACTCAGGACCTCTGGAGAGAAACCAGAGCTCTTAATCTCTGAGACATCTGTCCAGCCCTTTATTATTTTTGAGAAGGGGTCTCACTGTGTGGGCTTCACCAACCTAGAACTCTCTTTGTAGACTAGAGTGGCTTTGAACTCACAGATATCTTCCTGTTTCTGCCTCTAGAGTGCTGAAGGCCACCATGCCAGCCCCTCTAACTTCTTTTGGAGGCAAGGTCTCTTACTAAACCTGCTGCTTACCAGTTTTTCTAGACTGGGTGGCCAGCAAGCCTCAGGGATTCTTCTGCCTCTTCAGTGTCAGAGTTACAGGCGTGCTCCAATGTGCCTAGCTTTTGGGTGGGTGCCAGGGGTTAAACCAGTGTCTTCATCCTTTCACAGCAAGGACTTTACTGACTTGATCATCGTCTCAGCCCCCTCTTTCATCCCCCCATTTACCTTAAATGTTTATGTATATGGTATGAGGTAGTAAGATTATAGCTTTATGCCTTCCTTGTCAATGGTAATGGTAAGCATTCACATACATGTGAGATATAAACCACACAAAACTATTTTGTGTATCTGCATGTAGGTCTTCATATGTGGTAGGATGTTTGTGCATATGGAGGCCAGACACAACAACCTCAGTAGATGTCCATCTAATTTTGTGTGTGTGTGTGTGTGTGTGTGTGTGTGTGTGTGACAGTATTTATCTGTTGCCTAGAGCTTGTCAAATAAGCTATCTAGCTGGCCAGCAAGCTTCAAGCATCGGCCTCTACAGTGCTAAGGTTGCAAGTGCACACTGCTGCACTTGGCTTTTTAAAAACAGGTGCTGGACCCTCCCCGGGGAGCAGAAAGGGGATAAGGGGGGTCTATGGGGGCAGAGGAGGAAGGGCAGGGAGAGGGTAACTGGGGTTGACATGTAAAACAAGCTTGTTTCTAATTTAAATAAATAATTGTATAAGTTAAAATAAAAATAAAAATAAATGAGAGTGAAGCAAAAACAAAACAAAATGAAAAAACAAAACAAACAAAAAACAAACCCCCAAAAAACAGGTGCTGGAGATCCAAGTCAGGTCCCTGTGCTTGCAAGAAAAGCCCCTTACCAATGGGGCCAGTGCCCCATCCCCTTACAGATGGGGCCGGCTCCCCAACCCTTTACCGATGGGGCCAGTGCTGCAGCCCTTTACCAGTGGGGCTCCCCAGCCCTTTACAGATGGGGCCGGCCCCTCAGCCCCATGAACATACTGTTCAGTGGTTGTTCTCTTTGCTGTGTCTTGCTTCTCTCATCTGTAAGGTGGGCACACATTCTCAAGGCATACTACTGTTCTCGCATTCAGTGACCGCCCAACACCTTATGCTGGCTTTAGCTTGTTAGCTGATTCCTAGGCTGATTTTACGGGAATTTAGAAGGGGATTTAGAATTTCACCTGCTGGTACAAGCCAGGGATTAACCTCTGTCCCTCAAACCAGAGATCACTGTCAATGCCGTGAGAAAGGTGCAGAAAGATCATCCTTGCTCACACTGGTGCTGTTGGTCTGTACACAAAAGGACATTGTCTATGCACCTGTTAAGGGTGTTAGAGGAGAAAGCAGTGCTTTGAAAAGCTAATTGAGGGCTTCACTGAATACCGCCACCCACTCCGTATTTGACTAACTGGGCATTACAGATACAAAAGTTTCCGCCTTGTAGATTTTTTCTCTTTTTATTATTATTATTATTATTAATTCAAGTTAGGGAACAGGCTTGTTTCACATGTAATTCCCCTCTCCCTCTCCCTCCCCTCACCCCACGCCTTGTAGATTTTTGCACAGGAGCATTTGTGTCTTAATTTTGGCCCCTTTGGTAAGGAGGGAGAACGCTTTTCCCAGTGATGAAAGGGATTTACACGTGAGAGCCATGCTTGCTTCCTTTTAGCACGATTCAAAAAGCTGGGCTGATTCGAAGAAGGCTTGTTTTCACTGGGTGATTTGGTGGATTTTGAATGTGCCATGTGTAATGTGGGCACTGTCTTTAGAATGGTGATAGTAAGTACTTTTCTTCCAGGAATGCTGATTTTTCCCATTGACTTTGACTAGTTTGTATCTGTGTATGACTGAATGTTCTAAGAGCCTGTCTTCCTGTCTTAGTCGGAAACCTAGAAACTAGCTGGTTTTCTATTCAACTCCGGCTTCCTTTAACATCACATGATCAATAACACATTCATATTCCCTACAGAATTGTAAGAAATACAAGCAGCATTAGTACAAGCTAAATACTAGGCTCAGTGTGTGTATGTGTGAGTGAGTGTGTGTTTGTGTGTGTGTGTGTGTGTGTGTGTGTGTGTGTGTGTCTGCGCACGCCTGTGCATTAAACAGAGACTCTGTACATTTCCGTGAGATTTTTTTTTTTTGCTATTTATTTTTAGTTCATGTGCATTGGTGTTTTACCTGCATGTCTATCTGTGTGAAGGTGTCGGACCCCCTGAAACTGGAATTACAGACAGTTGGGAGCTGCCGTGTGGGTGCTGGGAATTGAGCCTGAGTCCTCTGGAAGAGCATCCAGTGCTCTTAAACGCTAAGCCAGCCCCTCTGTGAGATCTTTTTAGCCCTATTTTACAGGTCAAGAATATAAGGCTTAGAGGGGGTTAGTATTTTGCCTCAAGTGTTCAATGCTACATGGAAGACTTAATTCTCAAACTTAATCCTTGCTATGTGGTTCCTCTGCCCCTATGAGGTCAGGGGCTGTTTGGTTGCCCTTCCTTTTCTTACAGCCTCTGACACTAGGCTCACCCACGGCAGATACTTAGTAATTGTTTAAAAATAGAAAGTATTCAAGGAAGGTTTGGCTTGGGTTGAGTTGAATCTGCTTCAAAATCCAGTTCTGATTCAAAGGCAACTGATTATGTTAGATGCTCAAGAGGAAGCAACAGAGGCCTCTGAGTCATTAGCTGGACAAGACCTAGAAAACAGCCATGTCCCGAATTCCTTTCTTTTGCACAGAAAAATGGAAGCAGCTAAACAAAAAAAAAGAGTTGGATTCAACAAACAGCTGATCATGCGCCACTACAATGACCTGGTAGAAGAGGAGAAGACGGCAGAGCCCCGCCAGGAGCCTCGAGTTTTCTGGATGGAACTGCTAGTGGGGAAGCCTCAGATGTCAGCCATAGGAGCAGTCGACCCAGAGATGAAGAAGTTCCATTATGCCCTGGTAGATGGCTCATCTCTGACTTAATATCCTCTCAAGTTCCCCCAAGGAAGGGTGAAGGAGGACTTGACAGCGGGGGCTGACAGCTGGGTGTTTCCACCCAACAGAAAAGTCTGGTCAGGAAACACTGGGGGAGGGGGAGACCTGTGCTTCTTTAATTCCTTTCCCCCAAGCATTCATATCCTGTCACACTGGGTGAGGAAAAGGAGCCCCCAGAATGGAAGCAAACCCCTAATGTCCAAACCTTCCTTCTTGTTCAGAGAACCTCTGATATTTTTGCTAAGCACCCAAGGGGTCATGTGGTTCCAAGAAAACTAATTCCCTTTGCTTCATTTTCTGACTGAGAAATGGGGACCATGCGGGATTTAGTAGCTAGAGAACTTGGCTTCAAGAAAAGAGGGATTTGGGGAATCAATTCCTAAAAACCCAAAATGGAAAAAAAAAAAAAAAAAGCCTTCACGATTCCATCATAGTCCATCTTGTAGAGGTTAGTTACAGACCAGTTTTGCAAAATGATTGACAGATCTGTTGTTAGTCCTCAGCCCCTTCAGCCTGGATCTGTCCGTGGATGCCTATGGGGAGACTGGCCCTCACTGCTGCTTGCTGGGACAGCATCATAACGGAGCACTAGGTTGTACCTAGCCACTTTGGGGTACAGAGACACTGCCATTACCAGGACCACTCTGATCAGACTCCCTGTTAGAATCCACAGATTGGTTAAGAATGTGGAGCTAAATGAGAGTGCAGGAATGTGACCCCATGGGGAGAATAGAGAACATTTATCTGGAAGCCAGGAAGCTTGTTTGTTGGTCCAACCTGCCATTGACTCACTCCGTGACTCCCTACTATCTTATTCCCAAATAGCTGACTAAAAAAAAGAAAAGCAGTATGAGGTATGGTGATGTGTGGCTGTACTCCTGACATTTGGGAGGTTGAGACAAGAGCGTCATGAGTTCGAGGATAGCTGTAAGCTAAACCTTGCTCCATAGCTGCGTGCCTTTAATTCCAGCACTCCTGAGCCTGAGGCAGTCAGATCTCTGTGAGTTTGTGCCAGCCTGTTCTACAAAGTTCAGAGTTCAGACTTCCAGGACAGCCAGGGCTATTACACAGAGAAACCCTGTCTTGAAAACAACTCAAGCCGGGCGTTGGTGGCACACGCCTTTAATCCCAGCACTTGGGAGGCAGAGGCAGGTGGATCTCTGTGAGTTCGAGACCAGCCTGGTCTATAAGAGCTAGTTCCAGGACAGCCTCCAAAGCCACAGAGAAACCCTGTCTCGGAAAAAAAAAAAAAAACAAAACAAAGAAAAACCAAAACAAAAAACAAAAAACAAACAAAAAAAGAAACAATTCCCCCAAGCCCCCAAACAATAGAACAACAAAAAACCTTGTCTCACTGGGTGGTGGTGGGGCATGCCTTTAGAACACTTGGGAAGCAGAGGCAGGCGGATTTCTGTGAGTTCAAGACCAGCCTGGTTCCAGGACATGCTCCAAAGCTACACAGAGAAACCCTGTTTAGAAAAACCAAAAAAGAAAAAAAAAATCTTGTTTCAGAATATTAGTAAATAAAATTTAAAAAATCGAATGTATATGAGAAAGAATTAACATCTTTGTATGGAAAAACTATTAACATTCTTGTTGTTCGATCAATGTCAGTTCCTTAACCTGTATTTCATCTATCCTTCTGGCCGCTTAGCTGTCTGCCAGAGTTACTCTGACCTTCCATGGGGTGGCCTGTACACCAACATATTCAGTGACTGGCCAGATCCTGTTGTCCTGGGAACCTTTACACCCTTTGGATGTGGTAGCATTTCTTTTCCTCATAGGTATGTTAGATGCTAGCTAAACTAGGATTTGTGGGTAAGTAAAGCCGGGTGAGAGGAGCTGAGGCCAGCACCATTTTTAAGTTGTCAGTCTGATTGGAAAAGAAGTTAGGGGCAATGAAATATCCATGTATAAAATAAATATGTACATATAGACATATATGTTCAAAGCTTCTCCCTCCATAGGATTGCAGATTTACACGGTCTAATAGTGGGGGAGCCAGGAGAGCAGAGGGACCTATATGAGAGGTGGGGGTTTCAGGATGGCACAGCCCAGAGCCTGAAGCAGGAAATGGTGTTAGGTGAGTCCTGCATCATATGGGCTTCCTTGCCTCTTAAGAACCAGGTAAGACTAGGAGGGCTCCGTCCTCTAGCTATAGAGAGTCTGGAATCTCCCTCAACCTTTCTAGTGTCCTTAGGGGTTCCTTTCTGGGGCCATCTGTCCTCTGGCTTTGTCATTCTGCCATCTTTGAGTCTCGTTCTCTGGTCTGTCTCTAAAAGTTCTCCTTAGTTTGAGCCAAATGGGGAATTTGTTTCCTTCCCTTTTTTCTTTCTCCTCTCTCTCTCTCTCTCTCTCTCTCTCTCTCTCTCTCTCTGTCTCTCTGTCTCTCTCTCTCTTTTGAGACAGGGTCTCTCTGCATATCTCTTGTCCTGGAACTCACTCTATAGACCAGGATGGTCTAGAACTCACAAAGATCCACCTGCCTCTGCCTCCTGAGTACTGGAATTAAAGTCATGCATCACCACACCCAGCACTGTTTCTTTTCTTTATTTCACCACCCCCAGGATCTATTTTATTTTATTAAAAATATTCTTTTCATACCATATATTTTGATTATGCTTCCCCTCCCCCAATCTCTTCCAGATCTTTCTCACCTCCCAACCGGTCCAAATTCGTATTCTTTTTTGTTCTTTCTATTAGAAAACAGACATGTAAAAAAAAGTAAAATAAGACAAAAGAAACAATCCTGAATAACACAAAACAAATAACAAATAGAAAAACAGAGAGTCAGAGGATTATGTAGGAAAAGTACAAGAAACACACATAGATGTAGAGACAAGACCAAAATCCCCTAAAATCACAAGATCAGGGTGTTGGATTTTGGCAAGGCCTTTTCTATATCTAATGAGATGATCATGTAGGTTTTGTCTTTCAGTTTCCTTATAGGGTGGATTACATTTATCAATTTACATATGTGGAGCCATCCCTGCATCTTTGGGTGAATGATCTTTTTGATGTGATTTTGGATTCAGTTTACAAGAATTTTTGTATCTAGATTTATAGGCAACATTGATCTATAATTCTCTTTCTTTGTTGAGTATTTATGTGGTTTCGGTATCAGGGTAACTGTGGCCTCATAAAACAAATGAGCAATGTTTTTTCTGCTTCTACTGTGTGGAATAATTTGAGGAGTATTTTCATTAATTCTTCTTTGAAAGTCTGGTAAAATTTTGCATTAAAACTACGTGATCCTTGGGGGTTTTTGTTTGTTTGTTTGTTTTTTGGTGTTTTTTGGGGGGTGGTTGGGAGACTTACTCCTTCTATTTCACTAAGGATTATAGCTCTGTTTAAATTGCTTATCTGATCTGATTTATTTTGGTATGTGGCATATATCAAGAAAAATCCATTTTGTTTATATTTTCTAATATGGTATAGTATAGGTTTTTACAATATGTTTTTATGATTCTCTGGATTTCCTCAGTGTTTATTACCAGGCTCCCCTTTTCATTTCTAATTTTGTTAATTTGGAAATTTTCTCTCATCCTTTTAGGTAATTTGGATAAGGTTTTGTCAATCTTACTGATTTTCTCAAAGAAGCAATTCTTTGTTTCATTGATTGTATTTTGTTGTTGCTTCTATTTTATTGTTTTCAGCCCTGAGTTTGATTATTTCTTGCCATCTACTCTTTTGGGGCATTATTTCATCTTTTTGTTCTAGAGACTTCAGGTGTACCATTAAGTTACTAATATGAGATAGCTACAATTTTTTATGTAGGCACTTAATGCTATATGAACTTGCCTCTTAGAATTATCTTCACTGTCTCCAATAGTTTGGGTATGTTGTTTTTATTTCTATCCAAATATAAAAAGTTTTAAGTTTTTTGTTTTTTGAGACAAGATTTCTCAGTGTAACTCTGGCTGCCCTGGAACATGCTCTGTAGATCAGGCTGACCTCGAACTCAAGAGTTCTGCCTGCCTCTGCCTCCTGAATGTTGGGATTAAAGGCTTGCACCACCACCACTGTTTAATTTCTTTCTTGGCCTGTTTTCCATTCACTAGTGCATTGTTTAATTTTCACGAGTTTCTAAGTTTTCTGTTGTATCTGTTGTTGATATCTAGCTTTAATATTTATGTAAGATACACTGTTGATTCAGTTTTCTTGTATTTGCTGACACTTGCTTTGTGTTCAAGTATGTGGTCAATTTTGGAGAAAATTCCATGAAGTGAGGAGAAGAAGGTATCAAAATCACAGAAAATAATTTTCCTAGCGTAAAGAAGGAGGCACCTAACAAGGTAAAAGAAGCATGGAGAACACCAAATAGACTGAACAACAACAACAAAAGTCCCCACAATAGGTAGTAATCAAAGCACTAAATGCACAGAACAAAGCAATATTAAAAACTTCAAGGGAAAAAGTAACATACAAAGGCAAAGAAGAAGATGTGACTTCTCCACAGAGACTGTAAATGTCAGAAGGCCTAGACAGATGTTCTACAAACTGTAGGAGACCACAGATGCCAGTGTCGGGCCCGTATAATATTTTGGAAATATATTCCACCTGGCCATGAGTTCTGAGAGCTCAGAATTTCTATTGTCTTTTAGATGTTGGCTGTTATCTGTTCAATGGCCTAGCCTGGTGCATGTGGAATGGCCCCTATTCTAAATAACAATATCTTTGGGCCAGAGTGAATCTATACCCACCCTGAAGGCTAGTGAGAAGAGCTGGTGTGGAGTGCCTGAGGGCTTGAGTATGCACTGTAAAGGAGTGTCTCTAGCATTAAGGGAAATAATTGCTATCAGCTGTTTATACATAATAGATACATAATAATGGTCTTCTGCCATTGTCCCCACCTTTGGATGGTTACTTAAGATGATGCTTCAATAAACCATGGCCTTTAGTGTTAACTGATAGTCCTCCTGTTATGACCAGATATCTCAGTCTCATGTTGGGTAGTTAACTTTCCTGAATCCACACACCCCCACTCAGGGTCGGACCTGGGTGGGTTTGGCTGGTTCTGATCGCAGCCCCAAAGTCACCAGTCCATAAAATGCCAGCTTAGACTACTATACCCAGCAAAACTTTCTATCACAGTACATGGAGAAAAAAAGATATTCCATGATAAAACCAAATTTAAGCACTGTCTACACATTCAGCTCTACAGAAGGTGCTCTAAGGAGTACTTCAACCTGAAGAGGTTAACTTCACACCACAAAAACAGAAGGATTAAATAATCTCAGACCAGCAAATCAAAGAGGAAAGAGGAGAAAAAACCCACAATGAAACAACAAAATAATGAGAATCAATAGCCACTGCTCAGTGACGACACTCAACTCCTCAATAAAAGAACAAAGGCTAACAGATTAGATTTGAAAACATGACCCTCCTGCTGCATCTAAGAAGCACACCTTAATGTCAAGGATAGACATCACCTCAGGATAAATGATTTTAAAAAATATTCTGAGCAAACAGACTCCCAAATCAAGCCGGTTAACCATTTATTTGTTTGCAGTGCTAGATGTTGAACCCAGGGCCTCATTATGCTAGGCAAGAGCTCTACCACTGAGCTACTCCCCAGGCCCCAGTTTAGCCATTTAAATATTTAATAAGATAGGAAAGGACACTCTATTCTCACCAAAAGAAAAGTCCACCAAGAGAATATTGCAGTTCTAAACATCTATGTCCCAAACACAAGGGCACCTAAGTTATAAAAGAAATACTGCTATAGCTTAAATCCCTCTCATGGTAATAGTGTGTCACCTCAGCATCCTGCTGTCCAGGTCATTCAGACAAAAACTAAGCAGAGAAATGCTGGATCTAAAAGATGCCATAAACTAAATCTACCTAAAATATTTACAGAACTTTTCACCCAAACACAAAAGAAGATACCTCCTTCTCTACAGCTCATGGGACTTTTTCTCTTCATTCATAAAAATATTCTCCTTAGGCCTCTGG